>NW_022170511.1:6249176-6647417 GCF_008802855.1 Photinus pyralis
CTACTACATGGATTGACCGGTACAAGAATTCGTCTACTACATGGACCCCCTAAAAGTAATGAAGATGTAACACTCCCTTAACGAGATTTTTAATAACATACCTGAAATCGTCAGGAGGGTAATGAAAAATACTTAAATCAATGAAATATGGAAATTATCCAAGAGGTTGTGAATCTGAAAGAATTTTAGATAACATAACGTAAAAGAAAACCAACGCCATTTCACTTACATGTAGGTAGGGCGATGAACTTCCACCAGATAATAGCCTCACAATGGAGAAAACGGCTTCTGAGTTACTCTACTCGACAACGCCAATAAACAGGTAAAATTGCCAGAGATTTTACGTGAATGATGGCAAATATTACCCACTGGTTTAAGAAGAATTCACAATGCCACGCTCTACAAGTACAACCTCGTTGGCTTTAAAACGGAAATGAAGTGAAAAAATTACGCGATTCTGCGCGAGGAAAGAAGCACGCGTACAAGTGCCGCCATCTCACCTATATCCTGCCTAACGTAGCAAGCGGTAATTTTGAAATTTGAATATAAATAAACTAAACTGTTACAGCTTATTTATGGAGAATGATTTGGAAAAAAATTAATAAGATTGGCAAATGACATCGAAACATGTAAAAAGGGTGATCTATTTAAAAAAAAGAGAAATGTGTATTTTTGCAATATTGAAAAGTTTACTTACATGGTGTTTTCTATACAGTGTGTTACAAATTCGGTGCATTAGCATTATCTTGGTGACTATGAGATAGAGAGTAGGTCAAATGGAGGCACAGTTGCGCAATTTAATGCTGAATAATTAATTTGTTAAAAAGGAAAGTTTAAAAAATACCACTTCTGGAGATATTCGAAGAAAAGACCAAAAAAGCAATGTTTGTTATTATTTTTTACGGTTTTCTTATTGATTATTTAGAAAAATCAAAAGCACTCTCTTAAGGAACTTTCCTATGCTCTGTACCTGTTCGAAGCGACGTTTCCGTTTAGACACCAACATCAATTTTATTTAAAAAATACGGATTTAGATTTTTTTTAATTTTTGAGTAGCTATTGATCTCCCAAACCAATGATGTATAACAATTACTGCTATCTCTTTTCATTACACTGTTATTCGAAGTTTTTTCAAAACTGAAACGTAAGCGTTGACTTCGAAAAATAACAACTGTGCTTTGTCTACGACAATAAATAATTGTGACACATCATTAGTTTTTGGATTAGAAAAAAACTAAATTAGATGTTGATATATCTAAAATCCGAAACGTCGCATTGAAAAAGTGAAATCATTTTCTTACAAAACATAGAAAAGTTCTTTAAGAAAAATGTATTACGGTTTTTGCCAATTAATGAAAGCAGTAAAAAAATTAAAACTTTTTTTTTTTTCGTTTTTTTCGGATATATCCGAAAGAGTATTTTTTTAAAAATTAACAAATTATTAAGCATGAAAATTCGCAACTTTGCCTCCATTTAACCAACTGTCTTATAGTTCCCAAGATAGCAATGCTAATTCTTTGAATTTGTAACACTGTATAGGTCTAAAGTTATAAAATTTCGTATTCGTATATCTCAGTTTTGTTTACCACTCTATATATTTTTGTGTCGTCCTTTAACTGATTCTATAATTTTTAACTTTCATTAACAATGTCCTATAAGTACCTATCTCAAATGGTTTTCGAGATATTCAGAATAAATAAAAATCATAATACAAAATTAAATAATTATTTATGCATATATGCAGTTTAAAAAATTTATGTGTTTTGGTTTAAAAATTGTGGTTTTATATATTGCGATGAAACTTTGGTGGTTGGATGTATGCTCGCGAAAGTTTAGTAAAACACTTTCCGAAATTCCCACGGGAACGGGAATAGGAAAAACAGTCGAAAAGAGACTGGACATTTAGAACGTAGAAATCGTTAAGGTGTACTTCTAAAGAACTTCTCGAAGTTCACACAGAAACGGGGAAAAACTTGAACGGAGTACGGGAAAACAACTGGATTTCCCAAACGCGAAGTTCGCCGAGACTGATGTTAGTAAACAATGAAATCTAAACGCAAAAATTCCCAGAAATAATAAATATAACATTAAGTCACAATAAAAATAACCAATTAATTTGCAAAAAAATCAAAATTACATAATTAGCTGTGATATAAAAGTATTCTACCATTCTTTTACTTATCTAAATAGGAACTAAAATAAATAAGTGTGATTTATTTGTTTTTTTTAGACGTAACAAAAGCGAGAAAAGAAAGTGAAGAAGAACGGTGCCTATCTGATTGTGTACATATATTTTTACTTTCGCTATTGTAATAGACAGGTACCTATGTCAGTGAATCGTATAATAACAACACTAGTAGTAATAAGGACTTTCTTCTGACTTTGGCATAGTTCGAGCGTAGTGAATGAATTTCAATGATTATTAAAACATTATGCATGCATGGGAAGGTAAATGGTACACATGATTAAAGAAATACAATATCTTTTACAAGCAAACCGAACCAAAAACATAGGTTCGATCTTCGTTACGGTGAATCAATTTAAAGCCCATTTTTACATGGTGATAATGCTATACGGACAGATAGATTCGTTTAACTAAAACACGTTCAAATTTCTCCCTTTATCCTTACCAATGGACCCCATCAAAACAGTAAAGGATTTAGTCAACTTGAATTGCTTAGAAGATAACATTTCGAACAGTGCTAAAATGTGAACAAAGGAAGAAAACATGTTGATGGTGAAATACGTATAATATTTACAGTAATGGTTTAATAAATGTCCGTGGCATTTTTAGAACTAAATTTACTTAATTAATACGTCACTACATACATCAGGTTACAACTAATACCACACCACTCTTCATTGCTTTCCCACGGAGATTTAACAAGTGCCAAGAAACTCATCTTTTTTCAGACCGAGAGATAACGACAGATTTTTCGCGATGATTCACCGCAATTTTCTCTTTACATAGGTTAGAACTAACGTGTAAACGTATATCATACGTCTGTTGAGCGGTTAGTACTCTTTTTATGTAATTTTTTTAATTTTGACAGTAATGGTTTACGATTACCATTAGTAGGTACTTGAACTGCTTATTGTGCATGGTTGTATTGTATCGAACTCGAGAATTATGGAAGGGGTATACCTATGTTAACCTTTATTTTATAACAGATGTTAAATTGACATTTTAGCAGGTTTGAATGCGTAAGCTAAGTCGCTCATTAGCAGTAAGAGTGATTAAAGTGATTTATGCAACCGAAAAAGTAGATAAATGGAAACAAATGATCGTCCATTCTAATGATATCTGTTATTTTTATTAAAAATGGGACGCGGAGCGCAAAATAAAATCAAGTTCGGAACAGAAAGTAATAGTTGCCATGGAAGAACCTAAGCTTGCTATTTTTGACGTCTAAATTAAATTCAGAATTTTCCGAAGTATTATAATATATATAATATATAATATAATTATATGGCTTCTGCTATAAAATAAAGATTTGTATACGACGATAACGATACCTAATTGGTCGATTGAACAACTTAATTAATTAAATCCTAACTAACTTAAACTGTAAATAATCCAAAATATCCAGTTTCAACAAACGGAATTCACAAACACGAAAACCAACTGAGGAGACTCTCTTCTTTGATTTCACTTGAATCTCGAAGTAGACGAAAACGATTTTGTTTGAGTGAAATGTTGTATTGGTTCTTTGATGGAGGAAAAACTCCCCCAATTTAACTGGTACAGGAATAATCTTAAAGAATAACCTAAGGGAAAAAAAAACGCCAATACTCCGACTAACTTCTTTAAAACATCACTTCTTTAATTGGAGTTAACAGTCGCTTTAAACGGCGTAATAAAAATCTTAGAGCACCCAACTTCTACAGAACTGTACAACTGACGGTGGTCTAGTAAACAAAATGCGCTCAAAACAATAGTCTGGGTCTAGTCAGTAGGGGCCGAATAAGGCCTTTGTCCTCCAAACGGTGGTGCAGTAGTAATTTTTAATTTGTTGTGGAAGTCTGGGCCTTGAAAAAATCCTTGTTTTCGATCTTAGGGGGAAACTACTCGCGCCGCTATCTTGGATGAAAGATATAGAAAATCGTTTTTTTTTCAAAATAGTTCAGCAGCTGTTCATCTCACGAAAAAAGGTCCAAATCAAAGTTAAAGAAGAGAAAATTCCTCATATTTTTTAACCGCTCGATCAACCGTTGTGATTCTTTGCCTTGATGGAATTGCAATCACAGCTACAAAAAAATTGAGGGGGCGCACTTAGGTAATGGTTGTCACAATCGCACGCAAATAATTAGAATGGTTGTAAAAATGTGCCCTGGTCAAGGACCGAATGGGCTAATAATAAGTCAGCAACAAAAATAAGCAATCATCCCTACGAAACAAACGTTTAACAATCAAAGATCATAGTCAATAAGTAATTAAAATAAAATTAATTAAAAACCTACAAATCCATTAATGTGACTGATAAGTAATAATTCCAAATCGGTTCTTTTAAAATTGATATCCCGTAAAGAATGTTTAATGGATAAAAACACGAAAAGGACTTTTATACAACAAACTCAATTAGATATAATTGAACCGTTTGCTGCGCATCGAATAATAGGGCAATTTATTGGTGTATAATGCACAATAAAGAAATAAAATGAGTTAGTAGGTACGAAAACAAAAAATAAACGTATAAATTGAGCAATAACAGTAGTAAATGTAAGTAAATCAAGTTGAAACAAAGTAATTTATAATCGAGTTTACGATATTGTCGTGTTCCACTGTAATTTGCAAAACAGTACTTAATTAGCTGGGTCATTCATAGTTTGCGATTGATTATTACACGGGCGGCCCTTGAAAAACCTACGTCAAACAATGAGTCATACTATAATGTATCGATATAAAAGAAAGTGGTAGGTACGTGGGGAAAAATTCAAAGCAGTTCTTGCGTGACGAATAAAAGATCGAAGGCAGACATGCTGGCGCCGCTACCTGTACTCGTCTGAGACGAAGATTGATCCATTGTTATACGGACAGTAATGGATACAGTTAATAATGCTGGCGCCAGGCGTCTTCTTTACAATTTGCACCTGAGCTATTAATTGCATACCTACTTACGGTATACAAAGTAATGGATGTTTTTAGCACGTTTTACAACGAAGGGTATAACATTAAACTTTTTGGAGCTTTATTGATTGCCAACATTAAAGTTACATCATCCTTTCGACCCACATTTTTTAAACAGCGGCGCCAGTAACGAGTGATCCATCGAAAAAGAGGAATTATACGATTCGGAATGAATTATATTCGGCAAATTCCGAATGTACTAGAATGAAAACCGATATAAAATAAATATAGAATGTGCGTAGTTCCATCATTTTATTTTTCGGCGGCTTACAATAATATAAAAATGTGTGACGCAATTACATTCAAATTTTAACTTTACGTGTGTGACATGCCGTCGCGTCGGTTACGACCAATGGGGTCTGTGGTGATTCGTATTCCACTTCGAGCATGGCAGCTTTTTGTAACTCGACGGTCGGTCGACCATTTTATTCTTTCTTGTACTAACTATTAATCTTTGAATTTTTGATATAATTTCTTATTATTTACATTTTGCATGAAATACTGATATTGAAGCGTGGCATAGTTCAAGCGTTTGTTTATGTACCGTTACTGAACCATGTTTATCTGTTATAGTGTGCAGGTGATTATGCCTTTACATTGTTTTATTAAGTATTTATTTATGTATTCACAAGAAAGTTGAGATTTAACTATTCGGTGAAGAAAGTACCTAATACCGTCTGATTCTTCCCTGTATCTCGTGAGGACCGCAGCTCTTGCGTCTTAGCGTATACGAGAAAGGGGGTCCTCTGATGATTTTTTTGTATGAGTTTTTATCTAGGTATATTCCGTGGAGGAAGTACCTCATATAGTTTGATTATTCGCTGTATTATGCCCCTTTCTCAATCTCGTGCAGATGCAGTTCTTGCGTCTTCGCAATACAAGAAGGGGGTCCTCGAATGAACCTTTCCTCTTTTAATTAATGTGGTTTTGCTTGTATAATAACGGACCTTAACATGAATACATACTATCGGCATTCTAACATGTACTTCTCGTCTTAAATTACGTTAGCTGAGGTTGGAGTAGAGCCACGAGTTACAGAAACTCTTGCTACTATTTGAGCTCTACCGGACAGTGTTGAGCGATTTTTAATACAACGTTTCGTTTCGGAGAAATCCATCTTTATTATTTATACAGGGTGTTACATGACCATATGTAAAAAAAATTGGGTGATAAAGGGGATCAAGACAAGGACTCTAATTTTGTCTCCGCAACCATAAGAGTTACAAAGCTTTCCGGTTATAGATTGCCCCCCGCCTACTAGTGAGTGATCTAATTTCGCATGTAGTTAATTGAAAGTGTTGCAAATAACAAATAACCGGACGTGTCGCAATTTTGAAAATATTTTATATCGATTCAGCTTTCATAGTAAACCCCAGGAAGGGCCTTATTCGACTCCTTTTTGCTTTTATAATTGTTAAGAGCTAAGAAAAAATTAGATTGAAACAGCATTTACGGTTGCGCATATCCATTTTACTTCATTTAGTATGTAGATTTCGTTTAAATGAAAGCAAAACAATGACAAATTGCCAACCCCTTATATACAGCGTTCATACATCGTTGTCATTTCGAGTTAATTATACCTACTTGTTATTTTAAGGTAATGAAAATGCCTTTGTTAAATTAATTAAGCCAAAACCGGTTGTTATTGTTCATTTTAAATATTTTAAATATAGGAAACTGGCCAGCAATAGAATCCAGTAGGTGTCGCTTTCTTATTCTTTACACCTTTAGCATATTTTATCTAATTGTGTCGTAAACACGCTATAAAATTCGAATTCCGCACTACTCTCGATGTAATTGTTTAAGCACTTCATGCAAATGAAAATGCTTTTCCACTACAAAACGTATTCCGTTCGCAATCATCCAAATCTACAAAGGGTTGTAGTAAGTCTTCAAATATTCACATGAAAGTTTCCGCATAACAATATACTATACGATTTTATGTCGGTGTGTTATAAAACCCGTGTACATATATGAATATTTGTCAGTGTGTGCCTTAAAATAAAGCAGAGCTACCTTTGTTTGCGGTGTTTTGTTATTGAAATCGTTGTTGCTCCATTTTCTCTTAATTTTGTCGTTTGTTATAATATGATATGCTAATATTCTATCAGCCCAGATACATACATATAATAAATCCATTTATTATACTTACTCAAAACTGAAACGTTTATCTTTCGCTGTTCAATGTACGTTATTGCCCTTGTCTGATGCTAGAAAGAGATTCGAGTTGTACGTTGAACGCTAATTTCAAAGGCCTTCGCGAAAAATACAATGCCGCTTCCCTAAGGTGCGTTCTACCTGGGACATACTGTATATATGTTCTGCTGTGTAAACAATGTCGGTTGGGACGTGGAGGTTTAGGTCCAGTCACCTGAAGTGAATATGGATCGTTTAATTACTAATCAAATGCTCATTACAATTTATTTAATTAATTTGGTGGGATTCCTTATGGTTAAACACAAAACGATTTTGTGTATCTAGCCTGTATCCAAGGTGGTCTTATAATTAGTAAGGAGAGGAAAATGTATCTCAATTTTCGTTATCAATTTGTTTTGTTAATTCATTTGTGACAGTTCAGATTTGATTTATTGGGTTCGTTTATTTTTATAACAGATTAATGTAATTATCTAGATATAAGGTTGCCTTTTAATCGGAAAAAAACTGTTTGCTATTTGATCGTGATTATTGTTTGCTTTGAACCTGGAATTTAAAGTCAAAATTGAATTTGTTTTATTGTGCCGGGAGAGGGATGTGTACTGGGAGAGATTTAATGAGAGAGCTAGTTATATTTGAGGTGTTTTGTCTACTTTGGCCGGGACCGAAATACTGTTCTGGATTAATATCTGGTCGGTTAGTGAAGGTATTTAATTTCAAAGGACAGCAGATGGCATCTAACGGAGGAATTTTACTACGTATTACAGGGTGTATACAGATAAAATTTTCACGTTACCAATTTCGATTTTCCTTGCATATTTCTAAAAAGTACACTTTTTTGGAGATATATTACATAATCAAATTTAACAGGAAAACTCAAATTAAGGAATGTAGTTGATTCATAATTTTATAATTTCACTAGTTTACGTTGAAAAAAAAAAGTTAAACAAATTAGTAAGAAGTAACTCGAGAGAGGATAGAAATGTTCGATTTTGGTAATCAACTATAGCTAAGACGAATTCGAAGAACAAAACCTGGCAACAGCCCATAACGACATTGTATTTCGCAGCTCTACTATATGATGCACTACGGTTTGAATCTTGCTCTGCTCTTGTCTCATGTCTTGCCTGGATTATACTTATCCGATTCAAAGGATAGAATAGCAAACTACTTTTCGTCAATATACTTAAACAAAGAGCATTATGAATATCACTGAATTACCTGCATGCAAAAAAGGCGTATTGCTCAAGCGTATTGCACGTAAAAATAAATGTGGATGAAAGACAGAAGATAGAATTTTACATTGAAGGTTGGTAGTTAGCAAAGTCATTTTCTTACTCGGTCACTAAATTTGCCTGGAAACTATTCTATTCCATAATGCTTTGTTAGAATTTGAAAGGCTTATGTATGGTAATACATTGGCAAATAGAACATTCTCGTATCGAGAATGGAAACGGAAACCATTCAATTATAAAATAGCAATCAGTCACAATAAGCCCAACCGGGGCGCAGGAATATTAAGCTCTTATTTCGTAATCAACTTCCTCTATTATTATGTATTGGAAGGCGAGAATGAAAGCATTTCGTTGTTGGCGAACCTGCTCGCTGAATATACGCACCCTTAGTTATACCGTTTACCATTTAACGTAAATTTAAATATATTCCCTCATAAATTCCTCCCTATTATAACTTTGATCAATAAATTACTTTACTTTAGAAACAAAAACACGTAAATATCCAATTACGTCTTCCATATACGTTGGAAACTCAGTAAACAATAAAATATTAATATATTGCAAACAAGAAAATTACTTTTATTTTCCTTTCGTTGTATCTCCCGAAACCGTTTCCTTTCCAAGTTTTACCCTTAAAATCTTTAAATTGAAGATGACAGATAAACAATAATATAAGATCTCGTGTCGAAAACCATTTTCTTACAAAGTTGGAAAATGCCTTTAAAACTTCATTATCGGCGAACGGGGCTAACCTGCTTTGTTAAAGGACGTGGTTGGGAATTTCTTTATGGCGGCGGCGGAGCGAGTTAATTTTAAATTGGAGGGAGGTGGGGTGCGATAAGATATTTTCCTTCCAAGATGTTGGAATATTGGTAAACCGTTTTTGCTTGTTAATTAGGTATATTGTAACGAGCCAAATGCGTTGTTCTCGGAAATTGAGTTTCTAATCACCTCAACGTTGCGAGGGAAGTAAAGAGAAATAATTAACTTTGTTTAAATTATAGAATTACATTTCTTAACAGAATAATTTTGCTTCCGCATGAATGTACCACACTGGCTCCGATATGTTACAGTATGTCAAAGTTATACTGATGACTGAAAGGTGAAATGTTTTCCTGTATGATTTATTTTCAGTAAATGAAAGTCTTTTCCAATAATCCCAATGGGAATTATGTTTGAGAGTTGGGACTTTACTGAACATATCAATATACAATATACTTAAAACCATCAAAAACTGTGGGAATAATAACATAACTTATGAATCGCAAATAACTGTTTATTATACAAACAGGCATTTTAATCATTTAATAAATTGTACATTTAATACATACACCCGAAAAAGTTGAGAGGTTTCGCTGTGTAAACGAAGTACCCGTTTTCCGCCTTGACGTTTACCCGTTTTAGTGATTACTCTGTAGATGAACACCCGGTAAGTGACGTGCCGAAAGTATTTGTGTTGGTTCTAGGAATTGAAGATAGAAGGTAAAGGTATTTGATTTCATTTCACGAGTAGTGTTTCAGCCGCCGCTACCGTAAACAAAAGCTGTAATTAATCCGCCGTTTGCAGCCGTTCCCGTCAAAATATTTCAATTATTTTTTCATTTATAAGACGAGGCCGACTTAACATTTTAGAATTATAGCCCGTAATTATTAGATGGCTTCCAATAGCATATGAAAATAAGCTTAAAACCAGTCGAGGCTGTGCAATTTGGGAGTTTATCAGCTTGATATCGCCGACCTCGTCGGTTGATCCCAACATTCAATTAACAATAGGACTACCAACATTAGAAATTTGAATCCAGCCAATTAAGTACGTATAATTAGCGGGAGCTGATTAAATGAGATGCAATAAACAACATGCGATTAAGTCGTGAGGCGCTCTTAATTAATTTAAATGTTAAGACCAATTACACATTTTTAAAACGTCAGCAAGCCGCACAATTAATTACAGAAGTTTTAATTTTTGGACAGTTTAACCGCAAGTGTCGTTTCGTAAGTACCGTAATTTTGAGCTTTTTCTGTAAATTTATGCATTCATACCGTTCAATTAATTAATAAGTTTTGCGTTTTCTTGCTCCGTTTGATTGCAAGGCAACGATTTTTATTTTTTTAGGCGAAAACCATGAGTCGCACAAAGAAAAACCAGAAGATCAAATTTTCTCAAAAATTAATGAGGATTTAAAAGATAATTTTTATTTTAAGAGAAAGAGCAGTGGCGTAGTATTTTTCTCCAAAAATATTCAATGCAAATTGCATCTTGATGCATAGAAGACATGTACCAAATTTCATAAAGATGTCTACAAAATAACTGATTTTCTACTTTACCACCCTGTATCTAAAAAATTAAAACGTGTAGGTCATACGTTCAACTTTTTTTTCTTAAAATGGGTCCTAGAATCACCCCCTTAAATATTAGAATGTCTTTAAGGAACACCCTGTAAGGTAAACGATTTATTTACAGGGTGCTGTAAAGAATGAATACGAGGAGGGATGCTACGTAAGGTCTCCACTGCTAGTGCAGAAAAAAAGTAGTGGGGTTACAGACAGTTTTATAATGCTGTGTGTAATGATATGCGGTCACTACACTACCCACAAAATACCTGTCCAGCTAGCTCAATACAAATCAAAATTGAAACTTAGAATTTTGTAGTCTCTCCTCATCCACTTCCGGCATCTGGTATAAACAAAGATCCCAATATTGACTTAAAATGTCTCAATTTGAGAGACTCGGTGGCCTACATCAACTTCATCATTCATTACACTCTTGATTAACACCTGAAATAAATCTTGAGCACGAATAGAAAAAATCTGACAAAAAACTGTGGATCACACTTTAGATTCGAATAAACACACAATTAATTCATTGACAATGACAAATATTTATTCCGAAACACATGAAAACAAATTAAAATACGATTCCCGAAAGAAAAGCTTGCAAAACTTGTTTGGACATATTACCCCGCACACAAGCGGTCGACAGATAAAGTAAGAAATCTTAAAATTGCTTAGTTTTTTTTCTTAATACTCCAAATAATCTGGTCGTACAACGTTTGCGATATAAGGCGCACTTAATCCAACACACAAACGCTGACAGGTTCCCACTTTTTCATACTTGCTTCTGCACAGATTTATTATTAAAAAATGGCGAACTGCATCTTCAACAAAACCAATAGGGCTGACCGCTCATACTTAGCGTAATATAAACAGATGTACGCTCTACACTTGCACCATGCGTTTAATCTACTAATGTGATTTGTTAAATCTTAAGAGGCACAATATCATCCCCAGATTATGAACAAAAATAATAAATATAATCAAGACAGCTTTGGGGTGTACAATGAAAAGTTGCTAACGTACAACGTGCCTTACTTTTAATTCGGTTTTATTAGGTTTGGGAGTAGTTAAAACTCAAATTGGTTTAATGTAGGTCTGTTAAAATGAAACTAAATGGCAAACTCTCATTACTAGGAGACATAGACCGTCTGGATCGGAAATTAACGCATTTTACCTATTGAATTATAACTAAGGAAATTGTAAGAAACCTAGATCATATTGAAGTACATTATTTAAGAGATCTTGGGGTTTTATATGCTCCATATTCTAGCAAGAATTAACGAGAGACATCAGCTCACGCGCTCCCTTTAACACCACCAAGTTTGGGGAATTAAAAAGTTTCAACCCAATTAGTGAAGGGGGTCATTTAACTTGGCTCTCACTCAAATAAAACTTTTAAACCCAAGAATTTACTTCAAAATTACTACTTCATCAGACGCAAATTGATTTTTCGAGACATTGCGACTCTCCCAATAAGAAATGCGAAAGACACGATGAAAATGAAACGAGTCATTCGGCAACTGTAGGTAATCATCAACACACTTGTAATTCATTTTAATCTGAATTTTCATTCTCGTCGCGTTGCCACTTCCGCACAGTCAGCCAATCCGATAACCCCGTCGGAGAAAGACTGGAGATAGTATCCTAATGGTATGAATTCATTCCGGAACCCAAGGGTTTCTCCTTCGCCTTTTCTTGTCGCATCAGATTAATTAACGCGAGAATGTTATTTTAACCAAACTATAACGTTCAACACCGTTCGTTCTTGAATAGTTACGAGTAATAAAGGTAACAATGGTTATAAAAGGCAAAAATTGGGGGAATTTGCCTCTATCCTTTCCCACTTAATTGTTAAGCAAAGACTAAAGCGTGTAGGTGTTTGATTGAAGTATGCAACAAATTGTTAATTTTTTCCAACTCGAAATTACGTGACTTTTAAAATTAACTGCCTTATACAAGGTGTCTCAATTAGAATTGGATTACATGGGTAACTTTGTTGTCATTTAATATAGGGATTATGTTAAATGAGCAAAGTATTGTAGTTTTAGATGTAAAAAGCACAAAAAAACATAGAAGTGGGTTTTGCACATTTTTACGTAGAAATCGATGGTCTAGAAATAAATTTTGTATCTAGCACAGTTTTTGAGCAATAAAACAAAGATTGAAACACTGTTTTATTAAGTGTGTGAAGATAGCCAGGTCCTTTGAGGTTAATTTGATCATTGCCTAAAACAGCCAATAATGTACGTTATCGCTACCGCAAAAAGGGCAACCATCGCCACTATTGTGTATCGCTCTCGTTTGTTTATTGAACCTACTTTGAAACAACAACACGTAAATCCTTTCGCTCATACTCCAATTTCTAGTACATGTGCTTCCACCAATCAAGATTAAAATCAATTTACTTTATTTGTATTTTTAGTCAATAAACACGTTAATTATTAGTGTTGATATTTCAACGTCCCTCTTATACAAAAACACAGCGAGTAATCACATTCATACAGTCCACACACAAAACATGCAACAGAATCATTTAATTTAAGCTCAATTTGCATTAAATTTGGCCAAAATAAATGTCTATAATGAGCGCTTCTTGAATCATTTTAGTTTTTTCTCAATTATTAGCAAAATTACAACCACTGTTCAGCAAATATAAACACGGTGGTCAACAAATCATTGCCGGTCAGAGCGGGTGCTTTCATGGCCAGAGTCAGTAAGATGCAACTGACTTAAGCGGTATGACCGTGTCAATGTTAAACAAAAAGTCAAAGTTCCGCCCACTTTCGTAAGGGGCATCATCAGTACAAGAAAAGAAACAAAATATTCACTACGGACATGAAGGATTTTTGATTAATGGGAATATTTGACATGGAGACTAATTAGAAATATTCTTTAAAAACTTGGTCTAATCATTTTGTACCCGTTTAGTTGTTGTAAAAGAAACTTTCAACTGTAATCAATATTCGTGACCTGAAATATAACACATTATCCATTTAAAATCAATATTAATTACCCGAAATCTTTTTTTTCTAACTGAGTTGAATTTATAGATTTTTCAAGTTCAAGTGTGCAAAAAAAGCAATAATTTCATATGTTTCTATTGTTCATTTAAGGTGGTTGTTTAACGTAGTAAAATAGAACGTGACCACGTACAGTGTCGTAGTAAAATTTTGAATAAGTACTGGGGTTTTCAATGAATGTAGCAGGTATCAAGTTTTGGAGACCTGTGGAAGAAAGTTGATCGATGTATCTAGATTACAATATATGTCAATATTTTTGATTGAAAATGAAAAATCCTACTTTATACACACCTACTGTTACTCCCTGTATACTGTTGTGTAAACATCACGTAGACGTTATTTCGGTCTAAACACCAAAAATAATGACGGGACATCTTGTATATGAGAATATTTCAATTTATTAAGTATATCTGGGGAACATTTACGAAATAAACATAAATTTGGTTTGTTTCATTTGAATTTGTATCTCAGTGTTGTTTCTCGTTTTAGAAGGTTTGTTAATACGGAAATTTTGCTTAAATTTTATCGCTTTTGTAATTTATTCTATTTAGATAAGGTATTAGAAATAAGACACCTGTGCAGGTCATTGCGATCAGGAGTCACCAGGCGAAAATTAATTAACGTACGTGTTTTATCGCTGTTTCGAAATATTAGATCTGTCATAGTCGAGAAGTGGGGACGTTTGGTGCGTTCCGTCGTTGATTTTATTTTGAAAATTCTTGAGGAATGAGCTTATTTGATGGTGGAAGTGATGTTTCCTTAAGTACTGGAGACAATGAGTATGCGCGGCCGATGCTGCTGTTAGTTTTTCGCAACGGTGAAAAGCATGTACATTTGTTTACGCTAAATTACGGGCAGTCAGTAGCCCTATTTGTTTGATAAAGACGCAGTTCATCTTTTTTTTACAATAGATCTGTGCAGAAGCAAGTTAACTAAAGTTGTGTGTCCGATTACGGATAAAGTTTTATCGAGTTGAAAAAGGAAGCAGTGTGGTACAGAGAGGCCTTTTGTTAAGGTTCTCTTTTTATGAAAAATTGGAAGTTTCAAATGTCACTGAAATCAAATCAGTTTTGTTTGTCATATAAATCTGTGTTATAAAGCAAAGTGAACCTCAGAAGCTGTCAGCGTTTAAGTGTGAGTTAAAAACGTTGTACGACCAGATTATTTGGATCATTAAGAAAATAACTATTAGTAATATTAAGATTTTTTATTTTATTTTTCGACCGCTAGTGTGCGGGGTAGTAAGTCCAAATAAGCTTCTCTTTCTTGGAGGGATTTTGTTTAATTTTGTGCCATTGTGTTTTGTCATTTGACAATTAATTGTGTGTTTATTCGAATTCATTGTGCGACCCTTACAGAGTTTTTCATGTCAATTTTTTTGTCAATTGTTGTAATTAAGCAATTTTAAGCTCAGTTGATTTCCGAGATTAACTGCTCAAGTAATTTTCGAGATTTATTAACCAAAATGGGGTGTATAAAAATTCCGGAAAGAAGTTATTTTTCCTTTTTTGATTCCAAATCAAATATGGCGCCCATATGAAATAAGAAAGTAGTAGCATGTAGCCTCTACCTCTTGTATTTTATGCAAATCTTGATAACAGATCCAGATCTGTCCATCTGCCCATTAGAAGGTGCCAACTGGAACCGTCCATTTTCTCCAGTTTAAACTATGGAAAATAAAACGAAATTTGACGTTTTCAGTTTGTCGATCATATCTCAGTTATTTCTCAAAAATACGTTGTTTCAGTCACAAAAAAAGGCAACTTTGCCCCCACTTAACCTACACTGTACTTCTCACCATTCGGGAGATCCCAATAGTGAGCCACGAATTTGAACCATCCTGTACGCATGGGTTTCTGACATAAACTGAGTTTCTTTGAAATTTCAAGTGAATTTTCATGCATTGTGGGTTTATTTTGATTAGCTGCAGGCTGAAGTAGTAGAAGAAAAGTGTCAATTTTCCAAGGGCTAATCAGTAATTTCTATCACAACTATATTTCATGTTAATGGACGATTGAACATATTACAAATTAGTAATGCTAAGAGAATCACGGGATATTGGAGAATATGGTAAGCTGTATAAATTTACATGCTTGATGTATGTAAATAGATGAGTCTATGTAAACAAGCAAAACAACTCAGTGTCTTATCGTAACATTGGAAACAAGTGTCCCCTTTCTGACTGCGTAATTCAGATGATGATCTACATTCCGCACTTAAAATTCTAAAAGGTTAACATGTAAATGGAAACGATGAAAATCAAAGGAGACGCGTATAGCGGCAAAGTCAAAGTTGTTCTTCAATATGAAAGAAGACAAGTTTGAAACTTTTAGAGGTATAAAGTTGATGAGGTGACGTGTATAATATCCAAAGGGGGAGGGCAAATTTAGAGCTCCTTTTGAAGACATTGCTTTAATCCCGGCTAGCAGTATGGGGTGAAAGGTAGAGTACGTGTTCCGAATGTGATCCGAACGTAAAGGGCGCGAACTTGTGGAAACTACGACCTTTCCTCTAATATAACCGACATTCTAATGCGTTATTATATCTGTATCAATATCCTAACCACACACCTTTGAATGTTGGATATAACATAAAACGCCCCAGGTATAAATCAATTCCGAGGAGAAAATTAGGAAAACAGCGCATTGGTGCGTATATTCCAGAATAATAAAAAAATATCACCGTAACGCCGTAACACAATTTACAAATTTAAACGCCGCCAAAAGCATAAAGTGGGTGAATTTTAAATACTTCAACTTTGGAAGTTTCGTTTATCATTTATTGGAGTTAAATTAGTTTTTATTGTTACTTAATTAATGTGAAGTGTGATGGGTTGAATAACAAATGAAGAATATTTAATTGCGGAATGCATTTTAGATTTAAGTTGTGCTTTTTTATACAGATCGGATAAAAATGGATCACTGAGAGTGGTTATCAAATTTGGATAAGTAGAATGACATGAATAATCTCGATAAAACATCGTTGTTAATTGTAGTGCCTCTTTCCATGTATACAATCATCAGAATTCCCTAACAATCCCAGAAAGCTATTGCCAGCAATTGTCCCATTGAACATTGCGTTTTCCTGCGTGTAACGGGCGCATTGGGTTGAATTTGATTTTTTCAAAACTCTCGCAGAAATAGGTAAAGTAGAATTTTTAAAGCTGTAAAAAATGTCAAGCTTTTCTCCGGATGATTGAAGTCGAGGTAATATGTGTCATTTTTATGCAGTGGTTGTTAAAGTGTCTTTGTTTTTTTAACCGCTTCTTATCGTCAGTCGCCCCTTGCAATGAGTCACCCTGTATTGTTTAGATATGAAAATCACAATCCCAAAATCTCAAACTATTTGGGATTATTATTAACGTACTCGTATGTGATGCTCGGGATTGACCTCAGTTTCTTCTTTATTATTAATTGACAAAAGGGGGAGGAGGCAATATAGTACTCCACGAGGCGATTGGGTATGGGGATGGTCAAACGGACCACACCCGCACTACTCCCTAATGATAATTATTATTCCGATTCCGATTGCATAATGTACGAAACGAAATCAGACAGAAAATATGTGCATTATGAGAAATAAAAAACTTTTAGATGCAATAATTTTATTTTCGAATAGGGTGTTCACTCAATAAAACCCATAAAAAACGGAAAACGATGCAATAGACTAACAACTTCATCCCTTCAAATAAATTCAATGAGGAGAAAAATTTCTGCTCATCGAAAAAACAAAAAAATTATTTAGTAGAAAATTAGCACTTCAGTCCCAACACCGAATTACCATCAGTTTAGTTTAACTGGAAAATAAAATTTTAGTACTGCGATAGGTTGGCGTCAATTTAGGACGAGTATCATTGATATCAAATGGACTTGCTAATATTCGTTGAACCCCACGGCAATTCAGCAAAACGGTAAAGCGCGATTTCGACCCGACTATTCATCTCGTTATGAAAAACGTTCATTTTTATAACGCCGACACGATCACGAAATCCATTTACTAAGAATTTTTATTATAAATGAACTGTTATGATTTTTTCCTGAAGCGAAAGTAAGAAAAGAATAAGTAAGTGCGTGACAAGGAGTGGTGATTATGCCTGATAAAATGGGGCCATAAATTTACTATTTTACGCATTTTTATTTGGGGGTGTAATACAAAGTTGGCCTAATTTGTAATTTTCTTATCAGCTTTTTCGTGTTTTTCTCGAGGTTTTTCTCTCGAAGCTACAGAAGATTACTTTTATAAAGGAACTAGGATGTGTTCGTTAGTTTTGGCAAAATTTACATTAATTTTTCATTGGTGTTAATGTTACTCTAAAATCAACACATTTACCCTGACATTTAATAGAATCGTTAGTTTAAACGCAATTTTGTATGTTGCCTTTATTCATTGTTAAAAAAATTTAATTTTCCCGGGAAAACATTGCTCTGTCATTTACTTCAATGGTTAATTCAAATGTAATTTTCTATTAAACTGTGTTAGTTTTTGTAAGTATTCATAAAATCTTAAGGTGTTGATTGAATTTAACGATATTTGCGGCATCAGTTTTAGGCAAAGTAGCAAATAATTTAGGTAAAAGAGTAGCTACGACCGAAATATGCACAGTCAAGTAAATGCAAAAATACGTACTCCATCTAAATATCTCTGTATCTTGTTTGTTTGCTATGTAAGCACATCAAATCTATTCAGTGAAGTTCCAACATCGATGCCGAAGTGATCAATAGCGCGCTCTTGATATCAATTTGCATGTTGATACATTTGAGTACAAGTAAGTCATAAATAATAATTAACTGTTATAAATGGATCTATTTGAGGATCGTTACACATTCATCAATAATTCATTGTACATAAATTAATAACGCAATAAAATTTCCGTTACAGGTAATATGAAATCCAACTAATAAAATTAAAAAAATCGAAATTCCTTATGGAACAAGTACCTAATCTACAAACCTACGACAGCGCAATGAAGTAATTCCGAGTAATTCATGCGTTCAAACAGTTAACAGTTTACATTCTACCAAGCTGCATGCCTTGTGGTTGCGACTGCCCAACAAATGCTCACACATTGTGTCAAACCATCATTATTTTGAATATTTGAAAATTGCAAACACAACATTATCTGTTCAAAAAAAATTCAACGATCCAAAAAGAGGGTGTTCCATTTAGAAGATCGATAACTTTTTATTTGAACCCCGTATGTTTACCTACCTACCAGACCGCGGAAAGCCTGCGATGGCCTGCAACGCCTTCTAGTTTTTTTGAAAGGCGCTTATACGGTTTTAAGAGTCGCTAAACCCTTTCAGTAATTTCTAGTTTCTTAAGACGATCTGATAAATTCAGTACGACCATTTTATAGCTTTTGAATGCCTCCCAAGTTCCATAGCAACACCTAGAATAAACTTTAAAATCTAGGAAAAGGCACAATTCAAAGATTCAACATTTCTCTGATTGGGTCTAAAAAAATTTCGAAAGGGCGTAGTCCGCGTAGTACACAGATGTGAGAGAACTCTATGTCTAAAGTGCTTTGAAAGTGCTATAAAAGAGTTTAGAATGTTTTGAAAAGCCTTCGATTGATCTTCAAAATACTTAACTATTATAGAAAACATAAAAAATATCCGAAAATTTTAAAAAATCTTCTAACTGCCTTCCAACGGCTTTTCATAGTATTATGAGCAAATCCACAACGATCTAGGCCGAGATCTAGGCCCTTGGCACAATTTTTCAACCATTTCCCGATATTTGTAAGTATTTCCCCAAAATATTCTAGGCATTTTTAAAAACTTTCCGATCCTTTCCAAAGAGGTTAAGATCCTGCTAAAGATGGGTTAACTCTGGAATGCGATACAAAAAATTTCCGGTAACCGCAATCAGTAATTCCTTAATCAATCTTCATCAAACACGCAACTATGCCTGAATATCAGAACACCTTGAGCTTCATTATTAAGTAGTTTCTGAATTTACTTATTTGCTCTAGCTCTAGGAGACGAGGAGTGAGCTTTGTGCTTACCGCCGATAACCCACGTTTACATCCGCCGAAAGCTTCCTTGCCAGAGAAGAATTAAGAGTACAAATTAATATTTTAGAATTTCCGACATGATAAGCCATTATTAGAAAGTCTTGTTTTCTATGGTAAATTTAAAAACGAGCATTAAAAGCTGCAATGTCGCGCAGTTTATTTCGTTATCGCAGACCTTTTACGATTGATCCAAAATTCCATGTAACAATGGGCAGTACTGGGTTACCGAATTTGGAAATTCCAACCGGACTACTTGAGCGAGAATAAATACCGGTAGCTAATCTTATCTGTTACAGCAAACTTCGTCTGATTAGATTGGGCTTGGTGTCAATGGAAGCACGCTTAATTAATTTGAATTTTGATATGAATTCCAGATTTTTAAGACAGCATCAGGGTTATTTTTAGAAGTGAATGCCTAGTCTTCAATTACTTGAAAGAAACTTAAATTGAAAAGAGATAGAAGTATTATTTCATTAACTTTGGAAGATCAAAAACCACTCAAAAATGCAATAAATCAAGTTGGTATTTAAAAAAAAATAAAAACTTACAAAGGATAGAATAGTGCCTCTTGGTTTCTTCAAATAATCAATAATAAAACCGTAAAGAATTAAAAACGGAAATTTCTTTTTTTTTCTGGATATCAATTTAATCCCTTTTTAACAAATTATTCGGCATTAAAATTCCCACCTTTGCCTCCGTTAACCAACTCTCTATCTCTCATAGTTACCACGATAGCAATGCTAAGGCATCGAATTTGTAACACCCTGTATATCTATTTATGTAAGGTAAGTTTGTTTAAAAAATTACTTTCGTTTGTAAACACGATCACTGTTGTGGCTGTTAAAGTAGCAAGTAAAAAGGTTTTCGCCCTAAGACGAGTAACTTTAGCGCATTTTCCATGCATTAATCAATACTTCCCAAAAGGCCATAGCTATGTGCGCTATGTTTTTCTTTACTAGAAGCATCTATGATTGAAATTTCAAAGAAATGTGTCCACAAATAAGAAAGTTGGCATTGCGCAATCTGAGCATTCGCACATCTGATTTTTACAATATGCGATATGTCTGCCACTACTAGAAGCACCTATGGTTAAAATTTCAAAAAAATATATATATCCATAAATATAGTAAGGAGCTTGCAGTTTGTGCATGGCATATTTGATTTTTACTACATGCGCTGTGTTTCTTTACTAGAAGCATTTATAACTAAAATGTCAAATAAATGTCTATAAAGCTGGCATTGCATAGTCTCCGCATGCTCACATCTGATTTTTATAATATGCTACACGTTTGACTTTACTGGAAAACATATGTGGTCAAAATTTCAAAGGAAAAAAGTTATGACAAACATTCTTCACGCGCCCACCTGATATCTCTACAAAATAGGAAGATGACATTGCGTAGTAATAATAATAATAATAATAATAATAATAATCTTTCCTGATAGCGTTGACTATTGGGGCCATTAATAGCTATGTTGGTAAGTATGAATTACATACTATCTCTAGATTTCCAATGTGAGTGTGTGAATATTTATTTTATTTTTATTTTTCTTTAGAACCCTACATAACTTCACCAGACACAGACATAATCGTTACTTGATTTTAATCCGTGCGATTAGTTAACCAGGCTAGACCTGAGTTCTCACAAGAAACACCGACAATAATAATAATTGACTTTATTCCCATACAAAATGATATACATGAGCATTCACTACATGAGAGTAAAACAAAAAAAACAAAAATTTTCTTTTTAAGATATCTACAGGAAAAAACAAGAGGAGAAAAGAGAAGAAAGAAAGTGAATTTTTTAACATCAAAAAGAAATTTAATAGGGAAAGGGATTCTCTATGCACTAAGCATACAGCCCTGAGTTAAAGTGTAGCTTTAGTTTTTTTTAAAATCATTTTTGTTCTATTTTCAGCAAACGTGACTTAGTTATGCAAGAATAATTAATATACTGTCCAGAAGTGTCGTTTGAGTCATCATCCATTTTTGAATATTTTTGAATAGATTTTTTGTTAATCTTACATTTTTAAAATTACTCGGTAAAACATTATACAATTTTGGTCCAAGATATAACGGCGATCGTTGAAATAGGGTTTTATGTATTTTTGGCAATTTTTTATATTGCTTGGTCATGCTTCTGGTTGTTACGAGCTGATTTATTCTTTGTGATCCATGACAGTTGCTAATATTAAAAAATTGCCGAAGAACCTTAAACAGATACAAGTACTTTAATGGCATAATTTTCTGGTGTATAAAAAGTGGAAGAGATGGTGTCCTTCTACTTTTTTGACATATTGATCGTATCGCCATTTTTTGTAGTTTTTCTATAGGAGAACGGATACTATGGGCAGCCGCTCCCCAACAACATACACCGTAACTAATATGGGAATGCATATAAGCATAGTAAATTGTTTTTAACGCATGACAAGTGATGCTTTTAATATATAAATTTTCCTTGCTATTGAATATAGTCTAGATTTTAGGTATTAATATGACTCTTCCATGTTAATTTATTATCTAATATTATACCTAAATATTTCTGTGTTTCTGTATATGATAGTTCAGGACAAGTACATGGTGAAAGTCGGTTACAGGAGCTGCTGATACGTAATATTTATTTTGGAAGACAAATTAAAATGCATAACCTTAGTTTTATTTACATTTAGTGTGAGTTTGTTATTCATAAACCAATGTTGTAAATGCCCGATGTCCTCGTCAATTTTATGTTGTATATCTACCCAAGTGTCACCAACATACGTGAGTACAGTATCGTCTGCAAAAGCAGTGATACTTCCTGCCAAATTTGCGTTGCAAAGGTCATTGCAATATATTAAGAACAACGTTGTTGACAGCACACAACCCTGTGGAACTCCACAGCTTACTGGCAATACGCTACTTATTGAACATCCAATTCGTACACATTGGGTTCTATTATTTAAATAACTTTGAAACCATTTGTTAGGATTTCCTCTGATACCTACTTTTTCTAGTTTAAGTAAAAGTATTTTTTGATTCACGGTATCAAATGCTTTTTTAATATCGATAAACAGGGCTGCTGTTTTTTTATTATTATTAATTCCGTTATATACATCTGTCATAAATTTTGCCAGAGCGGATTCGGTACTCTTACCCTGTAAACATCCAAATTGTATTAGTCGGCTATTTGTGACTTTCTCGAATATTTTAGATATCACCGAAACTAGGGAAATGGGTCTATAATTGTTGACGTCTTGTTTATTTCCCGCTTTGTATATAGGAATGACGACAGACTCCTTTAAAACATCAGGGAAGGTATTAGTTGTGTAACTTATATTTATAAGATATGCTATTTTGTCTGCTACTAAGTTGGCTATTGATTTAAGTATTGCACTTGATATATTATCTAGACCTGTTGACCTTTTATTTGCCATATTTTGAATTATTGAGATTATTTCGTTCGGAACTACAGGAGCGAAAAATATTGATTTGCTGTTAACGATCAATGGATATCGTTCAGTATCTGTATCGTGTATAACTGTGGGAAAACTGTTTGAAATGTCTTTTGGAACTTGCACGAAATTAGCATTGAAAATATTTGCAATGTCAACATCTGAATTATATTCGATCTCATTATATTTAATTGTGTTTATAGATCTATCTATATTTTTACTCTTACCCAATACCTGATTAAGAAGTTTCCATTGACCCTTAGTATCTCCTATTGTCGTTTGCAGGTTATTATGTAGTTTGCTCATGCGCAAATCTGATTTTACAATATGCAATATGCTTGTCTTACTAGAGGTTAAAATTTAAATAAAAATCTCTATAATCATAATCAATAATGGCGCAAAGATTTTTGTTTACGGCTCATTTTAGCGCATGATGAAAGGTACCATGTAGTAGAAAAAACATGTTAAAAAACGTAACTTTTGAAAACGCTAAGTTAGACCCTCCACTTTTTAAAAAATTTGTATGGCTTAACCGTAATGGCGCTAGCTTTAATTCAAGTGGCGCAATTGAGCGCATAACCAGATGTATCGAGTGGCACAAATACCGGTAGCAAAATGCGTTATGGGGGGTTCCGTTCACTTGGCCCCTCCCAAATATATTTAAGGATAACCAAAAAACAAGAATGGCGCAAAGATATCTTTTTACGGCGCATTTCAGCGCATACCTGAGAGTACAATTTCGTATGAAAAGATGTTAAAAAAAAAGTAACTTTTAAAAACGTTCAGTTGCCCCCCCTCCCGCTTTTTGAAAATTTGTCACGGCTTAACCGTAATGGCGCTAGCTTTAATTCAAGTGGCGTAATTGACCGCATAACCAAATGTATCAGGTGACCTAGTTACAAGCGACAAAATACGTACTGGGGGGGGCTACGTTCACTTGGGCCCCCCCAAATGTTTTTTCGGATTTCTAAAAAACGATAATGACGCAAGAGTTATTATCGGTGGCGCATATGAGCGCATAACGAGCGCATTCATTTTAAAATAATACGACTATCAAATCTCTCAGTGGGGGGGGGGGGGCAAGTTAACGGACCCAAATTTCAACAAAATACATTAATAAATCAGAAAGTTGGTATTGTGCAACTTACTAATCCTCAAGATTTACCCTATCAAATTTTGTCCATTGACAGTTCTTTGTGTTTGCTGAACGACCTTAACGTAATTTACTTAACTCCTACACCTACTTTGTGTAAAGAGTGCATATACCTCCTATTTCGATGCGAGGCGCCTTTTGTGTACAGTATCACTACCGCCTGAAAGATGTCTGGTAACTGGATTTCTGCGGTTCTGTGTTGAACTATACCCGCACCAAGGCCCTAAAAATGCGTGAAAGGTAGGCTCAAGTAAAAAAAATTGTTCAATTCCTTTTTCTTATCCAAGACACAACGAAATAGTTGCTGATACATCGTAAACCGCTATTATCCCTTCGGCGAAAAATTGCTACAACTGTTATTTTTCTCCGGAGAGTTTCAGAATAAACGCGAACGGTTTTCCAATTTATCATAAACTGAATTTGAATACTACGCAATGCCGAAGAGAAGTGCGAAGAGGAAACATAATGTGTATACATCTGTGAGTTATTCTGCATTCCGCTTTCTGTACACAATCGCGGTATGTGTAAATTAAATTTGATATCAATATAATGTTAAACGGTAAAACATTGCGCTCGATATGCCCAATAAAGCAGAAGAAATAGACGGTGGCACGCGAGTATAAAGTTTATCTAACTGAAAATCTCGATTGCTATCTAGGGTTGATCGTAAATGTCAGCTGGGATATTATATTTTTATGATAATGTCGACCGGTCAAAAAAATCTGTTGATCCCGTATTGAAATTGTAATTTAATGTTATTGGTTGTTCTGCAAGAGTTTTATAGAGGTGGCATTTATATAGAACCGTAAGATTTTATATTAACCATATCCGAGGTATAATTGAATAAAACTAAAGTCAACCCCTTTTCCAGCATAAAAAGGTTGGGCGTGGGATTTGGGCAAAAGCTACCTGTGATAAAAGTCAGTTCCAGAATTAATGCGGACATCTGATATCGGATATCTGTTGCCGCGAGCTGTTGAACCGATGATGGATACCAGACTGCAATGCGCTCCCACAGGAAAACACCTTAAGGCTTCCTTAATCCATGAATTCGGATCAACTGTCGTATATCATAGTGCCGCGCACACGATTACACCCCTTCAATTGTAGCTAAGACGACGGCAACGAACATTGGAAAGGGGGTAAAAACGACTTTGATAAACCACTCTATTACCCACTTTTATATACTGTTAAATCTACGTACATTCATTGTTAAAAAATACTTACTCCTCTTTCACGAGTCGCGATAGCGGCGAGATCTTGGTCTTCCACTTCATTTGCATGTGAACCTAAAACAAGGACAACTTAAATTGTATTTTGTAAGACAAAAATACATCTATATTTATTCTAAAGTGGACAGTTTTTTTAGTTTTTTTTTAAGAAAAATTTTGCAAGTACAATTTTTTATCCGGTTTTGATGTATAGTAAAGATATGGTTTCCATTTGTAAATTTCGAGTTTTAGCTGTTCATTCGTAAAAAAAACATTTAAGCTAAGCTGTCAGACAACAGTGATATGGTTAATTTACAGAACCTCTAAAACTGTAAAAATATGTCAAATAACTTCGAAACCATGTCCAGTGGCGGATTTATACTTTTGCCGCCCGGGGGCTTTGGGAAACTTGCCGCCCCTAGGACATTCTTACCACAAAAATAGCCCACAACTTCATAAATCCTATGGATAAAAAATAAAATCGCAATCTAAGGGAGTTTATTGGTTCGTGGACTATTCGACTACAGAACAAAATGCTTATAAGTAATAAGTATTTTTATTTGATTATTCAACAATTTATTGGATTAATCAAAACAATTTTCCCCCCCCCCCCCCCAAATTTGCCGCCCTGGGCCCGTGCCCTTAGTGCCCCCCTCTAAATCCGCCTCTGACCATGTCAGTTAGATATAGCATCATATTCACAAAATCATACTGATTTTTTATGAGGAATTTAAAAGTGCCATCTGAAAAATCTGATACAACCGGAAAAGCGGCCATCTTGAAAATATTTTTAAATGATTCCTTTTGATCGATTATTCAAAAAAGGTAATGGGTCCCGAATAAAAATTGCAAACCTTTCCTAAGATACTTCTAATGGTTCTCTTAGAAACATCACCCTGTATATGTGGCCGTGCCTTCTGGTTCCTTGCTTCTTTGCTTTGTATTAGAGGAATTGCAAGAGGGCTTCCTAAGAGAGTTCTCGTCCTTTGCGGATAATTTCGTCATTAAAGGTAAGAAGTTTATGATATTTTTTTGAGAATTATTGATGCGATTTTTACTCATCATCACGTTTACATTTTGGGGATTGTGGTAAATTAGTAGGGTAACGTTCTCGAACACAAATTACATATAGGATGTCCAGTTTAATTTTTGGAAACAAGTTTGTTTGGTAATAATTGTCGAATTCTTGAGAATTTTATTAACCGTAAATAAAACACTTGATTATTTGGTTGCGAGAAAATGCAATCTATGTATTGTATCCCTTTCCTTCAAACTTCCCAGTTTCCTACAAGGAAGCTACGATCATTTGAGGAACCTACGAAGAATTTTATGCTCTACGAATTAACAGCAGGGGAGTATCTCATACCCGGTTATACATTATCATCCTTGAGCTAGCGATTGCACTAGATAAAGTTTGACTTCTCGTCATCAAGATAAAAAGTTTTCCCAAATAAAAATTAGTAGGAACAAAAATTACGATGTTGACACCTTTTGATCCAAACGCAAGTGCTGTGAAATTAGTGCGTATGTAAATTACGATTTTGACACCTCTTCGCCGAAATGCAAATGGTCAAATTTATGAAATCACTTCTTGAACATCGACGTAAATATTTTTCACGTGTTCCGAACCAAATCCAGGAATAAATAGCAATTCGGACAACTCTTGGTTAAAATATACGTAGGTATCAAAAATATGACAACATATTTGTCTGATCATAAAAAAAACATCAAATTGGCATCGAAAGCATGCGTTTGGGGGGTTTTCCTAACGAAAAGTGAAAAAAACATCGAAGAACAACCGACGACGAACGTTATCTAATATTAGAGAAAATTTAGAATTCCCGTAGTTTTTAGCGCATTTCCACAAAAATAAGAAAAATGCGCTATTGTGGCCACTTTGTCCGTCCGGCCGGCTGTCCGTCCGTCCGTCCGCTCGTTTTGCGACGCTACTAGTTCTTTATCTGAAGAGCTATTGTTCTACTTTTTTCGCTATTTGGTTCGTTATGGTGTCGAGTCTTGTACCAAGGAAGGAATTTTTCTGTACCGCTTACAAAAAAAGTTATTGTAAAAAAAACAAAAAACCGTTTTTTACATGTTCCATAATTTTACACTTTTGCCGTTTATCCTAGAGATCGTTTATAATTTTGCATTGCTATCTGTCGTCTGCCTGTTGGTCTGTCCGTCTGTTCCTTTGTCTGTCTGTCCATCTATCTGTCCGTGTGCACGATAACTTTGTTTAGAAATGTTCGATCGCTTTTACATCTCCGTTAGTTATGAACTGAATTGCATGAAATTCAATATGGGCATAGCTTTAGCCATATAATACGCAATGCGAAAAGTTGAATCGAATCGATTCAAAATTCACAGTGCCCTTTTCGCATCTCGGCCATTTATAAACCGAATTGCAAACTTTTTTACTTATAAAAGTATTTGAATGAAATTTGATACTTAGGCACTTGAAATAAAGGAAAATCAACTGCCAATTTCAAAATTTGGTTTTGCGCATGCGCAGTGCCAACTTTTTTATTTATGGAAGAATTTAAATGAAATGTAATACATAGGCACTTGGAATAAAGGCAAATCTAGCGCCAGTTTCAAAATTTTATTTTGCGCATGCGCAGTGCCATCTTTTTTTATCTATGGAAGCATTTAATTGAAATTTGATACTTAGGCGCTTGGAACAAAGGAAAATCTAACATTATTTTTAAAATTTAGGTTTGCGCATGCGCAGTTCCAACTTTCTTATTTAGAAAAGCGAAATGAAATTCTTCTCATAAACTGAAATTGAAGTAGCAGGTCAAAAATGGATTGCCCATGTGCAACGCTATCTTTCATATTTGTGGCCGGATTTTTACGATTTTAATAGAAGTTGCATCTTACAATAATGGGAAATGAATGCAAGTGGAAATGCGCTTTATGTAAATCGTTTACGATTACTTTTTAACTTGTTAGATGTGCAATCAGAATTGAGAAAATTAATTAATTTCAACTTATTTTACAATTGAATAAAATAATAATACAATAATACTTAATTCTAACTAGCGCTTTGTGATGACAGTTTTTTCTCAGTTATGATTCCACCAAATTTTAAAAAAAAACGTATTACGTACGTATTACTAACGAAAGCATTACACGACCCAAGTTCAATTAAATCGCCAATCGAAGAACTGTATGATACCATCGTTTCAGTATAAAAGTTTATTCTTTTGGGGTTGAAACCCTTCCCCCTCCAACACTCCAAATTAAAGCGTTCATCACTTACCGTCCATTTGAATTTAAAAATATGTTTAAAACCCAAAAGGTGAACATAAATACACAACAGTAGTAGGTACAAAAAATTGATTCAATGTTGACCGGGGAGAGGGAGGGGTGATAACATTGCGTTTCTTCGCTTTTTCGTTTCGCACAAATTTTTCAAAATTTCCACTATACTGTGGCGAATTGACAATAGTTGATATGCAATATTGTTGCGTTCAATCATAGAGTAAAAAAAAATGTTTATTCTATGGTTCAATTTATACAATGGGCAAAATACGCAACTAATAATCAAATGTACGATTATTTATCTTTTGTGAACGTGTGCAACTTCCAATTCCAATTGCTTAGCATAAGAAATAGACTATACATTAGATAGAAATACAAGTAAACTAAAAGGTAGGTTACGTATAGCAAAACTAGAATCTCGGTGTTTATGTGTCGAAAACCCCTGTGGGAAATGATTTATAAAACAGTAAAGTAATTGTATGGGGATTTGCAGAAGTACACATGCGAGACGCAAATGCCATTCCCTGTACTAAAATAAAGCAAAACTGTGTCAATTAATATAGCGTAATAATACATTATTTTATACAGGAGTGGATAGCTCAGTGGTAAAATATGGGAAGAAACATATTTTAAAATATTATTTATGGCTCAATAAAAGAAAACAATTTTCAAGTTTTATTATTTACGGCTCGAAGTAATGGTACGAACAAGCCTACAAAAGTAAAATGCAAATTCTATTAAGTACAGTCGAGTTCTGGCGGGGAAACAATTAATTTCATTTGCAAAACAAACGGTAATTTGATAGGGTTCCTTTTGCCTGGCAAGGATCATACATCTTTTTATTTGACAGGAGTCATTCATAAAATAACGTGAGAAACTCCACTAATTTTGGGGTTACATTCAAATTTTATGATTTGTGTATAACCACTCCACACTTAATTTAACAGGCCATGTTAAAAAGAAAATTTTGATTTATTGTAATCGTGTGCATGTTTTACCCGAGAGATTAGCGCAACATATTAAAATTCAATATGCATGAAGTCGGACATGATGAATTGGATTAAGTTGCATTTGCACAAGTATGGATATGCAAAATACAATATAGCACCATGTTCATTCCAGTTTCCAAATCCCAACGGCATTTTCATTAATGCCAATGATATGAGAATAATGTGATTCTGTATCGCATAAAAAATAAAAATGTGGTGGAATGTTGAGCCCCAATTTATATTAAGATTACCGCGCATGATTTCGGTTTATATCGGATTTGCACGACAGCTCTGTGAAATGGCGTCATGCTTGAAGGTATTTGATCACACCAAACTAATCTCATGATTTCATATTTGCATGAAACGCTGTGACAAAAATGTGGGATACCGTGCATGCAACTTTTGAAAAATATGGGTTACAGGGAAAAAATGCCGTGATAGAGTGTTTCGTTAATGTACTTCGTGTCAGTCTCTTAGTGGATACGACACTTTAATATCGGTAGGTATCGCAATTTCTTTGTTGCAATAACTACTCTCTAGTAGCTTAAATTTAATTTTTGTTTGTACCCTATATCGCCGTTTTGCGTTTCTTTTAATTGAAAGGTATAACGTATAATTTTAGTTTGCGTAATTATTTTACGCGACGAATAGTTCGTCTTTGATTTAACTAAATTGAATGCATTATTGCGAAATTATTGCTATTATTTAATTTAATAAGACATTGTAAAATGATAAAGTTGCAGGTGTGTTCACAAGAAATTGGTTTGGATAATTAGTGACAATCATTGACTTTGTTTAAGCATATACAGGGTGACAATTTGAAAACTTACCACCCCCCATATCTTAGTAAATAAACGAGATATTTAAAAAAATCAAAATTCGTTTCGGTAATTCGGAGGGGGAATCACAATGACATAGTTGGCGACGCACCCCCTCACACCCCCTGCGCCCTAGCCAACCATGTCATTGTGATTCCCCCTCCGAATTACCGAAACGGATTTTGATTTTTTTAAATATCTCGTCTATTTACTAAGATATGGGGGGTGGTAAGTTTTCAAATTGTCACCCTGTATATATTTGGACACATGTGTTTAAAGTAAATGGTATGGTTGAAACAAGAAAATAATTCATAACCTCTTATCCCAAAAACAAAAGAAGCTTAAGAAATTTAAGAAAAATCTATGAGACAAGGTTGGGGGAAGGTTAAACTTCAGCGAAGGTGAATCCCTCGTATTGTTCATACGCAAATACCGATCTGTAAAAACGATTCAATGGAGTCACCATAGACATCAAAACAAAGAAAGAGAAACCACTCCAAAGATAACGATGGTAAAGCCAACACAATAAATTCCTTACGGTAGACACGAAGTCAGAAAAGTAATGACATACGAAAAGTACTCATTTGCATGTGAGCGATGCGAAAGCAGAAACTTTACTGAAGGGAAAGGAAATAAAACTGCGCAAGAAATACCAAATTAAAGAAGTAATAGAATTAAGTGCAGAAAGGTATAAAGCGCGAACTCTAGCAACAAGACACAGAGTAAAAGAAAGGCAAAACAAAGAACATCGTAAAACAAACCTATACTAAGAATTAAGATAATAACAAATTTACTACAGGAATTAATCATTGAGTAATCCTTCACTCAACGCTTACATCTAAAATTAGTGCATTACAAAGTAAAAGAATACTGAATTTAAATATCGAACTTAAATCAAACGTATCAATTTATTGTGGATAGATTTAATTTAGGTAGCATTGGGGAAACTGAAGGTTTAGATTTAAGGGATTTAAAAAAAATGCCTCTTGTGCTTGCGAACCCATTAAATTTCGAGTCTCGTGTAATTTTCGGCAACCCGAATATGTAATTTAAAAATTGTTTATGGAAATGCAATTAAATTTTGTTTGTAAATCTAGTTTTTGTGGCCTATCGAAGTTATTTTCAGTGACGAATGGTGGGGCGACATTTATTCTTAGTGTAGGAGTTGTCCACCTCGACCCTTTATCGTGATGGGATACAATCCCTTATATCTAGAAACTGTTGGGTGCCCAAAGTCGACTACCCTTTGAAGACGCGCCCCTTGCAAAAGGTGGTTAATTTCGCCCCTAGGAAAAAAAATTCCGTAACGTAAGAATTTACAAGATCTTTCCGACGACACCAACTGTAGAAGAAGGAAAAAATTGAAACATCTCCAGTTAGCATAGCACGCTCGGGAATGGCGCTCAGATGTCGCCGACCCCACATTATGTAGCCCCGGTATAGGTACATGTACACTCCTCGTCTTTCTGCAAGCAATCTCCGCATCTGCTGCCAGCCAGCCAGCCAGCGGACCGGTCAAAGTTTAATTAAAAGCTACCTTTAAATAAATAAATTTGCAAAAATGCGCTAAAAAGACCTCCCTTTTATTTTTTAGGGAACAATCCATGGTTAAAACCATAACAGAATGTTTTTAAGTGGTTACAGTTATCATCTGATGAAAGCCTGAACTCGAGCTGGAACTGCTTAGACATGGGGAAATATTACTGTTGACCATCAAGACAGAAGAACGGAAAAGTGAAAAATAGCCGTTTCACTTCGCCTATTTCGTAAAAAAAACCAAGCTGCTTGTCGACTGTCTTTGTTCTCATTTCTAGAGTGCTCGAACAAAATGTAGTTTAAGTTCCCCCTTGCACTTCAGTGGTGCGTGGAAATGATTTTAACTGCCGTTCTTCGCCTATAGCGGGTCCTTTGAAAACAAAAGTAACTTCTCTACAGCCAACTAGAATAATTGGATATGTAATACTGTTATTTTGGGATGTTGGTTTGTGTGAATTTGACATTTACGAAAGGTTATTTAAAATTACAGAGTTGAAAACCACAAAGGCAGAGCATGTTACGTGAATTACGTTTATGACTGACTTATGTATTAAAATGAGTTATTCCAGAAAGGTACTCGGATAAATTATGTGGAAAAACACAAGAAGGCACTTTGCTTTTAGCCAAAGAGTTCCCAGCGCCAAACATTTTTTTCAAGAATTGCGGCAAATTAAGTAGGACGAGACAAATCAATGTGCAGAAGCCTTCGGTAAAAAATCTAGTTAGAGCGACAACAAGCGGTACTTGTATTCAATGTTTGTGGCTAATGAATCTGCTTAATTCAATTTAATATGCGTGTTGTGCGTGCCGTGATTGCAATTAGTTCTTGCGAGCTCTCACGCATCTAACCGCAGTGCGGCTCTCTATCCTGTCTCCTTCCTAATCATCCCTCATCACGTACAGGACCAGATATTCAACAATACCTCCGATCTTTGGACAAAATTACGACAAACAAAATCTCTTAAGCAAAGTAAAGGGAAATTCCGAGGGGGATGAAGGTTCTCTCACAAATCTCCATCACCATGCCCGTGTTCTCATTACACCACCTCTGGCATCTTGACAAATAGTGCAATAAACGAGGCCTGCACCGGGATTAAACTAAACTTTATAGGAGAATTTTAATTCTTTTACTTTGACGTTTATTAAACCACAGTTTTGGAGGAATGCGTTTTTAATTAAAAAAGATTCCGATCCAGAATCACCTCGTACATTTTAAATTATAAGCTTCGCGAAAACCAATACCAACTCTTCGTAATTTATTCTTCCTCTTTTCCCATTTTACCCTTCTTGGCGAATGATATTGATAGCTTATGGGCGCTAATCACTATCGCATTCAACTAACAAACCTCGTAACAAACATATACAGGGTGTCTCAGTGGTCATGAAACAACGCTCTACAGAGGTAATTAAAAGAGAATTTTGCAAACAAAAATTTTTCGGAAATATGATTGCAGCACGTATACAGGGTGTTTTTGGGAGTTTTAGTTAAACGTTTCTGGGAAAGTGAAAATTTGTGCTTAGGAGTTACTGTGAAGGCCGAATCGATGTGTAGTATTATCAAAATGGTGGCACTTCCGGAAATACCGGAAGTTGTTGGCAACTTTGTTATTTTAAATGACAACCCCTATTTTTATGCATTTTTGGATTCTACATGAAATTTCAGTTCTTTTCATAGTCGCATGTCGATATCTACAATTTGTGGTTTGCGAGTTATTTTGACTAAAAAAAAGGCGGATGCAGCCCGTACCTTCAAAATTGATTGAAGGTCGACAATTATAAAAATAGTAATAAACATGTTGCTTTCTCATTTGGTATCGGGTTGGTAGATTTGGTAGATATCGGGTTTTAGTTTTGGGAATGTGTTTCTGTTCGTGCTCTGTTTGCCTTTGAAATAAGGTACAATGTTGTATGACCCTTTCTTGAATATTTTCTTCACTTGTTTCAAACTCCGTCACGGGACTTTTGGGAAATACTGTATAGTAATTGAGGCACATTGTAGCCGCATAGTCTAAATTACCCCCACTCTACGACTTTTTTTAGTATTGCTGGTAACAACTAATGACGTTGAGAATAGGTTAACTTCAAATTTAAACGATGTCTCAAGTGTTTTGTTTAAGTGATTTGAAAAATAGCGCGGGTCTGGTGACTGGAGTGTCGCAGCGGTTTTTAAAAATAGAGACTTGTGGTTTTCGTGACTCTATGCCATTTTTTCTGTGAAACTTTTAATATCACAAACAGAATTACTCTAGCTACGATTGTTTCTGAGATACAGGGTGAAAACAATAAGTTTGACGTTATTGTTATCATATCTTACTACTCATGGAAAGTAGGAAAACGGTAAAAACTGCCTATTTTAGATAATTGTGCGTGGAGTATTCAAAAAACATTTTTGGACTTCTCTGGATTCTACGTAAAAATATCTAAAATAGTCATTTTTTATCTACGTTCTATGTTACATGGATAGTGAGATATTGTAACGTTATTTTCTTAGCAACGTAAAATTCTAAATTTATATTTAGTATTCTTACGCCATCTATGCATTTCCTTTGCAAGCCGTTTAGATAAGATGTGAGAAATTTCTATGGTAGATTTGTTATTACTTTAGTTCTTTATTTTGCCGCTAAAGGCCGTCCGAGTGTTATAGGTTCCATTGACTTTACTTCATGCTGTTGTCGCTACAGTTCACACTATATAGCTTTCTGCACTTGGTTCTATCCCCATCTTTAATTTTGTCTTGCGCATTCCCTGTATTTGTCCCCTTCAGAGAAGATAGTGCCTTTATGTTGGTTACGTGCAAATTGTGTTGTGGCTGCTCCATTGCAGACGCTTAGCGGATTTATATTTGCAAGTAATTAGTGTGAGGTATGTAAAGATTATGATTCAGCGTTATTCTTAATAATGTAAAAAAATCGCCATGAAATATACTGCCATATGCAATTTATTTGGTTTCTGTCTGTTCGTTTAAAAGTTATTAAGTATTGTATAAACAACGTCATTTAGTCGTTATTTCGGGAAATAATTACGGGACACCCTGTGTGTGAATTTTTTCCATTTTCGTTTTAATTTTATTGCTTTTGAAAATTATTCAACTTGGATAAGATGGTTTAACTAAGACATATCTGGTCAAGTTTTCGTAGGTACTTTATAAAAAGTTTTTATTTATTCGTTTCCGATAAGGAGTGTTTATTAGAAAAAAGTTAATTAAGATCAAGGAAATGCACGCCTGGTGCCGATAACGAGGATGCAGGTGTTTCAAAGTATTGCGCGTTTCATATTGGAAAAGTGGGGACGTTTCGCGCGTTTTGTGGTGATTGGCGATTTATTTGAAAATTCAAAAGATTATTCTATGGTGGAAGTGGCGTTTCAGTAAATACTGGAGACAACAAGAAAACACGGCTGCTAGTTTCGCGACGGTTGAAGAGCGTATACATTTTGTTCACGCTAAATTCTCGGGCAGTCGGCCCTATCATTCTGTGTCGTTGAAGGCGCAATTCGTCATGTCAAGTCAGCTAAAGTGGTGCAAGAAGTTTACCGCGTGTTGTTCGATTACGGAAAAGGGTTGGTCTAGTTGAAAAAGCAGGCAGTTGTAGTGCAACGACGCCTGTTGTTAAGGTTCTCTTCTTATAGTAGAGGAGCCCACGATGTTAATGGGGATTTACTCAAGGGATCTATTGAACTTGTAGATTAGATGGTAGAAAGGAAAAAAGTTACATGATGCACATCCTTCCACCGGTAAGGGGGCGCCTACACTTTTTTAATGATGTACAAAAAAAGTCACATGAAAATACTCGATCGCGTCAGATATTGATACGTGTCTCTGGTATTGGAGGTATGTTAATTTGCCGGTTTACATGCTGTACGAAAGAGTAGAAAATGGGCTTTATTCGAGCGCGTCAGATATTTAGAGGGAATGTTAAGTAAACCCCAAAGAAATTGTCATTAAAAACACTGACGATTTGAATATGACGCAAACTCGAGGGGGCTTTTTGAAAATGTAAAAAAGAGCCATTTTCAAATACTCAAACGCGTCCAGATTATTATACAGCCGATTTAGCTTGATGTCCTAATCATGCTGATCCATAATCTGACGATAATTTGGACAGATTCTCTTAATATGACGGCCTGAAAAAAGGAATTATTTTTTGTTTCAGCCGTGAATGTACAAATTTTGAACAGGAATTTGATTATATCAGTCAAATGACATGCTGGAACTGATGAACGCACTGAACTTTATGGTCGATTTGTTCTGCTTTGGGGTATGGAAATCGTCACATTATATTTCTACTGTTACTCTCGAATAATTTCCTTCTAAAAAGAAATTCCAACTTCCCCGTTCTCTTACGTCACGCTCAAATCGTCAGATTATTGAAATGCATTCTGTGTTATAAAGACAAGTGAAGTTCAGAAGTTGTCAGCATTTGTGCGTGAGTTAAGTGGGCCTTTTCCGACCAAATTAGTTGGATTATTAAGAAAAAAACTGTAAGTAATTATAAGTTTTCTTATTTTAATTGTCGACTGCGTGTGTGCGGGGTAATATATCTAAACAAGCTTTGTAAGCTTTTTACCTTTTAGGGATTTTCTTTTATTTCTTTCATGTGTTTCATTTGTCTAGTACATTATGTGGAATTTTTGAGAATTGATCGAGGCTACTGAGTCTTATTAATTTAAAATTTTTTATTGTGACGGGAGTCGGACGTGTACCTGAAAAATAATTACAATTCTAATTTTAAAGGTTGTTTTGTTTTGAACTAGCTGGACATCATATGTGTTTTGTGGGATGGCTTAGTTACCGTATACCATTGCACAACGCAGTATTTACATACGGAAATGACATTTGGACCATCCCTGTATTTACAGTTTGTACATTAAAGCTAATGAAAATCGGTCGAAATCGGTCGGACAATGTTACTTCACGTACGGAAAGTAAATTGGAAGACGGAGTTCATTCTTCATAACTTTTACTATGGTTCCTCTTACAATGGCTCCTATTTCTCTACTGATGCCCGCTTCAGGTCTCCCAAAGAAAAATGTTACAGGCTGACCGATCGAGCTGGCCATTGAATTTCAGATGACTATAAATAAATGATAAATGCTGAGTCTAGATGAAGGTGAGTGGTAAATGAGCTAGTATATTACCAGAAGATTAACCATGGTACTTACATAGGGATGCGGTGTATCTGTCAGTAAGGTCATATCGTCACATGCATATGTCTCCAAAACTGTGATGGATTTTATTATTAGTTATAGGTACCATTAAACTGGTATTAAAGAATACAACACGAACATTAATATAAAACAATTATTAGATATCGTCAACATTGTTGCTGTGCTAACAAATCTAGGTGAAAACAATGCCACTGTTCCAGCGATAGCTGTAACATCAATATTTATTTGTAACATCAATATTTGTTATTCAAGAGGGCAATTTCTTAGTGCACTTATATCTATAATTAGAAACATGAAAAATTACGCCTAATTAGCCGTGTTTAAAATGTACTTGTTGAAATTCCATTACTTACTGCCCTGAATTTATTTTGTAATTAAAAATCCAACTGTATTTTGACCAACAATCAAACAGGACATTAATCCAATTGAATCAATGAAGATTTGTATACGCGCATGTGAATATAGTCATTTGTAAATATAGGTATTATTTCAACCCCTGAAAACCATTAAAGTTATACAAACTTATCGCTGCCAATCAAACTAAAATAGTAGTGCACTAGCGAATGTATCGTATAGTTAACACCCCTCATCAAAATGTTGAATGCGAGGTTGAATGATACCTACCCCTGAAAATATAATCAGATCACGCAACTCAAAACGATGACCCGGGTAACATAGATTTTCTAGAAATTAACCGGCCAATGGCCTAAGTGCTAGTCTATACCGAACCAAGAACACGTACGAAGTTGCTGAAATTGAAAAAGAACAACAGCTGTGCTAAATGATCAAAATGTGAAGAACACGCAAAAAAAAAACAAGAAAATTTAGAAAACTTAAAAAAAATATCTATGCCTTGCGCCAATGTAATAAAGGCGATGTAACGTAAAATAGAAGGGGGTGCAATGAGATAAATTGTAAAACACATTAAGGGTAATGCTTTCAAGAAGGTAAACGAATTATTTCATAAAATAGTCTAAAAATGGAGGGTGAGATAATAAGTATTGCGAGTTATTGTACATTATCTATGAAATATGAACCGGTAAATGGCCGAGTTCCAAAATGGTTTAACACAAGGGCGCAACGACTTTATTTTCGAAGGCCATTAAGCCTTAGGGGACATATTTTATTCAACACGTTCAATTGATTACAGAATTTTTAAGTTTGAACCACATTCTACAGTTATTTTGATCTATAAAGTTTGTCAAAGTGAGAAAGTTTACACGCCGAAATTGCTTTACTTTATTGATTGCGGAAAGTTTAATTATTTTCTTTTCATGAACCACAAATATATTAAAAGCGATGGGCGCTCCGTCCTTAATTGGGTTTTGCACCTTTTCATTTATGCATCAAGAAATTTCGGGAAACATTTTTTTACGTCTTCGTAAACGACATTAACTTCCGAAAATGATAACCTCCAGATGCTCGGGGTAAAAGTTTGAAAGAGATGAGAATTGTTAAAGTTTGATATGAAACAAGTGTTCCATTCGGCAACTGCTAATATAGAACGGCGACGTGAAGACTAGAAAACTCAATTAGAGCGATCCTTGATGATGGTAGAATTTTTACGTTTAAGGGTCGGGTCGCTTTATCAAGGCAAAACGTTGCTTTAATGAGCAGTTAAACAAAGAACGAATAATGAATTGTAAAACAAAAACTTACACCTGCTATGGCAGACTATACACGAATATGCCAGGTCAGCGACGGACGACGGGCATTGCAGTAGGTAAAGGCAAGAAAAGTACATAAAGCTAAACATATCAATGAACATGTGGATGTGTTCTCAATTTGCCATATGCGAAAGGGCGATGACGTAACAACTTACCTTGCAATGTGCCAAAAATTATTTTGAAAAATGGATTACAAATTTACAGTCATAAGCACTTTTGAATGAATCAAACAATTATTGTGTCCAATAAAAAAATCACACACGCGTCGCGATGCCTTTGCAAGCGTAAGTCTGCCTGCCAGTCCTACGGGAGGAGCAACGGGAAGTGACGCTGACGGTGCCAGCTCGACGCCGTTTGCCCCGCACACCCCGGCCTACTATTGATTTTTCGATTTCCTACAGCCTCGTAGCCCCTACAGAAAGGAGCCGCATCAAAAACGTAGGGCGATTATCAAATAAATGACGATAAGATCCTTACTTTTTTTTAATATCCTTACCCCGCCCCTGCAATTACTAATCACAAGAAGTTACAGAATGGCGTAACAAAAGATCACCCTCGAGGAGATTTTAGACCTAGTGAATTATTGGAAAATCTGACTACCTCAATCGCAAAGACCGTGGTCAGGATGCCCTGGGGCGTTCCAAATTTTTCTCCGGAGTTTTAGCTGTAACTGCAAAAAGCTTCTTAGAGCAATCATGCAGGTTTCATTTCATCTTCTCATTTCTTTCCTTCCAAGATACAAAATGAAATTTTAAAGTTGAATGAAGTTCCGTGCGTTATCACCCCCTCGCTGATATCCGGATCCGGTCGGACTACACAGCTTTGATAAACTCAAACTAGTAAAACATGAGTTGCCCCTAGGATCGGCTCTTATTTCGTTCATATTTCCCGATGGCACCTGGAGCAGGGTCGTTCAATTTGGGCCGCAGACACAACTCTAAATAAAGGACGTTTTCTCTGTCACAATGAAAGAAATAACATTTCGCCACAAAGCGCGCTAGGGTTCATTGAAAGTTACAATATTGGAACCGTTATTTCCTCGAACATTAGATAGAAAAGGAAAGGTTGCCGTAAATAGCGAGAATAAGTAGGAATATTCTTTCTATATTACAAATTAAAAGTAAGCCATTTGAATCGGCGTCATGCCGTCGAATCGATATAGTTAGTCGCCACTACAGCAATTCTTGATTGCCTATTGTTTTTTAGACCGTCTACACATTATGTGGGTTATTAGGGGGAAATGATACAAATTACAATTGAACGATGTTGGATTATAACTACCCCAGTTGCAAACAAACACATTATTTTACATTTTTAAAAACAAATATCGCGATTGATTACGATGTCCTACATTTAGGGAAGGAGTTGAGATCTCAGCAATGAGTTTGAAATGGTGGCTTATTTTGATACGTGTAATTAAAAAAAAAAGCATAATTTTCCGTCGGCGCAGAGCATTTTTGGTTTCGTAATTTACCCCTGTCCAAAAACAATTGGGAAACAAAGTTAAACCATTACAATATTAATTAATTAACTTTATAAGGGACCCTCGTTACATAAATATCGTAAACTTTCATTAGGTATACTCCGTAGATATAAATCTGATAAACGCAATCATTATGCGGGTCACTCTGTAATTGGGCGCATGCCTGTTGAGGGCCCAAAGAGGGATAATAATAATAATAATAATAATAGCCATAAATTTGTAACAAATATAGCAAACGAACTGGGTCACTAAATATAATAAAATATAATAAATATAATACGGAAAACAGAATTGGAAAATTCGAAACCGTTCGCGGATTATCATGCACACAGATGGACGGACGGGCAGAAATCATGAACTCGTTTAGCAGTTCGTTAAAAATCTACTATTAAAAAAAATTTGGTACTTACTCAACGTGGCGCAGCCACTCGCTGTCTCCCGATTGAACCTAACCAAACCAATACCTGAAACAACGTTATACGTTAAACAATGGCCGTTACAATCAATTTCATAAGTATTTTTAGTTTTTTTTAACAAAAGATCAAGTGTCAAGTACATGTTACCATCGCATATTGCTGCTGTACAGTGTAACAATGAAGAATGCCAAAAATTGGGTGGTAGAGGGGATGTGTAGCTCCCAAAAGTCCCAAAATGTGCAGATCTTCTGTGTTGTTTAAAAGTAATGTGTACCCTCAAGCATTTTTGGTAATATTTTCTTTGTTGACGTTATTAATTTTCATTGGTTCGCCGGGCTTTCAGGGCTGTATACTGAACTTCGAAGTTCTGTAAAGCCAGCTTATTTTTATCAAGCTGCACGTTATTTTCAACGTTGCAGAAGTAACTGAATACGACCTATTTCCAGCGTGTAATTCAAAATCAAAACTAGACACAATTTAGAACAAATAATTCATTGACGAACGTATGAGATGATGGCGAAAACTCGTATTACAATCGACAAAATAAAAACTTGAACCTGCTATGAGTAATATTTCTTTGGTCAAATGTTCCTGAAACCTTGGCCCATATGAATAAAAGGAAGCATATACTTGCAAAATTCAAAGTAAAGTAAGTGCCCCTTCACACTGGGCTGCTCAACAGCGCTGCACTGCGTCCCGTCTCGCTGCTCAACAGCGCTGCTAAGTTGCCCAGTGTGAAGGAGCACTTACGAGCATTTACTTTCTATTTTGCAAGTATAAGCATATGCTCCCTTTTATTCATATGGACCCTTGACTCTTTTTAAACTTAGAAATTTTTCTTCCGCATAATTCCAACGAAAAAAAACCGCCAAAAAATTACTAAAATAAATAGTTGCAATGTGTTTTTTTTCAGAGAGCGTCTCGAAAAGGTTGCTGTATGTGTGTGTACAAATTATTAACGAGCTCCTAGCGAGTTTATAATTTTGCGGTGTCTGTCCGTCCGTCCGTTAGCACAATAACTCATAAACGAATGGATCGATTACGATGAAATTTTGCAGGTGGATTCTTTATCAAATTTGTAGATCTGAGTTCGTGAATTGGCAATGTAGACCAAAAAATAAAGTAGGCCCTTTTGACATCTCCGTTAATTATGAACCGAATTGCATGAAATTCAATATGCGCATAGCTTTAGCCATATCAAACGCAATTCCAAAAGTTGAGCTTAATCGATCAGCATTCACAGTACCTTTTGCGCATCTCGACCATCTACACTTTCTTATTTATGGAGGCATTCAAATGAAATTTGATACATAGCCACTTGGAATAAAAGCAAATATGTAGCGCCATTTTCCAAATTTGATTTTGTGTAGGATGTGCAGTGCCAACTTTCTTATTTATGGAAGCAGTTAAATGAAATTTCATACATATACACTTTAAATAAAAGCAAAACTAACATCAGGCTTTCTTTCAATCGTCCAATCGCTCGCTCATTCGTCTGTCCGTCCGCTCGTTCAATGGCTTCATGGTCATCGATTTACAAGAGAACGGTGGATCGATTGCGATCAAATTTGTAGATCGGTATTCGTGAATTGGCAATGTAGGCCAAAATATATGGAAGGCCCTTTTGACATCTCCGTTAGTTATGAACCCGATTGCATGAAATTCAAACTGGGCATAGCTTTAGCGATATAATACGCAATGCTAAAATGTGCATTTTTGCAAATGTATTTGTGAAAACTTCAAACGCGAAATGCGGGTGAACGGGACGTCGGAAGTGGGTATCGACAAAGGGAATATTGTAGTCCCCGACAAAATCTTAATGGTGGAGTAAAAACTGGTTAATAGAATACTGATCTGCCACACAAAAATATGCCAAAGTCCCTTCGATCTCACACGAGGACATTTATGAACCGAATTGCATGAAATTCAAACTGGGCATAGCCAGTACAGTCCTAATTAAAATGAACTTTCTACTGCGGATATACGACGAATACTACAAGAAAATTCCTACACGGGGGCTACGTTTCTATTCTAACTTACCACAGTTTAAACTAACAATGATAAATATATTGGGTTCGAACGCAAGAGCGTGTGTTTTTTTTCTATAATACATCGCGGCAAAAAGAAGGAAGCGAACGACGTAAAAAGAACAATAACAAAAATTTTCCGAAGCGAATGATTTTTCTGGAAAATCTATTTTGTAGTCTCACTCGAATTATATATAAAGATCCGAAGATCACACTTATGGAGTTCTCAGAAACACAAAACACGAAATAAATCTTTCATCTGAGTTTTTGATTCGTCCTCGTACAAGACTTTTATTCGCATTGCCACAACGTGTTGCTGGTGGAACTCAAAAACTGTGGACATGTTTGAACACAAAGCCATTTTAATTAAATTACAGCGCTCCTCATCCGTGTTGACACTTCCATGGTTCGTGAAAATGCGTCTTAATTTATAAATAATGCATTCAATCATTAAATTTGGCAGGCCTGTCATTCCTCGCTAATTAAATCTAAACCGAACCACTTTGCGCATAACGCGATTGTGTAACGAGAAAACAATTGGGACTGACGTTTTTGGAGACGAGCTTTTCAAATCCTTCCTTAGAGAATCAAGCGAGAAAAATGTGTACGTACAGCGTCCCGGCGAGATTATAAAAATAGTGCGGAAATTTCTGCCTTTTGTATGTCGATCGGAAACCAATCGAAAAGTTAATGTAGTAAAAGGAATGGTCTTTTGAACCATATTCGTGTTCGACATTTTTATTCTTTATTCTCGTTTTTTTATTCGTTCGGAACAAATGATGTAATCGATGCATAGGAAGAAAGCGAAGGATGATGTATTTATAGAATCTAATCAAATAAATAGTTCCGTTTCATTATATTATCTACTTATTGGTGATTTTTAAGACCAATATTTGAATGATCGAAATCGAATACAGTCGAGTTACAAAAATGAAAAGCTCGCCGTATTCATGCGAGAATATCTACCGGACAAATTTTTCATTTTCCAGGAAATTTGTCCTATAGGTACGCACGAAGATGACGTTGTGTGCAATTGCACCATCCTATTGAAACCAATAGTTCTAACTTTTGCTTTTTTGTGCCGTACATTGTTGTCCTCGTAATAAAAAATCTACTCAATACAGTATGTACTTTTTTATGGGTCATACAAAATAATAAAATTGATCATGATTTCAAACGTTGTATTGAAAATCTCTCAATAGTGTCTTGTAGAGCTCAAATAGTGGCAATAACGAGGAAGTGTCTTTTATTTTTTTTAATATGTCCAAATCACATCAGACAAAAATAAAGACAACATCGGTCAATTTCGGTTTCTCTGGAATATCTTCGAAAATAATCGGAATTATATTATTTTCTTTAAAGTATCATAATTGCTCTTTAATTGCGCAACTTTTCCGTAATCTTCTATGGTTTCCTACACCCCCGTGATTAGACATTCTTATCTTGGACGCAGTGGATAAACTTAACGTTCTCTTGATCAAATAATTAAAATGGACACCCTTTACTAAACATTTATAATCTGGACGACTCGTTATTTAATACTGAATTCAAAAGGAAAACCTTATTTTCCTCTAGATAAGTCCACATATGATAAATTGTGTGTTACATACATGTAAAAAAATGGGATGGTAAAGGGGATCAAAACAAGCACTTTTTCCAAATAAACCGTTGGTGCAACGTGTTTAGTTTGGGAGCCACAATAAAAAAGGGGTGAAATTTGCATTTCTTCATTAATTCTTGTCTCGGAAACCACAAGAGTTAGAAAGACGTCTTTTAATAGGTTTTGGGGTATGTCCTTTCCGATTTTGCAAATTTTCTTCAAAATTCCTACCACAAGAGGGGCACGAAAAAATTCTGATTTCGACGAAATTTGGTATCTGGGGTTTCGAGGTTTTCTTTAAACTTGAAAGTTCGATCGCAAAACGGGGATATTAAACGTTCGTTATTTATTATCTGCGTCACGATAATTATAGTTCAGTGGCGTCCGACGACATTTTCAGTACTACTGCAATTTCTGTCTGTCCGTCCGTCCGTTCGTCAGTTAGCACGATAACTCATAAACGAATGGACCGATTACGATGAAATTTTGCAGATGGATTATTTATCAAATTTGTAGATCGGAGTTCGGGAATTGGCAATGTAGACCAAAAAATAAAGTAGGCCCTTTTGACATCTCCGTTAGTTATGAACGGAATTGCATGAAATTCAATATGCGCATAGCTTTAGCCATATAAAACACAATTCCAAAAGTTGAGCCTAATCGATCAGCATTCACAGTACCTTTTGCGCATCTCGACCATTTACAGACCGAATTGCAAACTTTCATATTTATGAATATATTTAAATGAAATTTGATACATAGCCACTTGGAATAAAAGCAAATTTAACGCCAGTTTCAAAATTTCGTTTTGCGCACGCGCTGTGCAAACTTTCTTATTTATCCAGGCATCATGGGACTACTATGCGAACAAAAATGAGTTGCTGTCGAGGTACCTTTTTGTTTACATGGGAAATCGTACTTAACTTGAACTTCCAAAGGCGACTCGACAGCAACTCATTTTTGAGCGCCCGTTATTATCTTTGGGGAGCGGTGAAAGATAAATGTTACGCCAACAATCCAGAAACAATTCAAGACCTCAAAACCGAGATTCAAGCTGCTATTGGCTGTGGCTGAGGTAAGGCCCGAAACAATCGAAAATGTACTCAAACATTGGTTGGATCGAATGGGCTATTGCCAATTCAGCCGTGGTGGTCGGCTCGAGTCGGCTCGTGTGGCGCAGTTCAGTTAACGCTGGACTGTGGTGCTGAGGGTCCCTGGTTCGAATCCGGGTTCGGGCATGGATATTTGTAAATGTAGGTTGGGTTGGTAGAGCAGCATTTGCTGAAACCCCGCCCACTAAAAAATAAAGGCAAAAAAATTTGACTGAAATTATTTTCCATAAATAAATGTCATAAATCAACCTTTTAAATAATTGTTCAACCGTTGAAAAAATTGAGCCGCTATTTTTTTCATAGTAAAATGAAATTCCAATTTGTAAATGGGCACCCGTTTATTTGAATTAATAATTGTATATTTGCGTCTACCTGTTATCAATAATCCTTTGTTTAACGACACATGTTGAACTCGTCCTTGACCTATAACGGCCTAGTCTCTTTGTTTAAACACTCAAGTTCGGCTTAAAATTCCCTTGCTTTTTTTACTGGTGCAAATCATTTCTTTAGGGGTTAAAATACTACGTTTAATTACTTCAGATCGCGCAACCTAAATTCGCTCGAAAATTTCCTTTCCTTGACGGTATTTTGCACCTTTTAACCCTAAATTTGTTTTCTTTGGAAAAGTCGCGTGATATTAATCAAAGCTCGAAATTCTTTTAAGTTTTATATTACTACGGCCAACAAACAGTAAACTCTTGCGCTTTAACTTTTTAAGTGGCGTTTCGTCGGTTCAAAAATAGCAATTTTTTTCGGCCGTCCTCGCAATGCAATGACTAGATCTCTCGTAGTCGAAGACCGAATTTAATCTCCTAACCTTCTCCGGATTAATCCCTACCTATTTTTCACTTGCAAAATGCCTCTTAGTAATTAATTAGGCGAGTCGTTTTTTTCCAAAGACCATTGGATTCGTTGTAACCCCGGAAATGCACGGAGAGTTAGGCCGTTTCTTTAAAACCCTCACCCTGACGTTGCGTTTTTTGAGCCCATAGAAGCAATTAAGATAAAATTTATTTCTTATTATCAGCAACATGCCCACGATTTCCTAAAGCTACAGGTGTACACGTTATAACCAAAATATGATCCCTAACTTGAAATGGAAATTACGAACTTCCCCATAAATCTACATTTACTAACATTTTGAAGACTATACTTCGACCACCCTGTATACTCTGCTATCAAACTTAGGCCAAAAACCTACCAACTCTACCAAAAATTCGAAACAAATCAATCCCCATTAGAAAGCTCCTGTTACACTGTAAAGAGAAAAATGGTAGTGGTCGTGAACATGAGGGCACTTCAGCCAGACACACCGGTTTGATTGCGCATGTTTGTTGGGGGCATCTGAGATGATAGTGGGGTGCGGGTTGGCGATCAGAAAGCTACAAAGTACGCATCCCTACTATTCCTTAAGGAATATACAGATAACAGGCAGGTTAACATAGAAACAGAACGGCTTCAAAATAAACTCCCACTCTAGGCATTCAATACCATTCTATGAAGAAATATAGATTGCATATCGACATTCGAGAATTTCCAATAAACCCCTTCCCATTCAAATTTGTCAATATATTAGCACTATTTTATAAGGAGTTAGGAATACTTAAAAGCGAAAATGACAAACGTACCTACGAACGTAGAATAGAAGTTGTCAAACAAAGTGCGGTATACACGAATTTGTGCAACACTTTATTGGATACGTAAATTAAATTTTTTGGAGATGTCTATAACGCGCAAGAAAAACGTATGTGAAAGTATTCCTTCGGGAATATTGATTTTCATTTCATTTTCCGGAGCGCTTTGATACAATATTCCTTTGCGTATCTAAATTGTGACATAGATTTGGTAGGGTGCAACGTCATAGATTCTATCGACGTTAGTTGCGTCAGAGTCTCAAAATTGCCCTTTTAAACAACGTAACTGCATCATCGCGTAGATTTATCCGAAATAGAATACCGAAGAGCGTTAAAAATGAGAAGAGCGTAGAAAAAATTTCCTACTCACTTGGCATGCAGGCCCATTCCTGTCATTATGCAGGATAACGAAAAGGACAACGACAAAAGCCGTAATGAAAAATGAAAAGATGTAGTAGCTTTGCTCTATTACAAGTTATGTATTGATCAGACCATTATGCTAATACTACTGTATTGTAGTGACACGGGGTGTGCCCAGAATACACATACTGGGAAAGGGGTTGTTCGAGTGTGTGCTACCATCTCGGCGGCATTGTGATTCCTCCGACCAATGTCAATTTTATGAAAATAAGAAAAGGAAATGTAGATTTAGCCGAGAATATTACATTGGGTTTCGTGTTCTCGCATTCTAAACAACGGTACCAACCAACTAGCAACTAATAACCTTTCGCTGCGTAACCTCCAATATTTCGTAAATAACAAGAGTCATAAATCAGTTTTAGAATAGAAATGCTAATCTTAGTCATCATAAAATCAATTTGGAATACGGGAGCATGTTAATACATAAGTCATTTGAATCTACTAGGTGCATATTGAATTGATGTGAGTTGCAGGTGGTATATAAATTAATCCTGAATGTTTCAGCGAGAAAGTGCTTTTATTTGACACGCGTTAATTTCATATACCACCCATATGTTTTGTTCGTCTAATCATGACCTAGAAACCGAAATTGGTAAATATGCTTCAGACACGCAATCAGGGGTATGTATACATTAAGAATGTCGTAAACACGACATTTTGTAAAGGAAACGCGTAAAGAAAACTTGATTTTTTAATTAATCTCGTGTGTTTGAGTTTAATTAAATTAACCCTCAAACGAGTCTCCGCCTCGGTACTCGTACTGCTTTATTCATTTTTCATGGTATTTGCTCGTCAAATTTTAGTCCCAAGCGTTTTATATTGTGTATTCTTTTGGGGGTGTCTAGTGATGAACAGGAACAAGTGAAAATTAGAGAACGTAAGTTGTCACCGAAAATATTTGGTAGGCGATACGCGTAAACCGTTTATTACGCACGGACAATGTGCATCGGCATTTCAAAAAATACGTAAAATAGTTGCTATTCGTGCTTATTTAATGCGTAGATGAGATGAAAAGAAAACCCAAAGGAAACAATTGAAAGGTTCGAGTAGGTATATATCATTTTTCTATACTCCTCTAATCTCCTTGATGTTCAATGCGCCTCTCCCAAAGATACTCCAGTGCCTTTCTGCCATCCCTATAAGAGAATTCATTTAATTTATCAAAATAAGCTTTATAGACCGGGAGGCAGCGTACATAGTAACTAAACCATAATCGACAAAAAATTCGACAATACAGGCTGAAAGTACGTTGAAAACTAATAATAAAATCACTAGTCTGCCAGTAGTAAGTGGCAGCATTAACTTGGGGCGGCGCTAAATAGGTGACTTCTTTAGGTGATCAACTAAATTACCAAACTATTACGGTCACGGAAAAGATTTGTATCAAGAAATCCCATTTTTTCCATAGTTTTCAAATATGCTATGGCAGACGATTTCAAGTGCAGCGTTGGTAGCGAAAGACGCCCTCCAATGTAGGGAAAAACACCCCTGAACTAAACCATGAGGACCGTATAAAAATTATTCATAAAAAATTCCTCTTTTTGTCACTACTTTCAAATATATCCTGGCAGACGATATTAAGTGTAGCTTTAATAGTGGCAGACGTCTTAGAAGTTAAAAAATTTAGGTATAGTAAATCTCAGCGAGTGCGAGCGTGTGAGAGATAAGCACGGGAGAGCATAACCAACAGAGATAGCGATAGGATACTGACTACTGAGATCTTTCAAACCATTTGATTCTAAACGTCTGATTCACATAGTTCCATCCACTTCAATCAAACGGATTGTAGAAACTCAGACATTTTTCGGTGGCATTCGCTCAAATTGCGATGAACTAAACCATGAGGACCATACACAAGTCATACATACGGTAAATGCGTGGGAACCCGGTAACGCGTTACCCTGCGCGTTACACACATCAACACCCAAATTCACGAACATCTCTCGAAGATTTATGAATTTCTGCGTGTTATTGGAAAAGAGACTTATTTCCATCTATACCTTGATGGTAGCGTCAATTTTACATTTCCCAAAGCAATAACAGCAATATCCATATCGGAAGCGCTAATAATGACTTCGCTCCTTGTTGGTAGTTTACCAAGATGGTAAATTATTCGAGAATCTGCCTCTTAGTGACTGCAGCACAATTCAGTTTTTACCACATCCCTTGTCACAAATTTATAGCACTTATCTTCATATGTGGCAAACACAACTTTCCTTCCAAGTAAAGCGCAATAGGTCTTTTTTGTCTATGAACGGTATAAGCAATCTATAAGAGAGGCTTTGGGCTATCATTGCGAAATGGTTTTATGAAATTTGCAAGCTGCTTCTGAGTGGAAACAGAAATTGAGTAGGATTGTAATCTTTCCTTATTTTGATCCCAACGATCATGTTCTGTGTGCTTCATGGAAGGGGTAACTATCTGTCAAAAGTAAGATGTACTTCTGTCGCTGACACAGCACAAATCTTGCCGAGGATGTGTTCAGAAAATCACTCAAAGGCTTACCGGAGATCTTTTAAAAGATGCAAAAAAAAATAATCCATCGATTAAAACAACATCTACAACTGGCGATGGACTAGGAGCACTTGAAGAAATCATACTTCCGAAAAAGTTTCAGCAAAACAAACTTGTCGATTTTAATCATCGATCCATCAATGTTGCATAGAGACAACGGAACTGGAGTCAGAGGATAGTTTAGAACGAGCTGATCTTCTTTTCTCTTCAAGTTTTCTGTTTCTCAGTCTGAGAAGAATTCAAGAAATACCGACAATCTTATCGCAAAATAAAGAATTTATTATTTTCCCTAATTTAATTCGTTTGGTGTAAAAATACTCTCAACTCAATGCATCCTCAATCGAAATGAACCTGAATTTCGATCGGAATTATATGAAGCATCTCGTCCAAAGATGTAATACTCTTCACTCCTTCCGCACAGTTTGAATTACAAGCCGCTTTATTTAAACTATGAAGAAGATTTCTCGTTTACCTACCTCTACTAGTGGGGCGGATCTCGGAGATCATGCGCTCGTTTGATCTCTAAAAAATTGTGTAACTAAGCATAAATAATATATTTGGACGGGATGCCTCATAATTTCCATCGAACGTCAGGTAAGTTCATTTGATAGTAGAATTAGAGTGAAGAAGTCGTACTATATAAGTATCTACGTAAAATGAAAGCACCAGAAACCGTAAAAGTGCTAGATAAGTACAGGGTGATCCAAATTGGACACGTCCTTTATTTTAGGAGATAGAACAAAATGGACCTAGGGGCCTGGTCTCAGTTTTAAAAAGAAAATTACTAACGCAAACAATATTCAGCTATCTCTAATCCTTTGGCCACTAGGGGGCGTTTCTCGAATTAAGTCGATTTCTTTAATGCCTCATAACTTTCTTATTATTAAAGATAATTGATTTTGGTAAAATCTTTCTTAGAGCACTTTTTTATATATAGAATCCATCGCGATACACAGTTTTTAAACAGGGTGTTTGATTATTCTTGTGCGACCCTAAACTACATTTTTTCATATGGACCACCCTATATGCATTGAAGTTTTTGAAAAGAGTGTCAAATATCCAAAATTTTGATGTATCATATTTATATTAAATATTATTTTTGATGCAGACATCTAGGTCTCGATGGCGAACAAAAGATGGCAGGATTGTTTAAAACGACAATTTCTTGGTTATCTGCATTATTTATTTATATATTATATGATTTATTTGTTTTATTCGCATGGGTTTTTACGTACTTTGTTTTTTGTGTGCTATTTGAAATTAAAAATATTTGGAACTAATAAAAATTTTCAAACAACCAAGAAATTGTCATTTTAAACAATCCTGCCATCTTTTGTTCACCATTGAAACCTAGATATCTGCAGTAAAAATATTTTAATGTATAAAAAGCAATATCGCAAATGATATATAATATAAATATAACAAGTAATATATCAAAATTTAGGAACTTTCCAATTTGGAACCGCTCAATAAGGATCTATAATTTTCACTTTTATACGGTATTTCCATAATTGGTAGTTCTACAGGGTGGTGTGGTGACTTGTGTAACGCATCATAGGGATTTCAATGTAAAATTCATAACATGCGATTACTGGCTCTCCAAATTATTTTAGAGCAAAAATGTAATAAGGTTTTTTGTAGAAAAAAAATGTTTACGTCAATCAAATGTATTAGTTTTCTATTTTTTGCATAATAAAGACGGAACATTGGAAAAATAAAACCCGCATCATTTTCAATAATCTGTAATGCCATGGAATTTTATAATACAAAAACTACGCCAATATCCGTCATGCCATGGAATGTCTGCTATAAAACAAATCAAATTCTATCAAACAGTATTATATTTAGAACGGCGAATTCAACATGAAGAAAGACCAAATTACTAAAAACGGTTTCCTAATATAACAATTTACAATAAATGTTCGAATAAGTCACCAATTAACTGCAAGAAAGTAACCAAGTCGATCATAAAATCCATTTTGAACTGCTGCTAATTGATAACTGGATATCTTTTTGTTTTAGAAAATTCCAGGGCATTGCAGATTATTGAAAAAGATGCGGGTTTTATTTTTCCAATTTTCCGTCTTTATATGAAAAAAATTTAAAACTAATACGGTTGATCGGCGTAAAAATTTTTTTCTACAAAAAACTTTAATACTTGCTCTAAAATAATTTGGGGAGCCAATAATCGCATGCGATCGCAGGTTATTATGAATTTTACATTGAAATCCCTATGATGCGTTACGCAAGTCACCACCCTGTATAAAAAAGTAATATAGGCGTCATGTGCTCTTTTTGTGTTAGAATATAAATAATTGTCAATTTCATATAATGACCCTATGTTTTTTAATACATTGTATATATATGATGTATAAATAAGTAAACGGGTAAAAAATTTATCGGACCTAACCTGAATTTTTGAAATAGAGACCCTGTAAAGATTAATAAAAAAAGATAGCATACTAAATTCTTTTTTTACAGTAATATAACAATAAAAAAATTCAAAAGTCTGTTTGTATTGTTTTTAATCATTTAAACTTTTTATATAATCATTTAAACTTTTTATAACTTTTTTTGTTAAAAGAGAATGTAATGTTATTTTTCCATTTAAAAAAATGGAGTTAGGTAGGTCCGATACGAGGTCTGATATCTTATACCGGACCCCCCGTATACTTTTGAAAACGGTACATAATTCAACAATCATTATAAAGAATTAAACCCTTACAATCGACTTTGAAATTTTACAACATCGCATTTTATTGAATGAAAAATTTAAAGGTTATGCAAATGTTTCAAATTTTCAAAAATTAAGTTTAGATTCAAAATTTTAACGCGACCAGAATTTTTATTACGTATATACAGGGTGCTCATTATGTATGGAATATAGTATATATCTCGGTAAATATTTACTGTATACAAAATTTTTCAATGTGAAAGTTGTGTAACATTTATCTCCCATAATAAGGCAGCATTCCATTGTTTTTATTTCAGAAAACAAACGAATAACTAAAAACAATTTAATTTTTTTAAATAGCAGTTCGCACTTTCAGTAGGCTCATTTGCTAGAGATTTTTGTTCTCTTTTGAATGACGTAACACGTTAGCACCCGCGTAAAAGAAATAAATTCTTATTTCAACCTTTTTGTGATACGTTATGCCACATTTTGAACACTCATTTTACCATTTTACTGCTAATTTCGTTGTGTTTTCAAAGCATAATAAGAAACGTACACGTTCATTGTTTTTATTTTGCTGTAGGATATCTGGATTAGTCTTATTGATCTAATTACCTACAATAAACTTTTTTAAAAACATTTTTTAGTACCCTTTACTAACATGTTAGGTATATCACCGAAAAGAGAAAAAAATCTCCATCAAATGAGCATAATGAAAAGGTGCACTGCTATTTAAAAAAATTCAATTGTTTTTCGTAACTCATTTGTTTTCTGAAATAAAGCAACTGAATGGTGCCTTATTCTGGGAAATAAAATGTTAACAATTTTCATATAGAAAAATGTTGTATACATTCGATACTTATGGAGATATATACTATATTTAATACATAATGGGCATCTTGTAAATTCAAAGCATTTGGGGATGTGCCATGTAAGAAAATTTCAAAAAATAAAATTGCGAAAAGCATACCCAATCCTTAGACGAGCCGGTAATTTAATTCTTCGATGTGTTATAATAAATTATAAAGAAAAAAAGAAGAAACGTAAATTTTGGGAATTTTATAATCGGCTTTGCAAATCAAACATTTTGGACCTTTGTCCTATTTTGAAAAAATATTTGGTTGCAATCTCCTTACTTGAAACATACCGATCCAATGTTGCCCCCTTGTGGTCCATAGACATAGAATCAATTAATAATTTGTAAGCTATTGTTTCTAATGTTCGTGTAGTGAACCCCTCCTGGTAATATCTGTACTATTGCACAAAAAAATCTTGATTAGCTGAGCTGAGAGACATCACTTGCGTAAACCGGTTATCGAGCTAGTGTTAAAACAGTCTTTCGAAACTTGAGAGCCTGCGAACATATATCTTTTGTCGTTGAAAACTTAATTAACGGTGGGTTATTCCAATTAGCGGCTTAATCCCTTATACAACAACGCAGCTCAAAAACAATTACGGGTAATATTTACGATTTGGCGAATTTCAGAAGCCCGACGAGTTTCATTACTGTTTGTTTTTCGTGATTGAATTATTAATAATAAAATCGTCTCCTTTCACGTTTTAAAATTGCTATAGGCATTGACCGTCCCCAGATTAAATTAATAAAACAATTTCTCTTTGGTGCAGTGAACCAACATTTATCATGCATTATATCTAAATTAGCGCCTGAGTGGAAAAAAGTGAAAGTTTTGATTTTTCATAAACTGAAAACAAACGTTAACACGAAACAAAGTCGTTATACAATCATTTTTTCAACGTTTACGAAACTTTTGACAGCTTTTGAAAGGAAAAAAAGCATTTCATTGTTTTAAATTTTATTCCTTTTCGCCCGTCAATTTAAAGTTCACAATGGCATTAAAATGTGTCAACTAGCAGCAGACTTTTGAAAAATTCGTGCAAAGGGCTTTACTCGACTTTTGTATGCGACATGGTTTCAAGATAAATATGGGAGAGAGCTTTACTCGCTCAATTATGTGCGGGATAAGCTCTATGTTTTGACGACCCCAACGCTTATGCCCCTCTGATTTCATAATTACGCGAAAAAGGCAAATCCTTTTTTACACAGATTTCGAGTGTTTCTCGTTTAATCGCGATAAAGCTGTTGCTTTTTCATTTTAGAAAAGGCGATAGATCAGAAGTAAGTGAAAAGTCTGCGTATAGAACAAAGTTTCCAATATATAATTCACAAAGCCCCAAAAGCTTTTTGTTCAGTTTAAATGGCGGCGGCGGCGGGCATGGGTATAAAGCTGTCCTAACAACACTTTACGGTCCAGAAAGTATAAAGAGCGAGTGCGCCAGATAAAACCAAACGGGGCGCAACAGTTAAAATTGTAAAATGTTTATTCCCTAATTGTTTTCTTTCGTCAGCTTTTCTACGCTTTTTTGTTAGATCATCCCTTAGCAAAAAGAGAAATGCGTCGTTGAGTTTCATCCTTTAAATATACACACGCGACGCGAATCACTTAGGCGGCTTATTTAACTTGTCGGAGGGCTCGGAATAAATGCGAGAAGATGGAACCGCAAACGTCCGTCATCTTGTTAAGTCGTGAGTGGCAGACATCTCCCGGAAAATAAGTAACGTATTTGTTCCCGACACCCATTAATAAAGCTGTTGCTGTCCGTGTACACGAGAAATAGTTATTAAATTTTACGAAACGTGACACCATCGCCTTACTCACCTTTGTTTTTACCCACCAACGAGGATTTTGTCTCTTCACTAATACTGTTTTTTGGTATTTTATTTCTCCATATCTTTTTCCTGCAGTGTCTTTCATTTCATTCGGTCACGTTTGTTTAACGTTTTTTTCATTTAATCTGATAATTTGTTATTGTGTTCGACCATCAGACCTATTCAAATTCAAGGGATGATATTCTAACAAAGTTCTGCATAATTGGCAAACGAGGACACTAGTCTACCTTTTCGTAGGTAGAGACAGAAAGGTTTATACGCATCCATGCGGTAATTGACTTAACATTAATCATTTCTTTTCTACATGAGAGGCACAGCGATAGCAATATCAATAATCGTTAGGATCATCAAAGCCTGGTCTCCATGACTCCACTGGACTACTGCAATTACAAGACACACAACACCTCCATCTTCAGCTACATAGCTACTCTAATCATGTTCCTCAGCACCGCTCAACATGCTACACTTAGTAGCTGGGTTAACCAGAACAGAGGATCGCCACGCGGCAACATTTCCCCCGGTGCAGTCCCTACCCTCATGAGTCTGCAAGAGTCTAATCAAGTCAGCGGACCAATAGACGAGCACAATTTGTCGCAGAAGCACTCACGCTGAAAACGTAACTCCCATGAAAAGCTTTATGACGCTTCCACCCCCAGGGACATGTAATACGTAACCCTCATGCGCATTAAAGGAGCCAGGGCTCTCATCCGTACACACTATCCTCCTGTGCGAAACCTACCCTCACAATGAACTAGGACTAGCAGGAATCTCCCATCGCGGTGAACCCGCACGACCCAAGCACGGAGTACTTACATTGAACTGAGGGTTCGATTCATTCTGGGGCACGGAGCACTGATAGGAACCGCACGAACTCTTAAATTAACCGGAGCACTTACTACAGAAACGTAACTCCAGGCTTACAACGGGCCTAGACAGTAGGCACGCCCAGCCGGTAAAAACAAAAGGCTATTAATTAATATCGGCGCGCCGTCATTGATACGGATGGCTTCACTTACCCTAAGCCAACTTTACGTTTGACAGTTTTATTGGGTTTAGGTAGATTATTGGTTATGTGAATGTGGGAAAGAAAACAGTGTCGCATTAAGACCAAACGGAGATTCTATTAGTAAGTCGTTTTCTCGTTTCTAGAATTAATAAAAAAATATTACACGAATTATTTGTTTTCTCTTTAACCCCAGTCCTTTATCAAACTTCACATGTAAGTACATTTTCGTTTCAACCTTGCGTCTTCCCTATCTCTCCCATTTTTTCCATCTTATGTTTCTGCCCACGTCCTTGCCAGTAATTGCAGCGAACGGCAGCATTTCGCCTAACATCAGAGCATGATTTCTGAAGATTTTACGCCAAACTAACATAGTAACATTTGCCTTTACTGTCGGTTGAAGAGTATCTCCCGAGTTTAACACAGTTTACCTTTATCCCCCCTCGCGGAGGCCACTCGATTCCTGATCTGCGTTGATTATGGCGATATTGTAACGAAGCACCTATTTTCCGCCCCGAAGGTATGACCACACCGTATATTTGTGAAGTCGACTAGCTCTGCTGAAGACCCGGTATCCAAAAGCGTTTCTAAATTTGGTATTTCATTACGAAAAGTGTCGTTCCGAAAGTACATATTTGTGTTGGTTCTAGAAGTTGAAGATAGAAGCAAAAGATAATTCATTTAATTTGAATTAGAATTGTGTTTCAGCCGCCGCAACCATAAATAACGCTGCAAAAAGTTTGTAACCGTTCCCTTCAAGATATTTCAATTGTATTTGTTCCGGAAAAAAAACTAAATCAGCAAATTTCGGATTTTTAGCATATCTTCGGAAGTAATCGGAATTTTCTAGTTTTCTTTAAAGCCTTCTATAACTCTTTAATTGCGCATCTTTTCTCAAATTTGCCCATCGTCGTATCTTCTATGGTTTCGTAAATCATCACGATAGACATTGTTATCTTGGCACAGTGTATATAGGCGAATGATATTGTTTTGGTTCTTTTGTATATACTTTGTAACGGTTCATTTTCCTATATCTAATTTAATACCTTTCTTACGAAGAATAACAATAGGTCAGGAAATTGGTAAATCACTCTCAGAGAAAACATGTGTACTTGCCAAAATGTCTGAAGGAAACAGAGATATCCCCGGAAGAGTGTTATCAGAAGGAAATTAGCTTATCAAAAATACAAAAAAGAAAGTTCGAAAACGGAAAAGCACTAAAAGAAAATTAGGAAGCAACCCACAGAAGTCAAGGTGTATAGTATTACTAAAAGTAACTAATTATACGTTACAACTTCGTCACCGAAGAGGTAGTTTCACAATCAGATCTAAATATTTCCACAAAGATTTGACTGTGGTAGTTTAGCAGTAAATCGTCCTTTAATATTCAGTTAAACTAACCATTAAATGCAGTCTTTGATAGAACATTGAAATGAGTATAAGAAATAAAAGAAAACCAAAAAGATGTGTGCTCTGATATCTAGCGCAGAGAGAATTAACATTTAGAAGGATTCAATGGAATTTATCGAAAATGCAGTTTTGTACGGTACTGGTAAATGCTCTTTTCCAGACCCCATTACCGGAAAATAAGCGCAAATAGTGCCTTACGTTAAACGACACACTCGCTGAAAAAGGAAAGAGTGTAATAGAGACGAGGGGTCGTTTCGCTGAAATTTTTAAGGATTCTCCGTTTTTACTTGATAACGTTTATAGTTATAGTCCGACCCCACATATGGTAATAAACGTTAGCACGTCCTCAAGCGGAGTTTATAATTTTTACACAAGCTTAATGGTAATACATTTCCAACGGAAAATGAACCAATTCTGATTTAACGAGGTTGCAGTATCGTTTCAGCTTGAGACTGCGACGCTCGTCAGTGCCCTTTCTATCACACTATCGCGATGTACGATGTAATTTGTGTGATGTCATTTTGTAATGTTTGTAACCGCCCTTGTGAACAAAGTTTCTTTTGAGTTTAAATATGGCATCATCTTGTTAGTGTTCAACTATGTCGAGTCAACGTTTTAATTTGTGTGGCTATAATTACTACATAGTGAAAAAGTCCTTTTGGTAGATAACTTCGCAACTGCACTTTCAGTAATCAGCGTAAACCAAATTAGGTATTCCATATTTTAATTGCGACACATTTTCGTTCCATGTTACAGTAGCGTTTAAACATCAAATTATGAGGGTAATTCAAATATGAATCTAAATTTTGTTGGAAATGGAAATATTACAACAAAAAAAACCATCATTGCTTTTCGACAAATCCGCTACTAAAGAACCGTTGACATTTTTTTGGTAACAACAGGTAACCGGCTTAATTGCGCTGGCCGCTTCTTACTAATCTGAATAACACAATATGAAATCCACCTTGCAATAATTTACAGGTGACCGACTTAATCGCGCTGACTGCTTCACGTTAATTTTCTCTCGCGGTTCAACGCGAATTGCCTGACAGTTTTCTCCGAGAGCAACCAACTTTCTACTACTTTACTTTTTTGTGTGATTTTTCCACCAATATAACCAATATAACTAATTGCCATTGTTTGGTCGACTCCTAAGACTCGCAATTCCCTCTGCGACAGGGTTATTCTTTCCCGCCTACACGGGTAAATATTGCTGTGGGCATGCGGTCACTATGCCACCCACAAAACACCTGTCCAGCACAAAACAAAAATAATAAACACCACAGGGCCTAATATGGAGCCCTGTGGCACTCCAATATCTATTTCCGTGGGTTGAGACAACGTCAATAATCCAAAAAATCCAGTCTTACACCGCAATTCCCAACTCAAACACCCCCCCAAAAATAGAAACACCAAATTGAATTCGTCTCAGGACGAACGCTGAAAGGCAACAGGCCTTCGGCAAAAGGTAACGTCCCCCTTTACAACACTTTCTCTACTTTTAACACCTTTTCCCTCTCTTGTCGCAAATTCGATTCCACTTCCCAATTTATTAATAAAAACAATATTCTCTTCGCGCACCTGCGACAAACATCTGTTTGAAAAATTAATTAATTCCTTAGCGATAACAAAACTCTTATCTACGAAAGGAGAAAAACATGAGATAAACTTATCAAACGCCTCCATGCCTGTTTAAAATGTTTACACCTATCGTAGGCCAGCGTTCGGAGAAGGTATCATTAGCGCACTTAGCACTTATCAACATTAACAAGAATGAAAAAAATAACGTCCTTTTTCCCAAACCTAAAACTAACAGACACTGTAAACATTAATGTAAATTCGCGCAATTTCCGGAGATAAAATCCGTATACAGGAATACCAATACTCCAAATAATGTTGCATTTAAGAGGATATCAGGGCCGCAGAATAAATTGGTAGTTCGTTATTATTTACAACTACATGAGATAGGTGTACTTACCAAAGAGCCTCCATAAATCAGAGTCATTATTTAAATAATGCATCTCGGTGCGGTTTAACTAAAGGAAACCGGAGAGAAATGCATATAAAATGTGCATACTGTGATAAAATATGCGATCATTTAAACCAAGGTGTAATATACGAAGCTCGAGCACGTTTACGTCGTCTATTTTCCTAGTTATGATCTTAGTTAAGTTTAAACACAAATATATTGTTACCGAAAGGCATTTTCGCTATTTCTCATTTCGCAATAATATAGGTTCTTATATTGTACGTATACGTGTGTATTCTATAGGCAAAACCAATGTTTAGCACTTCACAATCCGGGAGTCCCGAGGTACTTGCATCGTGATTAAGATGCAGTCGCGAAGGGCGCAAATGTAATTTTCTTCTCAATTACCGACAAGCACGTATTCGTTGTTCTCTACTCTACGTACTCGTCTCGTTGCGAAACATATAAACAATGTAAATACAACTCCGTCGTAAGTAGCGGAATTTATTTTATTAGGTTTTGTATACCTCTTTTCGCGAAATAAAACATAATTTTTGTTTTATTTTCCGAGATATCGACGTTGTACGTGTACTTGAGTACGAATGTGGAAGTCCGAATCGGTTTCTTTCGATATCGAAAACGTTGATCGTTACAGATTATTACCAAATTAACACTCGAGGCGAATCGAATACTTTACATGTCTCAATTTACTGCAAACGAAATATTAGAATTAGAAGATCCGCATCAAAAACGCAGATGAATAATACACACGCTCAGACTCGCACGTGACCCAGTGAAGCGCAATTTCCAAAGCTATCTACCCAGAATGGTTCGAGCAGATGAAGTCGACAATCAATAAAGTTCTTTAGAGCAAATCGGACAAAAAACTTAAACTGCGCGTACTTTTACAGGTGGACGGACGAGCAAAGTCCAGACAATAGCTTCTTTTCCTTGGGAAAGTGAGCCAATTTTGATATCAAAGAAACTTAAACTGATATTTACACGAACTGAACGATCCAAAGTCTAGACAGTAGCTTCTTATCCCTTGGCAGAAAACGTGTGTCCAACACTACACGATGTTAAAGAAAAATATAAGTAAGTATATTAAGAGATTGACTCTGAACTCGAAGGGAGAACCCTTTCAGATGCGAACAAAACGGCCATTTGTCCCTTCAACGGTAACAATATTTCACAATCCCCAAATTATAAATCCGTTCGTCAGAGATCAATATATATGGATGATGGCAATTAAAATTCCATGCGTTCTAACTCACGCTTCAGCTGTTTGTTTAAACGAAGTGTGACTCTATACGGTTTGCAACAGAAACTAAAATCGACACGTACTGTGCAGTAAAATTGCGTTGTTAAATTCCAACAATAGACGGAACCATCTATGAAATTGCTACAACAGTTACGGGGATCTTTCAGCAAGTAATAAACCGTGAACAATAATAATGCTTTGTAATGGAGAAAATAAATCGTTACAAAGATCAGCTTTAAGACGACGACCTCCAACAATTTTTTGAAGACGCTGTCAAGCTAACTACCCTTGGTTTTCCAGATATTGAAATTATGTGCGACAAGCAAAGAAGAATCTATGTTCCAAACAGTTTCCATACTCTCTAAATCTGCAATAAAATACGGGTTGTTTCGTTTAAAAAAAACGTAAGTTATACGCCACTGGAATAAAACTCGCCACTGGTGATCTGAACTACTTTAAAAACACGGTGACGGTAATTGTGAACATATTTTGCTTTCAGATTTTTTCGGTATCTTGTATGGTAAAGGAATTTTTTGCGTCGTAGAAATTTCCACGTTGTAGAAAACCGCATATGTGTGGAAATTGCGTCGTAGAGATCCGATCCAGCATTAAGACTAGTCCAGAAGAAGAACATATCTGAGGACCGGTTTATTATAACATAGGAGTCAGCATTTGATATTTCGTTATTACTGGCAAACTGGAACCATGTCATTTAAATTTGTTGTTGTACTTAGTAGTTGAACCCATATTTAATATTTCTCTTGCAATATTTTGTTTTTGGATCAAAGTGGAAAACCGAACTGGGATTTTGTCAGAGACGTGTTCCATTCATCACTATTTATATGCTTTTAAAAGGTACACAACCACCTAAATAAATACATTTTTATCTAAAATCATTTAGCAATGGTAAATATTGGAAAAAATTAACCATGAAACACTATTCATCTCTCATATTTTACTAAAAGGAACAGTTACATTCTCTGATTGGAAACTGCTTAAATTGACTGTACATAGAAATAAATCGGGAATTCATACGAACGATTCCATTTGAATCGCATATCCTATTTGGCCTAGATCAATACATAGATGTGCATCGCAAAAATGGGGAGAGTTACGTTTGTATTACGAAAACTAATTTTCCTCAATTTTTACTTATTTTCGATATTCCAAATTTATGCCCGAAGCATTAGTTTATTCCGCGAAAAGTTCATGAATTTATTGGTAGCGCGTTCGCTTCGGTCTCTGTTAATTGGCACAACCTAATTGAACTAATGTTAACCTAAGGTCGTTATTTAAAGGTTACCGGAGATTGAGAAAACGTCCATTGGTTTAATTCACAAAGGGGCCTTTTGGGGTGCGTATTGATTGATTAATTCGCTATCGGACGGCCATTACTTAACCATTTTCTTAAGCCATAAACCTCGTTGTTTCTAAAGGTGGCCTCTCGATAGTTTATTGCCGCCAACTCGAACTTAAATTTACCCAACACTTCTGATCTGCCTTCCACTTTGGTCTTTACATCAAAACTCGATCTATAGATACACCGCGAGTGGATATCGACCTTCAATAAAGCTCGCCCTTATTTAAAGTTTTTTACGTAGAAAATTCCATTTTATATTCCTGCTTTTTCATATAAAATGGAAAATTGAACTTTTATTGAAATTTCTTATCTTTGTTATGTATAAATTTACCTTATATGACCGAAAAATGAAGTCGTCGCATAGTCGACATTTAAAATTGGGAGGAACAAGAGGGCTTCGTACAGGGTTTAAGCGAAAATGGTGGTGGCGTTAACCGTGGAGAATATTTCTAGAGAGGTTTTCCCTTTTCCTTATGCACAATTTGGCAAGGGTGAGACGAGGATGGAAATGAACAAGAAGAGAGTGATCCAGACTCTTTTAGTTGAGCCGGGGTCAGGCTAGTCTAGCCTTTTAGTAGTTGGCTTGAACTAGAATAAATTCTCTTAAAATATGGGCCCTCCAAATGAAAATTGCAAGCGCTATCTCGTGGCCACAAACTGTTGTATTGTTTTATTTTTACCGTTATTAAATGCTAAATAAAATGCAAATTTTCCACTTTGTGACAGTCCTCTGTGAGGTAAGTCCGTTATTCTCATAATTTTTACGCTATTTTACACCAATTCGGGTGTTGTTTATTTCTGTCTGCTTGTTTTATTTGCAAGGGGATTATGATGAACGTATGAAATACAGAACATTTGCTATAGGGTAGTAGAAACGAAACACATTTTCCCTAAATGCAACACAATTAAACGAAAGACTATAGCCTCCTTTACGTACAAATCTGTAGTGAGCTTGTCCCTTCTTTTAGCTCAGTGCTACGATCTGAACCCCAGGAACGGATGAATTTCAAGAACATAAGATATTCGCATACAAAAAACTAAATAGTAGATTATTAGTGACTTTAGAACGTGACTTTTCTTAAATTATTACACTCCGTGAACTACTTCTTTGCCATAAAAAAACAATAAATATAGGCACGCAAACGCAAATAACGCACATTACTGAGATAAGTTTCCTAAATATCTACGTTAAGGAATTTTTGCTAATCTACCACGAAATAATGACTTCCGTAATTCCAAGTTTAGTTTACCTCTATATTAGAGACGTTCGACATTTAGATGAACTGTTAAACTCGATCCCTTTAAAAGTTATTGGGACAAGGCCAAGGAACAGTTCGATATTTTCAGCAGGGTATATCTTACAAAGGTCATACTGGCACAGATTTGCTTGTTCCAAAAGTGGAAATAAAATAAATCAAATAAAGGCCGAATTATGTCAAGTGGTGGTTTTGATTTATTTCATGCAATTGTTCTTTAAAAGACAAACACATTTCATCCAAAAGGCTGCAAATGAATGTATGCGTAACTTGTCCCATTTATATTGGATTACATGTGTTCACACTTCCGAGTTAAATACGAAACATGTATATGTCGCAGCCGTTTAATGAAATTGGACATTTCATGAAAAGTCTAGTCATTTATATGAAACTGTGGAACAGTTTACTTTCCAAGACCAAGCGATTGGATTCCCTTCCCATTAGAGATCGATAAATGGTATCCTTATCGATCTAGAAGGGGAAGGGAAATTACCCCACACGTACAAATTTTCAGCGTTTCACTAAATGACTAGGCCTCGGACTAGACTTTTCATGAAATGTCCAATTTCATTAAACGGCTGCGACATATATAATTTATAGACGGAATCCAATTATATATATGGGCTATTCTAAATGAACCTATGTAATTAAGGGATGTAAAATGGGCTGCGTTTTGAAATTGTAAGAGCCAGGTTCTCGATTTTTTGCACAAAATCGCCCCCATATCCGCAATTAGTGCAACTACTATATAGATTATAGGATGTAACAAGTATCTATGTGGGCGGTAGAGGGGACTAAAATAAACTGTTTCCCATACAAAACCTAATTGATTTCTTGGGCGGCGACGTGCTTTCCCCTTCGGATCCACACCAAATCTAATAACATAAAAACTATCCAACTAACCCCTTCTACCATATTAGGGCCCACCTATTCAATGGCGAATCTGTAATCTCAACAGCCATGTCTAATTGTTTATCGGTTAATGTTTCTTGTCACTACCAATCCCAAATGGTCTTAAGGCGGGAATAGACTGGGAAGTTTTCTCACGCAAGTTGCTGTCTGATAGCACTGTCGATGTCGGGCGACAATGTCACTCATGCTCGAAAATTCAGAATCGACCTGAATTTGTCAGAAAACTTCCCCGGAGGTCTCGTATACGTTTCGACTAGTAAGTTTTACTGTCGCAAGTTGCTTGCGCGTTAAATGTCCAAGTTGACACACAGAGCTACTGAATTGAAATGATGACCCTTAAGTCTTTTAGTTTCAAAATTAAACTTTTTTAATCACCTTCAATTTCAAACGCACTCAAATTGTTGAAAACCAACAACGCTGGTGCTGTTTTTGGAAGAAAATTCTTACCTGAATACTGTTATCCTCCGGAAATAGATCGGAAAAGTTCAGAAGGAAAGGATGTTTTACATAGGCGGAGATGAGGAAAAACAAGGTTTTTTGGTTAGCATTTTAGGTGGTTGTAAAGTTGACGAAAGTTTAGATGTTGTTCTAAGAGATTTTAAGTCGTCGTTATAAAAGTATTTGAAATTACAACAAACAAGTGAAAGTAAAGAAATGAAGATTCCGAAGTAACAGTAGTGGTTGCGTTTTTGCGAGTCTACAAAAACACAAAATATACAAAAATTTCTCCTCCACCTTAGACCACTTTATTGGCATACGAAGAAACATTTTCAAAATATTTACGTATATTCAAACAATGAATTACTCAAACGCAGCTTCCATTATTTTTTCTATTTACGCTATCAGGGATAATTTAATAATCCCTTTAATGATGAACAAACAAATAACGCCCCTTTTCCTTTTCTACAACCACATCGTAATTCTTAACTAAATATAATTTTAACTCAGTTAGAACGCTTTCACTATTTAATACTAAGTTCAAAAAGAGAAATACGACATTCTATTTCCTTCTGGGTTGGACAAGAACACATTTATATACAGTGAAAAAATTTCCGTTTCACACAGCTTAAAATCAAACCCACCGAGTCCTGTAAGGAGAATTTATCTTTATTAACGAACTCCTTGCGATGTCTGTCCGTTAGCGCGATATCTCGAAAACGAATGGACCGGTAACGATGAAATTTTGCAGGTGGATTCTTTATCAAATTTTAGATCGGAGTTCGTGAATGTACCTACGCCAAAAAAGTAAGGAAGGCCTTTTGACATCTCCGTTAATTATGAACTGAATTGCATGAAATTCAAAATGAGCATAGCTTTAACCATATATTACGCAATGCCAGCCTATAGCCATACCCAGGAGTTCGTTTGCTATATTTGTTTATACAGGTATTGTTTAATTTATACAACAATTCTCTAAACCAAACAAAAATTCTTAGAGGAAGCAGTACGTAGGTATATAAATATATAAATGCATTATTTTAGAATTATCGCCTCCAACGGACAATGAAAAATGTGCATGGTGGACTCGAAATACGAACTCGTAACAATGGCTTTGCTAATTTTCGCAATTCCAAATAAACTTGACTTAAATGTAATCCAATAATGATATATGCGTTTTTTTATGTTATTTGCAAACGATTACGGCAGGAAATTTTAGTTTATTTATCTGCGTACGTAATTCTACCGTTACTGTTCGTAGGTACTACGAGGTTTGTATTCAGGTGAATTCACGTTTATTTTACGTTTAAATCGTTTCTTTGACACGCATTTTTATTTCTAATACCGCTGTCCCATATGAAAGGAAAGCATGTGTTGGTGGATTTTACGACTCCGAATTACAGAAGGTTAAAAGCATGATATACAGGCTGTCACGCAAACCCTTACCAAAAAGTATTTAGGAGCGGGGGGGGGGTCGTTTTAAAAAATTGTTCCGCATCTTAACTGCTTCAATAATGTACTTCCTTTTTCCAGCAACCACCGATGACGCAGGTCCAAGGTACCGAGTCCAAAATAGCATCCAAGATGGTGGGTTTAAAATGGCATCCAGATGGTGGGCCAACTACCAAAATATGACCCTGGCCCTCGAGCCAACTGCCGAAATATAGCACCCCGGACAAACTGCCAAAATTCAACCTTGCACCCAGGACCAACTGCAAAATTTTACCTTGTATCCCAGGCCAACTGCCAAAATGTGACCTTGTACCCAGGGCTAACTACTGAGATATAACACTCCTGGTCAACTGCCGAAATACATACCCCGGACCAAATGCCAAAATGTTTTCCCACGGTCTCCAGAATTAGACCAGGCCCAAGGGCCCTAATACCTACTCTCATTGAAACCTTTGAGTCTCAGAAACTTTAAAACTTCTTACATTATTAGTAATCTATCTAGGAAATTCAATAGAAACATTTTTACACTTTTAGGAACCTAGGGCGTCCCTGTCCAGAGAAGGTATTACTTTTTTATGTTCGCAGGAAAATGGATCATATACAATGTATCTTCCATTTAAGTCATACTTGTAACTGTATAATGTTGTGCAAACAACGTTAGGTAAACGTTATTTCGGTCTAAACACCAAAAATAAAGACGGGACATCCTGTATATGGGATTGTTTCATATTATTAAGTAGATCTGAGGTTCATTTCATTTGAATTTGTGTCTCATTGTAGATCGTTTTGTAAATGCGCAAATCTTGTTTAAATTTTATCGGTTTTGTAATTATTTAATTTAGATAAGACCTTAGATTAATAATAATAATTAATAACAATTAATGGTCTAATTTGCGTGATTTATAAAAGGTTTTATCTGGGAGCGTTTATCAAGCAAAAGTGGAAGCGAGTACCTCTGGTATGATCGTCGTGATTGGCGATTTATTGGAAGTGACAAGAAGAAGGAGATTATGTTATGGTGGAAGGGGTATTTCTTTAATAACTGGAGAGTACGAGAAAACGAGGCCGTTGAGTTTCGCGACGGTGTAAATTTGTTTATACAAAATCTCTGGCAGTCAGTCCTATTTGTTTACTTGAAAAGGCAGTCATCTTTTGGCGCATTTTTAAGAAATAAACACATTTTTTAAGAAATAAAAAAGTGCTATTGTTTGCGTTTTGTCTATCCATTGTTCGGACCCACTTTTGCGGTTTTAAACAACTTATAGGGAAATTGTCCTAGAGGCCTGGAAATTTTTGCAATATGCAGCCATACCTTGAAAGTGTGCCAGACGGCCTTCACATTTTTTTGTCTTAAGGGGGGCCAATCCTATTAATTATTTCCCGAGATGCTGCTTCTGAAAGTAAACCATGCATAACTTTTATACCCAGCAAACAATTTGTCTCATATTTTGCGGAGGGGAAGGGGGTAACGGCACGTTCTACTTTTCACGGCATTCCAATGAAAGATCTCATCGGAAAGAATTACAAAGTATTACATTGTCAGTGAGTGACGGGGAGGGGGTGTCAGTTGTGGCGCGCCTAGTATCGAAAACGTTGTATGACCAGATTATTTCGATTATTAACAAGAAAAAAAACGGTAAGTGATAAAATAAGAAATCTCATTTCAATTGTCGATCGCCTGCGTGCGGGGTAATATGTTCAATGTAACTTTTCTTTCTTTCAGAGATTTTATTTTATTTGTTTCAGAATAAATTGAATATGAATCAATTAATTGTGTGTTTATTCGAATACATTACACCAAGTAATATCAAGTAATATTTTTTTATTGGTGTCCAAGATTTATTTCAGTTGCCATCAAAACTTGTGTAGTTAATTCTTTGGAATTTTCAGAAATTGATCGACGCTACCGAGTCTCCCAAATTATTAATTTAACTCAATATTAGGATTTTTCTTTATAGCAGATGCCGGAAGAGTCCGAGGAGAGATTATACAATTCAATTTTGTTTGTTATGAACTAGCTGGGTGGCGTATTGGCCGCACACTATTGCATACGCCATTTTAATTTGGCGCCCAACGTGGGGCACAGCAATATCTGGCAGTAATAACGCCACAAGGTCTGGAATTTCATGCTTTACAAGAATGCTGCAGGTAATGTAAAATGAACAAGATCAAGATCATTTTATTAAAATTATTAGTATAAGCGATCGATAATCATCATACCTAATATTCGAAAACCTGCATTTTGGTCAAAGAGTGATCTAGCCTCAGTTCTACCACCCAAGATGATTAGTTTAAAATATTTATACTTACTCTAAAAAGTAAGCAATTTAAAGTAGGTAGCTAGGTACACTAGAGAATCCCAAACGGCAAGTTATGCACATGACGACTATACGGATTATGTAAGTCACTTTTCCAGGAGTAAGAATGCAATAGCCACGATATCTTTCAAAAGTCTGGAAATTCATTAGACTAATTACTCGGGAATAATTGGAAAACAGTCGCAAATCTTTATATATGTTGAGATTAATCGCAGGGAGCGAACGTCAGCTTTGAATTTAAATACAGTGTAATTGCAATCCTATTTGAACTCTAACGAGTTGTTCGCCACTAAAACACAACCCTCATTACCGCTTCTGTTGATGAAACGGAACGTGGAATGGCGTCCGATTCGGATAATCGGATTCCGATGCCGCTGTCCTTGCTGAATAATAGCGCTGATCTTTGCACTTCTCACACCTTTAATCCTATTATAATGGCGGGTATTATGAATTATACGATTGTGTGTGTTTCCAGCGTTCTCTCGAACCGGAAAATATTTGGATATTTGTTTTTCCTTTGTTTTCGCAAAGTCTCCATGCGCACCACAAGTCCATATATTCTCATTAGTAGCGTAATAACAAAAGCAACTGAAAGATAAGGATACAAGAGAGAACCGGGGGTCAACTTGCTGAAACGTTTGCAATATACTACCGGCGTAATTTTAAACCATACGTAGCTTTGGATGTAATTAAAGCAATTTATCTCACTTTACTTTGGAAAGAAGACGGTTTTAAAGAAGGGCTAAAAATACTGCTTTATTAGATCGGCCATCATATTGGTGACTCATGTGGATTTCTCTGCTCGAAAGGTCAATGCAATTTTAAATATCTACAACCCACCAGAGAGCCATTTACACCGCCGTTCCTGTTTAGATGAATTATACTAATACCGCCACCATGAGAAGTGCAAACATTTTTCACTTCAAATACGTGCCCGAGGCTTTCTTATCGCAGACGAGGGGTAAGTTTGAGAAGTATTCGATTGTAAATTGCGCAAATGAAGAAAAAGGCTAGTTAGAAACTATTCTGTACGCTAAGAGGAATCGAACAACGTGCGGTTGCCATATTCCCTTGACGATCGTAAAGTGCTGTAAGTACGGCAGCTTTCGTGGAGTTGCTAGACGTGGAAAACGCATTTAAACTCGCCATCTGTACAGTGTACATACCAAGTCAACCAACATCGACCACCACTGGCGTTATAAAAACACCTAAAACCTCAAAATTAAAATTTACGGTCCAGTTTACTTAGAGATGACAAGTTTTTGTGGTAAGTCTGCTTTCCGAAAGCCTGAAACTAATTAGTTTGCAATCGATGTAGCCGATAGTTAGAAACTAAGCGGTAGTTTCGGCGTGGAGCTTCGAATAATTGTAACGCTTTAAATCCGAGTACAATAGCTTCAAATTTGTCCTCGCAGTTGGGAAACGCAAATCTGTCTGCATAACATTAGCGACATAACACGTAAACGACTGTAAGGGTTTCCTTATGCTCTAGTCTTTCAATCCAGGATTACCCGTTACTTATACTGATAGACCGGGAGGCAGCGTACATAGTAACTAAACCATAAGCGACAAAAAATTTGACAATACAGGCTGAAAGTACGTTGAAAACTAATAATAAAATCACTCGTATGCCAGTCGTAAGTGGCAGCATTAACTTGGGGCGGCGCTGAATAGGCGACTTCTTTAGGTGATCAACTAAATTACCAAACTATAAGGGTCACGGAAAAGATTTGCATCAAGAAATCCCATTTTTTCCATAGTTAGCCTGACATTCTAACGGTTTATTTTCATTACAAAGCAGCCAATGTTTACTTATTGAAAGATGCGTTTCAATTTTCACTTTTCTTTTATGTCCAGAACCTTACCCAGTGCACTTCGTTTGAACAAACAGTTAAGGCGTTAGTAAAAACGCATGGAATTTTAATTACCGCCATCCGTATTTAGTTACACCTAAAAACTCCAATAGTGAGAATATTATAATTGCGTTGCGTTGTGACCACCAAAGGGCGTAACTGCCATCTTAAATTTTAAAATTGCATTTTCTTTCAATTGCGCATAATAAACTAAACATTCTTTTTTCACATTTTTAAAAAGAACCAGTTTATCTATCATTTTCGTAAAAACAAAAACTCAGTTATTTAAAAAAAAAGATAGCGTTGGGCGTTCAATTGTTTTTGCAATAACCTGCTTTAACTTCTTAACCGTTTGACCGATTGTAACAAATTTGGTATCGTTGAAAAGAGCATTCCTTGGGAAACAAGAATCAACCAAAATATAGTTAATTTAGTTGAATCCTTCTTCGCCAGGGGGCTAGTTTTGACACTATGATCCAAAATCCTAAAAAAAATCAAATGGAATGATATGACTTTTTCTTTATGAAAAAATAGCCAAATAATAGCCAAAGAGGTCAGTGAAAACCGTTTTTCAAAATCTCGTTCCTAACCTCAAATATTGGGAAAATGAGATTAATTAATAAATTAATAAAAATGCTGAAATTGTATCTTATGTAGGTCTTGGAAAATTAAACAAATGAAACACGATGCCTTATAAAATAATAATAGCCGTAATTTGTAAATTATTCTGCTGTGCTTACATTCAGAAAGTGCAGTTTTTCGAATTTGTAATCTTTTCTAAAATTCCGATTTCTAACCAAGAAGCATTTAATATGCTGGCGGCGATGGTTCGTGGTCGATTCGGATAACGCAAATAGAAGATGCGGGCAGCGATGGTCGCATTTTGAAAATACTCAAAAACTATCGCCAGCATATTAAATGCTTCTTGGTTTGAAATCTGCATTTTAGAAAAGATTACAAATTCAATAAACTGCACTTTCTAAATGTAAACACAGCAGAATAATTTACAAATTACGGCTGTTATTATTTTATAATGCATGTTTCATTTGTTTAATTTTCCAAGGCCTACCTAAAAGTGTAGGGTGCTTTTCCTTCGCGCCATCGACAAATACCGGAAATACGTAAAAAGTAAATTTAAGATACAATTTAAGCATTTTAATTAATTAATCTCATTTTCCCAATATTTGAGGTTTGGAATGAGGTTTTGAAAAACGGTTTTCACTGGCCTCTTTGGATGTAATTTGGCTACTTTTTCATAAAGAAGAAGTCATATCATTCCATTTGATTTTTTTAGGATTTTGAGTCATAGTGTCAAAACTAGCCCTCTGGCGGAGAAGGATTCAACTAAATTAACTATATTTTGGTTGATTCTCATTGCCCGAGGAATGCTCTTTTCAACCATACCAAATTTGTTAAAATCGGTCAAACCGTTAAGAAGTTAAAGAATGTTATTGCAAAAACAATTGAACGCCCCACACCATCTTTGTTTTTGAAATTACTGAGTTTTTGTTTTTACGAAAATGATAGATAAACTGGTTCTCTTTAAAAATGTAAAAATTTTTTTTAGTTTATTATGCGAAATTTGAAGAAATTGCAATTTTAAAATTAGTATGGCAGTTACGCCCTCTGTTGGTCACTTTTAAAACTTGAAAATATTTTCCAGCGATTCTTCATAACCGATTTACCCAATAATTTTTTTACTCCTAAGTCATATGACGAACGGTTCTCGAGATATGGCCGAGGAACAGTCTTATTGGGTCACCAGGTACATTTTTGGTTGCCAACGAAGAGGGGAGCATTGTATGGAAATGTTACGCAATACCTTGACATGTTTACTACTCCTTAGAATGTTTTATCCCTGTTCTTTTCCGAACCATTAATTAAAATTCATGAAATTTATTTCCCACTTTTGTTTTCTTTGGGAAAGGTGTGAAAACTTAGATTGGTATTTCTTCTGGGGGTTGAATTGCAACCGTTGATATAACAAAATACTTTTGATTTTGAAGTCATTACAAAAACTTTGTAGGTAATAACGGGTAATAATCTAAACGTTTCAGATCGAGTTTCAGATATTTACACAGACTTTTAAGTTCTTTTTTTTTGCCGCTAGAGGTCACATCCTTATTTGAAATCGCGAATACTATACCTTAACACCTCCATGAGAATTTAAGTGACTCTACATGATTTTTTTGGAATGGATTTGAATTAATTGTAGGTATATCAATAATTAGAACATTACAATATTCCAATTATTGATCGTAATATGATTCATACTCTTAGTTTAGTTTAAATTTAATATCAAATTATATAATAGTACAGCTTCGAAGATATACTTAGTACCTATTCGCCTTTTGTACGTAAGGGCCGGTGAAAGTCAGGGGCGGAATATACCCGAGGCTCACTATAGGCGCGCCCCTCAGAGCCCGGTCCTGCGGCTCTCGATTGTTTTGCCCGGCGCTGGTGAAAGTAGATAGTTGTATGATATTTGAAGCCAGTTATTATGGTAGAAATATTCCGTAGAAACCATTTGGTTACTCGCATTACGTCATTAGTTCACTTTACACTAATGAAAATCTCATCTCGAGAAAAAATTAAATTGCAAACTTTCGAGTATTGTAGAAGCAAAAAAAATTATGTTGTAATGCTTTACTTCAAAAGTGCTTAAAATGAATACCTATATCTAAAATGTCTTAATAACTATAATAATGCAGGGTACACCCTGTATAGTCTTCGGTTACTACCACAGATATCGGGATTCAACAGAATTGTGTCAAAAGGTCACGGAGGATTTCGGTGCTGTGCTGCCAGACGTCTAGGAATAAGCAATTTTTTTTGTCGATATTAGCCGAGCAAGAGGGGTTAGTTTTTGAGTTCAAGGTGTTGCACGCCTACGTAAAAGATTACAAATCGATAGGTTTCGAGCAAACCCTCGCATTTAAAACTTTTGCCTCGTAAATAATAAAATTCCAAGTGTAGTTATGCGAAAACAAGGAGAACATTTATCGATCAGAGAACATGTGATTTAAAACGGACGGGGGCGAGACCCCAATGTGTTCTTGGAAAGCTGTACGATTTCTGAATACTAAGCACCCTTTTACAATTTTATAAAAGAACTGTAGACGCAATTTACGTAAAACGATCAATGCGAACAAGTCTTGAAAATGACAGCAGCAGCAACAATTTAAATAAAACATTTAATATTTACGTAAAATTATATCTGACCTACTCAGTTATAACCTCTACAGCATTTCGAGAATACCCAATAAATATAAAACACAACTCACCCCAATTTTACGGCTGTCTCTTCTGCTAAAATTGTTCATGAAAATCACGGTTTATAACTAAATTTCAAATTGGGATATAAACAAATTCACTTCCGATAAGAAATTGATAGCAGTTCGGTACCAACATAAGAATCCCACCAAAAAATTCCCCCAGAAATAAATTAGCGCCAATTTTAAAATAGACTTTTATTCAATTATCTTACAAACCTTCAGAAAAATATAGACAATTTCAAATAAATACGTAAGGAATGATCTTTTTTATATATATGTGTATATAATACAATCTCAAGATTTGTACAAAAATACATACAACAAAATTTACAAAAAAAAAATTAACAAAACTACACATTACTGGCAGTAGATTGTTCACTCGGGCAACTTCAAACGTAAGGTAGTAAGCAGTGCGCTGCTACTTGTGCTGCGAACTGCTTTTAGAATTTGCTGTAAAAATCAAAGCACAGTTATTAAAGGCGACGAGCTTAAAATTCGAGTTGTTCAATGCAAGGCTCTACTTAATTTTGCTAATCTGCCAATACAAGCATTTACATAAAAGGTCATTTTTACATATAATGCAGCGAAATCTGTAAGCTTCAGACACGAGTTGTTCACACTAATATAAACGTTAAAGGTTGAAGAGAGAGGGCGTTTCACAAATGGGACCTTACCACACACGCATATGTTCCCATCTTCGCCTGTCGGTTTGACTATATTTCATATTTATGTTACATTTTACATGAAAAAGAAATAAGTAAAAAGGCAACCCTTGCAGGGACGCAACACATCCCTTTTGATGCAATAAGTGCAAGTCAAAGCATTTACAAATTCTACATAGAACATAAGTTTCATTGCAAACAACTCGATACAACTAAAAAATCCAATCAATTGCAACCTCTGTCTGCAATATTTGTCACATAGCAGCATCTTCTATATTTGCCAACTGCTGTACCTAGGTATGTACAAACAGAAAACTGTTTTGGTCTAAATTTACTGTAAATAATTACTGAACATTTCACATCAGTGCTATATAACACTGCTTTATGAACAAAACACTTACCTACCTTGCACAGGAAAAAGTACCTAAGGGGTGGGGAATACTGCACAGAATAGGGCATTACAATCAAAAGCTCCAACTCGTGCAATTGAATAAAATCAAATAGTGCGTAACTCGAGATTCTCTCCTTTAAAACTGTATAACACTTTACATTTTCTTACAACGCTTCTGATACAAGATATTTTGCAGATCACATCCTGGGTTGGAAATCAAGAGTTGTTGAAGTACAAAAACAGACATGTTAGGCAATTATTTTTAGGTGTTCTGAACGGTCCTGCGACTCATAGGGTTGGAACAACAGATGCTGATCTGAACTAACCACAGTAGTGGTAGCAGCAGGTAGACATTTCTTGTAAGGAACAAACATTTAACTGAACTTATTGGTTTTACATTTAACTATCGTGACTCCACAGACTACACCTGCGCGTCTTGCAAAATATCATCTAAATACAAATTTAACTCTACCATCTACCCTCGAATTTAATCAAAAAGATATGGTATAAAATTTAGTTCCTTCTCATACAAGCAGTGTCCTGCCGTTTTTGGCACGAAATTTGTGAATAAATTAGGATTGTGCTCTACCACTTAATTGAATCAAAGAAAAATGGCATCAAATTTAGTTCCTTATTCTCATGAAATCAAAGTGTCCTGCCGTTTTTCGCACGACATTTGTGAATAAATAAAGACTGTGTTCTACCATTTAATCTGATCAAAGAAAAATGGCATTAAATTTAGTTCCTTCTCATGAAATCCATGCGTCCTACCAATACGTAGTTTTAACAAACCCTTAGATTTTTGAGTAAAACACACCAACTTGTTTTATTTCTTATGGACGCCATATTGGATTTATATGTTACTGCCATTCAAATATTCGTACACTGTATACATCAAGTTTAGTGCTAAATTTTATAGTATAATAATCTGTAATTTTTTATTTCAGCAATCGGAATCAGTATCTTACTATTCAAGGATGATTCGCTACATGTAACGTCTTACCATCCCAAGATTTTCAGCTCTTTATTTTGGTTTGGTTCTCCTGATCCTGCAGAAGCAGTATCACATTTTGTAAAAGCATACAAAAACATAAAAAATTCGTTACTTGAAGGGTATTTTCCTTCAGTTTTTGCATCAACAGTTTAATTGGAGGACGCTGTCGTTCCAGAAAATGTTGTTTGATTTAGCTTCCAAGAGGAACTGCCTAATTATGCAATTTTGAATCGACTTCCGGAATTGCAAATATTGTTTATCAACTTTCAAAATGGAAAAGATACTTTTTTCCGTGTTTATGTTATTGTATTAAAAAAATCATTTTCAGGAGATAAGGTGAATGTTCCATGTTGAACCTGTGATGCATAGAGAGGTAAGTGATATATGCTCAGGTGAAACAGGCTGCTATTTATTAAAAATAAAATAAAAAATGCAAGGCCCTACTTAAAAAAATAAGATTCATCACTGTTTCGAATTTGGGACACCCTGTACTAAGGCATAAATGAAAATTTTCTTATGCCATATATTTGCTCACTTGTACTAAAAATAACTATTAATACCTTATTCCTGCACCTATCCACTGTTCGTAGTAAATTCGAAAGATTCGTGATAAATTGACAATTGTTCCCAAGAAAACTCGCTCTCACAAACATTTAATGCAGAGACAAAAAGTTTACGGAATATTACCTCTAAGAAAACTTTCAGGTAATTTTATCCCTAAAATAGGTACCTACACAAACGCTAATAGAAACTGCCCAGAAAATATCAACAGTGCATGCATATCTGCTGAAACTTTGGTATATTGAACAGCTACATTTTCAGGCACTCATGTCTCCCTAGTAAGTAAAAAGGTACCATGATTTAAAAAGGCGACAGAAACACAAAATTACTTTTTGTCTTGTAAGGCAACATAACAGAGGTTCCTGTTACTTTTTGAAAACTATAGTGCAAGTCACACTTACGAGTTCAGTATTGGTCTTATGGAGGATGGAGTTGCCAAATTTGTACATACACTACATCTATTTCAAGGAAAGAAGCAATTTACCTGCAATTTTGTTAAAAGTTGGTTACTTCAACATAAGGAACAGCTAAAGGAATTGTGGCAACGCTGTGTGTGTGTGTGTGTCTATAAGAATAAGATTGCCCTATATGAGTTATATAGTGAATTTTAAGTGTGAACCACAGGTACAGTTTCGTTTTGGTACAAAAAAAACCCTGATGAGAACTAAGTATACTGGTGTTCGACTGCGAAGGTCTACTTTATTCAACGAATAAGTCTACCCATCCAGAGGGGAAACGCCGCAAGTGTTATGGGTTTTTGTAATTAATCTGTGTATACATTCAAGACTTATTAGGAATACAGATGATATAATTTTAAAAAAAAGTACACAGGGTGCTAATGCTAGAAACGGTCGATTATCAATTGTAATTATGCAGGGATGGTCATAAAAGGTGTGGCACACCAAAATTTAATTTTTTTTAATGGAACACCCTGTACATTATTCGGTATTTCAATTGTTATTCCAATTTTAAGCAGAATTTGTAAGAGGCACAATGTACCTAAATTCAATCGTTTCCGGTTTATCGGTAAACATCACAATCAGTTCTTGTCAAAACCGCATAAGGTTTTCAAAAGAAATTCAAAACATGATAACCCGGAAACGACTGTGAATTTGGGTTCATTGGGATTCTTAAATTTTGTTTAAAATTCTGAGAAGAATTAAAATATCAAATAATATACACAGGATTCCAGTAAAAAAATGTAATTTTAGTGTGCCACGCCTTTATAACCAACCCTGTATAATGAAAGTTATTAATGCCTATAGTAGACATTGAAGAATCCCAAAACTGTTGTAGAACACTTTTTTTGATCCCCGATAATCGACCGTTTCCAGGACTCATCAGCAAGCCTGTATATTCCCTTACAATATACTGTTAATTATTACTGGCTGTCAGCGAAATACAGGATAGGTCACTAAGTTCGTATACACAATTGTTAAAAAGCCCTTGTCACAGTAATTCCAAATGTTTGTAAGAGATAAATTCATGTTTAAATTCAAATTTCTGGTCTTTGATAATAGTACTACAGGAACGCCTCACAGATAAATATTATACATTAAAGGTATAAAAATGACCCTTTTAAAGCAAGTGTAGTGCATTAATAAGATCGTAGGTAAGGGGTGCATAATGGTTACAGGTACTAAAATTACTAAATTTGCAAGTTTAGCAGAAATGGGAAATGCGAAGTTTTTTAATTGGTTTTTTTTATGGTAAATGTTAGAAAGAGATAAGCAAAGTACATTGTAGATTGCAAACTGGAAGCGCTAATATAACACCGAAAAACCACACCCCATACCTGTTTTTGAATGTCCATACTCGCTCAAGAAATTTGTAAACATATCATCCAACATATTATATGAACCTAGCAAAAATGTTTAAAATGAACGTCGACAGAGATAAAAAATGAATACTTTACCTGATTGTTGCGAAGAATAATTACTTTTTAATTTATTTGAAGCTTGCTGACTAAAGTTACTAGGATTCTGAAAAATAAAAATTGATTAATGAATTATATTATTAACACAATAGCATGAAACATATAAAGGGGTTCAGAGTGTGTTCGGAATCATTACGGGTTTAAGATTTGAGAGAAAGTGAATTAAAATAGCGTGTAATAATATTGATGAATTAACTGTAAATAATTTTGAAAATAGTCACTAGTAAAGAGGGAACAAAAGCTCTCACATAGACATGCAAATTAGAACGCTTCCATTTAAAATTATTTAACATTTTTTGAGATATAAAAATGAAATTTTTACACATGGATTTTGAGTGCGATCGCCATCTTGAATTTTTTGATATGGGAACATAAATAATGTGAGAAATCATTAAAGCCTATTTTTTTCTCGTTCTTACTACCTTAACCATGGTATTAAATCAGAAAATAATGGAGGAAAAACTGTCAAATGGTCCATACTTAACAAAGTAAAGGTTTATTTCTCACATAATACAATAGTTGTAAGGAAACAAACAATATGTACTGTGCTTTTGTCACTTATTAAACACCTGCTCTTTGCTTTTTTGTTAATTTTTGAGGTTCTGTTAATTTAAAGGTATCTAAATTTAAGTTGCAATACTTTAGTCAGCTAAGGGTATAGTTAGGTTTTTCTAATTTTCCTGCAAGAAAATAATCTATGTTGCCATTAACAAAAATTATGATGGCGGTCACACTCAAAAACCATGTGCCAAAAAAATGTTTTTAACCTCAAAATATGTGCGATAATTTGAAATGGAAGCGTTCTAACTTTCATGTGCATATCTCAAACGGTTTGGACGACCCTGCATATAGTGTTTTATGGTTAATTTAGTGAGCGTCATAACACTGATACTGCACAAAGATATGGAGAGTAGACGAGTGATTCTAAATGCTTTGGCAGTGTACACCAAGATAAATACGGAGGAACTACAAGAACAGAAAAGAAATAAACTAAATATTGTGGAAACCGAAGAAACAGATCCATATGCTATAAGTATGTCTTGCATGAATAAATAATAAAAAAAAAACTTCGAAAACATTAAAAAAAAATATGAGTGCATACAGAAGCATGTGAAAAGTAAAAAAAAGAAAGGTTTGTTGATATAGAAGTTTAAATATATGTATAATTGTACAGCTTATATAAAGAAAGGTTATGATTAACATAATATATCTAGAAAAAGGATAACGTCTAAAAAATTTAAAAAAAAATTACCTGTACAACTTTTTCACCGCTTGGCGCACTACTTCTGGGCATAGCATGATTATGTTTATTATAACTGAAAAAGAGAGTGTAAGAAATGATTAAATCCAAACCAGTATTCACCTATTGTAGCTTCCTTTACTAGTGGAAGCGGCGAACGACGCTTTCGTAAAATCTGGCAGGAAATGTTTTTGAAACGCATCTTGAAAGCTGTTAGATCTCGGTGTGGTCGGCGTGGAGGCGGTAGTTTTTGCGGTCGCATCTTGAGAAAAGCTCTTGTTAAACGCAATTACGGAAACAGGCGAGCTGGTTCTTGCGTCCTCGTGACTTTTCACAGGCGACGACATCTTTTGTAAAACCTTTAAACCTTCCATCACCTTTTGAATATCGTCACCGTCACTAACCGTTCGAGATTTAGGATATTCAAACGTCGAACTATTAATATTATTATGAGATGAAGTACTATTAATTACACTATTAGAAGTTTTTGAAATAACATTGCTTTTAGTAAACCTATTTGAATCATTATTTAAAGAGTCCGCTATTAATTGAGTTAAAGCTAGTGAACCGGTTAACTCTTCTTGTGATTTCACGCGAATCGTTTCTACTGGCTCCAACTTTTGTTTTGGAATTTTCTCTTGATAATCATATACATATTTCGGTTTGCTTTTTGAAGCCAATTTCTTCTTGTAGTCGGAGTGATCAGTTAGATCGATTATTTGAAAATTGCTCCTAGATAAACCGTCTTTAATCACGTTTTCTAAGTGCTTATCTACAATTGTGTGATGTGAAGATAAATCTTCAGGTTCTTCCTTTTTCAATGACGGTTCATCAATCAATATTGTATCGACTTCTTTTAAGGAATTATGAACAATATGATTTAAGTTATTAGCACCAGCAGTATATTTTACACTTGTTGTAGATGGCGTCTTAACAATATCGGCAGGAGGTAAACTACGACTTGTTTTGCTGATACTTGGAGTATCATTACTAATTTTACTAATTACTGTATCACCGACTGGGTGTTTAGGTTTCACCTTGTCAGAAGAGGTCACTTTGTGAGGAGTAAGAGTAGGTGGGGGCGGCGTAGTAACCGGTGTTATTGTTAAAGCTGAACTTGCACTAATAGGAATATTAGAAGTAGGATTTATTGTAATGTTTGATGATGTGGTTTTTGCAGGTGCAGCTGTGGGGGTTACGGATATATTAGGAGGGGGATTGATATTTACTTCAGGAGACGACGAAGGGATGGATTTTTTAATGGAGTCTACATTCTTCTTAGGATCTATGATATTGCTGTGTTTTATAAGGGAATTCATGGATACCCATCCGTCAGGCCAAATGGTGTGTATTTCTGTTTTCAAGAACTCCACTAACAAAATATCCAATGTTTCCTTTTGCTTCCCTTCATTAATATAGCATTTTCTTCTTAAGTTGACTATATCTCGTAGTAATTTTCTAAAAGAAAGAAAAAAACTTATTATGTGACTTACATAATATAGAATGTATTAAGATAAAGAACTGATAAAAATGTGAGAGGCATGGCATTCTGTCACTGGGCAATGTAAGTCTAGAAACTGTTTTTTTATATTATGTGGTTTGATCATTTGTTGCCAGTAGGGGTGTAATATTCTTTATTCTTATTCTTTTAGAGAGAGAGAAATATTTCTTAATCCCTGTTGCCCAGTACAATGGGAGTAAAGTGCTTGTAACAGTAAGTATAATTTGCCTCCAGTTGTACCCTGTGTCCTGTTTTGGTTGAACCTACAGGGTATCTCAGCTGTTTTGAGAGATAGACTTTTGTTTTTCGCGACCCCGTGAAAATTTTTGTGAAGCAGAAAGAATGTTTGTTTTTGAGATACAGGGTGCAAACGAAAAGTTTGACTTTTTGGGATGTTACCTATATCCAAATACCTTAATATATTAATACAGGAAACTGACATTGAAAACCGGTCGCAAATTACAGCGCAACGACCTTACGGTAGGAAGTGTCAACAGTAAGCTGTCACGCTTGGTTTAAAGTTTATTCATGGTTTTATGTCCTTTGTGATAGTTATTGTTATGGATAAATATATTATATTATTATATAATTCATTTGCTCCTTAATTTTTCGTCATTCTACACCGGGCCGTGTAGATGGCGCTAATTTCCGTGTCTCGCGTTACGCAAATGCAAATAGTAGCGAGTTTCTTGTATTAATATATTAAGGTATTTGCTATATCTCACTACCCATGAAACAGCAACAATTTAAAAACTATCAATTTTAGATATTTTTACATAGAATCCAGTGGCGTAGTTAAAAAAGGGTTCGGCCATCGTTTCTTGGAATTGACCCAAAGTTGGTATTTTTTAAATGAAAGATCCTGTGTACCTTCTGCGACAAAAAATGTGAAAATCACCCCCAAATTGTCACCCCAATTGAAAATAATCGTTATCACATTTTATTTATGTACTTGTAATATGCCCTATAGACCGGTTTAAAATGCTTATTTTCGAAAAATGTAAGCTTAAACATATACACCGCCATATCTTATGCAAAACCTACAAATTTGAATTTCACAGAATTTTGCATATTATTAAAAGTTTGAGTTATTTTCAAAAAAAGGCAATTTTTTGCAAAATTACAAATTACTTTAGTCGCCAAAAAATAGGGACCAACAGTATTTTCGCCAAAACCAGCTTAGTTTTAATGCAAGGGACTTAAACAAAAATAATGGTGAAAACTACCCCTTTTCGACAGAACCTGTAACACTATAATATGTTAAAACTGAAGGTGAGTAAAATGTGGTTCAGAGTCTTTGAAAACATGAAGAAAAGAGGGGACCCCTGAATTAATAATTTGGGAAAAAAATGGTGGACATCAACCATATGGCCACATTGTCTATATACGGTCACTGTAGTACTGGTTCCAAAATAACAATTTCACCATAAACTGACCTTGTCCACACAATTTTAAGAATTTGTCATACACAACTATACATTGTACAATAGGTAGGTACATAAAGATAGGTTAACAAGGTAGATATACTAACTTTAGATCTTCAGTCCAACTGAAATGTTTCTTGGGTTGCCTTAAATATTTGGTATGCTCATCACTATTTGGCGAAAACCTAAAAAGAAAGATCGATTAAAACAAATCAATTTTTAAGCGCACGTTATTGGGAGCGTATGGTAGCTTACCACGCACACCTATACCACCCCCACGTCTGTCTGCTAAACAAAGTTAAAAAACACATGGTGAAGTACTTCAAAGATGCAAAGATACTCACTTTCGATTGACAACAGCTTTACATTCATCTTCATAATTTCGAATAATACTAGGCATCATCATATCAATTGTCTTTTTCAAACTAAAACATCACCGTTAATAATCAGTATTGGCAATTATGCATTATACCTATCAAGTAATACTTTTATCTTCTTCTGCTCTTCTATCATGCACAAATTCTTTGCGCGCTTTATTAAAGTTTCTTTCCTACATTTTACAAAAGGTGCTAAGTGCTCGTACACCTTCATCCTCGAGTGTTTACCTAAACATCTACACTTTCGCTCTAAACTAAAATTACAATGAAAATGTGATGTCTAAAGCAAAACTACTTACTTCAATAACATTCCATTAACATTGTCTGTAAAGAACTTGACTTTTCCTTCAGTACTACACGCTGCGGCAGTTTTAATACTATCTATAATGCTAATAATATCACTGGGAAGATTCTCCGGTAACTTCACTATTTCTGTCGGTCTTATTGATAATCCATCGTTTGATTCCGCGTCCGATGGTGAAGAATTGACTGCTGCAATTTCACTCGTTATTAAAAAGAGGAGAAAAATGTATGATTACCAAGCTTAAGAACAGGTGGCGTTGATTTTGCAACACTTTCCTTACTAGATTCATCGACGTGTACGTTTTGAACAACTGCGTTACTAATTACAGACTCTATAACGTCATCAACAGACGCTAAAGTGGGGGGTTTCTTATTTTCGTTCGGCGAGGAACTCTCCACTGAAAACATGTTATGCGTTAGTATCAGAATTTCAAAATCTCGTTGTGGAATTAAAGAAGAAAATCGAGTCAAGAGGATTAAGATACAGAGAAAGTAACAAACCAACCTTCAATTTCAATAGGGTCTTCATTAACACTTTCCACCGTCATATTTAAGTCAATCCTCTTCTCCCTTAGCAACTGAGAGACTGTTTTCTTAGCGCTATCATCTAAACGTTTTTTACGCATTTGCTGTTTAAGCTTCTCATGGCCGAATAGTCTCTTCTTTATAGCCTTCTGCATGCCGTTGGCGTTGTTCATTAATTTCGGTTTCTATAAACATATTTGAAAAAGATGGAAAAGTGGGAAAGCAGAAAAAACCTTTTCAGTTACACTTGGCGTAGTACTTTCAGTACCGTTTCTTTCAGGCGGTGTGTCTTCCTCTGACTCGGCAGACGATTCCAGTTTTCGCTATAAAAACAAACCCGAAGTTTTACGATTTTTACAGCACCTACACTATTTACCTTCCTGCTATCGGACTTATCCTGGACTTCTTCATCGGACGAACTGGAATCGTCTGAACTTACAGCTTCGTCAGTCTTAAACTCTAAAGCACCACAATTAATGTAGAAACCACCGTGAACGGTGGTAACGTTTTTTGGAATGATTTCATCATATCCATCAGTGTTATCTATAAAAGAATCGGATTCGTCGTATCCCATTCCAATGTCGGCATAGTCGTCTTTGCGCCATTTCCGTTTTTTCGCTACGCCCATACCCTAAAATATGGAAATATGCATTTCAAACCAGATTACAGTGAAGATATGAAACTTACATATTTTGCCTCCATTTCAGCCGCTATCCTTTTCACATCATCATCATCTTCATTGAATGGATCCAGTCCATTCGTCGGTTTTGGCATAGAAGTTTTTACATCGGGTTTAGTCTGGAAAAAAAGTCATTTTAGTAATGGGTTTTTTCTTAGACACCATAACAAACTAAAAAATGCAACTAAACTTAAGGTTCCCGATTTTGTAAAAATACTGCTTCTACTTCCAACAAAATGTTCTACAAAATACTTTCATTGTGATAGTAGGTACTTATGTGTTGTTTTCGAGAGAGGATGACTTTTTCAGCTTTTGACCGACAGCACACCTGAGTATTTTTGTTGCTTAATGGGGTCATCCCGCCTTCATTTTTTATTTCTGATCCACAAAGTACATTAAAAATAAAAAGACCCGTGTGTCCTCAATTTTTATTTGCGAGTAAAATAAACCCAAAATAAATTATTGAAAAGCTGTGTTTTTAGTTCGAATTTGAAACGCTTCAGACTAAATACGTCACAAACCTACAACCAATCACGTAGAAGTGAGCTGGCAACCTTACGCGAGGGTCTGACGTTTGTCAAATTTTGACGTTTTGAGAGGGATGTTTAACTGCATCTAGCACGAAAGTGACAAGTGCCTGTGACAGATGACGCAAGTTATAAATGCCATTCTCCTGCAATATTGCCAAGTCGTTATGTCATCTGAATGGTTCTAGGAGCTGATTGGTCGGGCTTATTACGTCACAGAGCCCGCCACAATCATATCGTTTTGAATAAACCTTTAAAACCGCACATGTTCATTATTTTCTTGCTAATCAGCCTCTATTTTTAAATAAACTTTTACTGTCCAAAAAAATGTTTTATGGTTTCAGGTACACGCTTATTAAATTAGAACTGCGGAATTCAACTATACTGTAAACCCCCGTTTTTGAAATACATGGATTTCCAAGCTTTCCAAAATCCAGAACACTGAAAAGAGTTGTAACATTTAATCCCCCCCCCCCCCCCCACTCCTTATTTTACAAATACAACTTTTTCTGTGTCATAAACTGTGAAAACTTGGTTTTTTGTAATTATTAGGTTAATTTGCAACCTATACGTACAGATTAATAAAATGAGTTTGAAAGAAGAGAGGTTTTCATTTGCTCTCGACGTGCTTTTAGAGGGGATTAAAACAAACCATTTTTTTTAAATCACCCAATAGTAAATAGCCAGGTATACAGCTCTGTCCAAAGTTTCTTAAAATTTTTTTAAGCCACAATTACACATTAGCAGGATAGAATTGAGGAAATTGGTTAGGTTTTTGCGTATGCCGTTTCATTCGAACCAGAATTGCAGTTGGGGTTTTGGTTGAAATTTTCAAAAACTAATTTTGGATTCGTTTTTCTTGTTGAAAAATCCCCAGATACCAAATTAGCATATTTTTCGCAATCTACTTTAGCGGGTGCACCGTTTTGATATTGGAATTTTGGAAATAACGTTTACGAAAAAAAAAACAAAAAGAGCATGCTCAAAATGCTAGATAAAGTCTATTTTTTTAAGTGTCATGGTTCCTACTCGGGTTCCTAAGTAACATTCGATTTATTTGTAAAAAATGTTTATTTTTAGCACCCTCTGCCATTCAATTTTTTGTATAGATATGTATTCAACATAGCCACACCCTGTATTTATAGATAACATGTCGGCAACGTGTAGATCGTGAACTCTGTCCATCTCTAAAAAAACAAATGTATCTACTTCAAAAATAAAACAAAATAAAAAACGAGATTACAAACTTTCTTTTTCAAAATTAGACCGTTTTTTTACCCATTAACATAGAAACTGAAAAAAAGGTTTACGTCTTAGGGCGAGTAACTTTAGCGCATTTTCCATGAATTGATCAGGAATTCTCGAAATGTCATTTAACGGACTATTTATGTGTAGAATGGAAAATAATTTATAGCATATTCTGACAAATAAGAAAATTAGCATTGCGCAGTCTGCGCCTGATGTTTAAAATATGCGATAGGTATGTTAGCCTTTACTACAAGAATTAAAATTTCAAAGAAATATCTATAAATAAGAAAGATGACATTGCGCTGGTTGCGCATACGAACATCTGATTTTTACAATATGCGATATGCTTGTCCTTACTGCAAGAATCCTTGGCCAAAATACTGAATGCAAAAAGAACGAACTAAATACGGTGCCTATTTTAGATATTTTTAAGTAGAATCATAGAGTAAACCTATGGAAGAATCCAGTGGCGTAGCCAAAAAATTTCGCCGTTTCTGAAATTTCACCCAAAGTTGCTATTTTTAAATGCAACACTTGGTATATTTTTATAAATGCATACTTGCAGTGTGTCCAAAATTACAATGCACCGCATGGGAAAATCAGAAACTATAAGAGATACTTACAGTGGATTATTATCAGCGAACCAAAACTGGTATTTTCGAAGGTAGGTCGAGAAACATGTCAAAAAGACTAACGGGGTTAGTTTTTCTCAATATTGAAGCAACGGCACTTCAAGGAGAGCAAAATTCCCGATAAATACGTAAACTCCCGGATCAATTGCAAATTCTCAGAAATAATTGTAAATTCCCAAATCTATAAATTTTACAGTTGAATCTGACCTAATGAACCGTTAAATTTTGTTTTTGTTATAAATTTAATTAATACCTACCGAGATACCTACTATCGAAATTCTGGTAATTTATTAAGAAATAATTTCAAACGTAATTTTTCACTTGTCTCCGAGCTAGTCTCACCTGACAGGCCGCTACGGGATAAATCTGTAAATTAATAAATGTGTGTGTAATAAAGAAATATAGCAAACGAGCTCCAAATAGCTATATGTACCTTGGCAGTGCGTATCAGGCGCGAATTTAAAGGAGGGGCGCCCCCTCCTAGACAGTGGTAATTCCGCAGTTGGTCATCATGGCGAATTTCGGAAACCATAGAAGATATGAAGATAGTAAAATTTTTTTGTTATAGTTAATTATTGTTTTCTTCTTTGTTACACAATTTTAAATATTTCGTTTAAATAAAATTTTCGAAAAAAAAAGAAATTTGTTGATTTCGTTTTTATTTTTTTCTGATGCTGTTTGAGCAGATACAAAAAAAAGCATTTTCTCATTGTCACTTATGGAGTTTTACAAAAGGAGGCGTTTCATTTAGGAGAAATCATTATCAACTTTACCTCTTTATATGGCCCAGGCCCAGGCCCAGGCCCATAAAAGAAGTAGATACTATGAAGAGTAGCATTTTTTACGAATAAAACGATGTCCGGCATATACAAAAGAAAAGTTAGAAACTGTTGGTTTCAACAAGATGGTGTACCTGCGCACAATGCCCTAATCGTGCAAGGATATCTATTGCAGTGGAGTGGAAAAAAATCGATTTCTGCCGACAAAAAGAAAGCTCCACTTTGTGATTTAGACATTTTCTGGTATGTTCTTTTCTTAGTTTATGAAGAATTAGTTATTTGCTCAATGTATTATGCCCAAAAGTGTTCTATTTTTATACGTATAATAAATGTTTTTTTAAAATATATTCACTTTAAAAATTGTATGCGCCCCTCCCTAGAACAAATCCTAAATCCGCCACTGGTGCGTATTATGTGGCTAAAGCTATGGTCATTTTGAATTTCATGCAATTCGGTTAATAACTAACGAACATGTTAAAAGGGCCTTTCATATTTTTTTAAGGTACGTTGCCAATTCACGAACTCCGATCTACAAATTTGATAAAGAATCCATCGTGCTAACGGACAAACGGAGAGACATCGCAAAATTCTGAACTCGAGCGATCGGACGCTCCTAAACAAAGTTATTGTGCGCACGGACAGACAGACGGCAATACAAAATTATAAACGATGTGGTATCGAACACGGTGCAATTTTAATGGCGAATCTTGACAAGCCATCACTGCCTAAAAATCCCTAACGTAATTATTACTGGGGGCTCAAGTTAGGAGATATTTGTAATTGTACAAATTCTCATTTTTGAATAATTAAATCATTTGTGCAAAGCCATAATTGTAATGTATCAGATAGCACAATTGAGAAAAAAGGGGAATATTTGTTCAGAACAAATGATTCAACTCTGAATCACATACGTAAAACCTAATTAATCATAAAAAGTGTAGGTAATATTATAATTAATCTAATCCTAGTGATTATGCAACTTGCAAGATAATTAGATAGGTAATAATGGATCCATTTGTGGAAGTCCTTGACAAGTGCTAACGAACGCATCATTTACGAAGAAAAATGGTATGGCATCGTGATATTAATAATTGGAACATAATCACTTGCACAATAAAACTAGCGAAATGACGTAAGTAGCGCATCTACCGCGATTTCGGTGCTCATTCATAAAATTTGCCGCCAAAACGCAAAAATGCGATTTGTCGACGAATTTAAATGAACATAATCGGGGGCGGCATCGTACTGTGCACGTTGCTGAAACACAACACCGTACACAACCTCCCGTTTCTGCTCTCCTGATACTTTCGCGCCGTTACTGCTCCGCTTTCCATAACTTTCGAGGTTATTTCTGCAACGCTCCATATTTATTTTGCAACTATCATCTAACATTTATTTCTAAAAAGTTTAAGACAATTAAAATTTGTATAATATAATTGTGATTATCGGAAAAAATGATTTGGCATTAGAAGTGCGCGCTCGGCCGGCCACTTTCACGGGTACAGCATACACACACCTCCTTCACTCGCTCCGTGTAACAGGATCGACCTTAAAGAATTTGAATACTTATTTATTAGAATTTAGATGAAACCATTCTCTGGCAAAGATAAATTAATCTTATGCTGGAATTATTTAACAGATTAACAATAAATATGGCCGGAAAGGTGAATGCGGTTCGAAAGCGATACGCTCGGTTCGCCTCTGAGATAACGTCGCGTAACCAAAAAAAAACAACCCAGAAAACCTTAAAAATAAATTTCATTAAAATTAATATGGGAGAGGATGAGGTTTGACTTGTATTGGTCAAAGTCGAGTCCGGTTCACAATGGCTGTGGGATGATTCCTCCTTTTACATTCGTGTCACTAACAAAACCTGCATTGGCAATTAGACGAACGGTCACAAAGTATTGACATACAGATTATTATCGGTTCGAATACAGACTGAAATAAATATATGCAACATTTTAATGTGCTAAAGATTGATACCGTAAAAGTGCGATAAGACTCCAGTAAACACAACCTCATTAAAAACGGGCGCGAGGGGCGACGAAAATCTTTTTTAATTTTAAGCAGCACTTAAGATAGCCCTAGTACAAAAAGTACGTTATGATGACTATAATTAGGTAAGACACACTTCGGACATTAATAGCATGCCCACCTTTCATTAACTTGCGTAAACATCCAGGCTCCAATTTAAACAATGAGTGACGGCAACGCCGCAGTAAATATCTTAAACTAGTCGTTTATGGAAATGCAAACAATAAATTTGTAACGATTACTAAAATGTATAGCAAACGTGCTAATAAAATTAAAAATCGGTCTCGGTAGGTAGGTATGTCGTACGCCGAGCAAAAAGTGCGGATGGATTCTTCGAGTTGGGGCTTTGGTACGCCGCCCCAAGCGACCCACAGGACATAAAACTGATCGATCTAAGCAGGATACAGACCAGGGAGGTGGCTCGTGTCATAAATTTATAAAATAATTGCATATCCAGAGCTGTCACGTACGTACAACCCTACAAAACATATGGCAATAGTCTTCGACGTAAACCTCATCTGGGACTTCGCGGACCACAGCGAAGTCTTTTTTTACAAAGTACCCCTCAAATATGGCGCCTGTTCTCTAGAATCTTTGCTATATAATTACCCGGACGTCCAGGCATTTTGAATAACACCAAATGGAATTTGTCGTGGTCCTAAACCTTCCATAAAGAAAGCCCTACTTCTAACACAACATTCTGTCATAAGCACACGTCAGATTGTTATAAACACTACGCGTAATTGAAATTTAAACATTTAGCTATCGTGTAGAATAATTTTCAAGTAAAATCGTAACCATTTTCTGTTATAACTTACCTTAGCAGCAACGAGCTCGTCCTTATAGTTGAATTCTGGGCACTTGTCTTCGGTAGATTCGGGCAAAATAACCGATATCCGCACGGTTTTGTTTGATTCTTTCGAATTTAACTCGCTCACCTTTTGTGTGCCGAACGAAATTAGCGTTAACGACTTCCCTTCTGACATTTTTTATCACTTTAAAGTCGCACAATATCACAGAACACACCGATTTCGCTCCAACATGTTTAAATACACTACCCGCACAAACATTCATTTCTACCTACTTTTGATTGCGTACGCAGGCATACGCGCAATGCGCGCACTTTTAAATTTACAGTTTTCCTGGCAATATTTCCCGAAGGACAACTGCAATTTATCGAAGCATTCTACTTAATCGCAGTATTGGTCTCTACATCAAGTACGATAGATGGAGGCACATACATCATGTTCACGATTCCCACAAACACTTGGTCTCCATTGAAGAATTCCTTTACAAATTCACGTTTAGTTAGTTTCACATGTTATCTTCGATAATGCCCATAGCCGCCGTAGATTTTGCGATTTGTGGGTTTCAATGTAAGTCAATTTAGATTGATTTCAATTTACAAATTTTATTGCAAGTGGTTAGGCCACCAACAATGCAGATTCTTAAGATTTTATAAATCTATATTCAAAGGTACTAGCGAATTCATAATATTGCGGTGTCTATCCGCCCGCCAGTCTGTCCGTTAGCACGGTATCTCGAAAACGAGTGGACCTATTACGGATGAAATTTTGCAGGTGGGTTCTTTCTCAAATTTGTAGATCCGAGTTCAGAGGATTTTTTAACATGTAAACTACCGGGGCAATTGCCCCAGTAGTGCGCTCATTTACCCATGTAGTTTTTAATTTTTTTAATGCAGAGTTGGGCATGTATATGTAGCGCAATACTTTTCTCTGTAGTAGTAGGTATTCAGTATTTAATCAGAAATCAACCGCGTTTAGCCTAAAATAACAAATAGGTACCCAGGTACCTATGTAGTCATTGACGACAATAACAACTTTAAAAACCGCAGTGTTTATCTATTTTATTTTACTACCTACTTCTAGGTACTTACCTACCTACAACCAACTTATTTTTTCGAGGATTTTGTCGGCTATCACGCTTTAAACTTTAAAGCATTATTAAAGAGACCTGTCAGCAGTAATAACTAAGAACTAAAATACCGCACTAATCTGCGGTTTCAGGTTTCATTTGTACAATGAATTTGTCACAACGGATGTTTAGTGCATAAATTAAATCCCATGATTCTAACAGTACATATTCCCTCGGCTGCCGGACTTCGACATCGGCAATCAGATCTTTTGACTGTAGTTTTGCACATTGCGAACCGAATGCGATTTTCCAAGTGGCAGAATTTTTACAAAGGAAGGATAGGCGTTATAGGGAACCCTCCAAAGAGACATATTCCGACAGAAAATTAATTGGAAAATTTTATAAAGGAGCAGGTTTCTAAGCACATTACTGAAATACATTCATTTAAAGAAATTCTTAATTTTTTAACCCCCCCCCCCCCCCCCGATTAATTTTATTTCAATTTGCCCCAGTACTTAATACTTCTTAAAAAATCCTCTGTCCGAGTTCGTGAATTGGCAATACAGGTCAAAAAATAAGGAAGGTCTTTTTGACATCTCCGTTAGTTATGGACCGAATATTGCATGAAATTCAATATGGGCATAGCTTTAGCCATATAATACTCGCTGTCTATAATACGCAATACAGTTAAGTCTAATCGATTCAGCATTCATTCACAGTGCCCTTTTCGCATCTCGACCATTTAAGATCCAAATTGCAAACTTTCTTATTTACGAAAGAATTTAAATGAAATTTGGTATAGGTACATATATTTTAGTACAGTCAAATTAGACGTAAAAATGTTTACAAAAGGTCCGGTAGAAGATTTTATTTTTCCGACTTGTTTAAATAGTATAAAGAGAGAGAAAACACTAAGTTTGCCAATGCGAGATGGGAGAAATTTCTGGGGTCAAAAATCAACGAAAATTTCCGACTTTCCAATTTTTCTGAAATAACTCGCCGAAGACAATAGGTAAAATTATCCTTTAATAAAAAATATAGTGTATAAAAGTACCTTTAATTTGATATTTTATTTGGCCCCCTAGCATGTATAGTTTACGAGATACACCAATTTAAAGTTCTGTGTTTTTCTCAATTGTTGGAAATAATACCATTTTTAGCGCATTTTTTTTAAATTAAAAGAAATGTGGGACAACTAATTATTGTTTCAGATTATGCATGTACATGCCTCTAGTGGTGTAAAACTTTAGAAAATGGAGTAGAGAGAGGGGGTAAATACCCGTTCTACCCTTCATGGTATTCTAATGAAAGGTCTCATCTTTCTACAAACTATAACCTTCCTACGCGACTCCGTTTCGGCATCACTGGGTAACCATAGGAAGGGGGTATTATCTTTCATGGTACCTATTCTCATTAAAAGAAACAAAGGAAACAGTTTTCTACCAGCTACCGTCCTTCTTTCTAACCCCTGATGAAAAGGGAGGGGGGGCTTGTTTTATACTTCACGGTACTCTGGTCTCAACGAAAGAAATTAACCTTTATCTATCAGTTTTCTTGCTCCACCCCTTATCGTGATCGATTATAATTACTTATACTCAAGAGCGGATTGTCGGGAAAGGATACTCATAAAAGGCGATAGGGACGTTAGGAAGAATATCTCGAAAGCTATAAAATGCTGTTAGACACATCCAATGCATTATTGTATAGGTGGAAGGTAAATATTAATTTTAATACTCATGTTGGGTTCAAGACAGTGAGAGAGAGAGAGGAGAATGAATAAGGTTGACAAATGTAAAGCATCATAAATTACATTCCGTCTATTGTTTGCGTTTTGTCCGTCCGGGCCCACTTCTACCGTTTTGAACTACTTCTAGGGAAATGGTCCTAGAGTCCTGGAATTTTTTGCAGTAGGTAGCCTATCCTTGAAGGTGTGCCAGGCGGCCATAAAATTTCGCTGTCTAAAAGCCCCCCCCCCCCTCCCACGAATTATTTCCTGAGATGCTGTTTTTGGAAATAAAACGTGCATAGCTTTTACATACGACCACCAATTGGTCTCAGATTATGCATACGCATGCTTTTAGTGGTGCTAATTTACACTTTAGGAAATGGGGAGGGGGGGGGGTGTAAACACATGTTCTACCCTTCATGGTATTCCAATGAAAGGTCTCATCGAAATAAATTGGTTTTTTACAAACTATGGGGGAGTTAAAGATTAATTTTATCTCCCATTGTATTCTAATTAAAGGTCTCAACGAAAGGAACCGTTTTCTACCAACTACTGCTCTTCTTTCTGTCCTCTTATCAAAGTACGGGGCGGGGGGGGGAGAGGAGTGGAACTAATTCTATCCTCCATGGTACTGTAATGAAACGTCTCAACGAAAGGAATTAATTTCTACTAACCATAGCCCCCTTCCTCGACCTCTTATCGCGATCGGGTATACCCTTATACCTCAAAATCGGATTGCCGGAAGAAGAAGGGCGATTGAGACGTCTGCAAGAAATATATCCATTGGTGATGTCAAAACAAAAACTATTTCGGTTTAAAAAAAATGCGCTTTAGCTGCACAAGAGTTGTGCACAAGTTATACTTGTTTAGGAGATACATCAAGTTGAAGTTCAGAGTTCTTATTTTATTTTTGAAAAAAATGGACTCAAGCAACAATTTAAGGATTAAATAAATAAATATAGGTATTTATTTCTATATGTATACCCAGTAGCGTAACAAGGTAATAAGCTTGGGGCATGTGTTCCAACAGGTTGACGCGCCCTCATAAAATTTATGTTAATTTCCAGATTTTAGGAATATCTGTTGTGGTATAATGTTTATCGACATATTTTTTCAGAAATCACAATAATTAAAAATGAAAGGGTTAAATTCATTAGTTCTTAACCGGGGCACTGACGAGAAACATTCTGAGACCCGCCATAGAAGTTCAACAAATTTAAATTAGAAACATGGTATGGATATTGGATGCATATGGAATTTTAATTTGCACTAACTTGGAAATTATGCACTCTAGATATTGTGTATTAATTTATAGCATAGAACATTTTCTCTACTTAAGTCCTTTTGGAGAGTTTTCGTCGGTTTTGTGAGAGTTTCTAGGTCAAAAAGAATCAACCCTAAAATCCTTTCTTGGTTTTCTGCCTTACAATAGATGAATAAATTCTCATAAATGGCCTCACAATAAAGGCAAAGTGTCGCACGACGACACCCGAAGCGAAAATAGTGACTGTACTCTGTATATGTATATGTAGAATAGTCTAGTTAAATATTCGAAAAAGTACCCGCGTTAAAATTTACGGGGTATTTTGTATTATTTTTTAGCATCCGGTCTTTTCCCTCTATTTCGACGCCGCTGAGACCTAAAATGCCTGTTGCCAAAGCGAAATCTCAAAAGCAAGTAGTATATTGAAGATGGCAGCCAATTTGGCGCTTTTTTAGCGCTACTGACTGCATCCGTCCGTCCGTCCGTCCATCACACGTACTACTTCTACACGACTGAACCGATATGGGAATGGGCGATGTTGGGCTAATTTGAAAGGGTTGGTGCAAGAATTCCGTGCAATGTTTTTGGTTTTCCGCATGCGCAGTGTCACAAATTTGGTTTAACGCATGTGCAATGCCAAGTTTTTTATTTATGAAGATATTTAAATGAAACCTTATATGTATTTAATTTTTAAACATTAATATAAATCGGTTACTTCTTAAATTGTTTTTAATGTGTTATATGTTACATACAGTGAGTTTTTTTTAAAATGCGAACATAGGAGTTTGCATGCAATGTTATTTCCCTATGTTCGATTTTAAAAAAACACATCAATCTATGAGGTGTGCGCGGTTCACATTCTCAAATCGCGCAACTTAACAGCAACTCTATAGTCTTTATGGTGAAGAGCACCCGGTAAGATTTTTTTAAAGAAGCCTTGTGTGGCAATAGCAACTTTAGGATACATTTTTCTTAAACTTACGTTAACTTGACCTCACAGGGCTCGCGCTGACACCACAACTCATTGTGAACTAATCTTCAATTATTTGTAGGTCATGTGCACCTGGTATTCTACTAATTTGATCTATTCTATACATAAATGAAGAAAATAAGAAAATAAATACCGAAAACAATTACAATAAATGTTCGAAGTGTCCTCCTTGACATTCTAAGCAATAACCTAACCGATTTCGTAATTAAATTGGATGGCGGTATTTTTAAAAATGTGACAGCTGTCAATTGTATCTACTACTCATTTGAACTACTCAATAGATTGATGTGTTTTTTTTAAATGGGACATAGGGAAATTACATTGCATGCAAACTCCTATGTTGGCATTTAAAAAAAATACACTGTATGTTTGTTTTATATGACTTGTCCTATATCCAAATCTTGTGATCAACTAGACCAAATATATATTATTATTATTATTATTAAACACTACAAATACAAGTGAAACTAACGACTTTTTTATAATATTGTTTTGGGCATGCGCAATGCCAACTTTCTTAAATCATTTAAATGCAATTTGATACATCGACACTTGGAACAAATGCAAATCTAACACCACTTGCAAAATTTGGTTCTGCGGATGCGCAATTGCAATTTACTTATTTACGAAAGCATTTACATGAAATTTGATACAGAAGCACTTGCAATAAACGCACGAGGGCGCCATCCACGTAGTTTACGGGTGTCGTCGGAAAGATCTTGTACCACAAAGAAAATGTGGTAGCCTCCGACAAGATATTATTGACGGCGAAGTCAAAACTGGCTAACAGAATACTGATGTCACACAAAAATGCTCTGAAGCCCCTTTTTCGAGGACTTTGATAATTTTTTAGAATCCCCTTTACTGATGAGGCCTTTTTTTGCTTACCTAAGCTCCCGCTCATTGAAGCAAATTAAGTAGGGACTATATAGAGCTCATGATTAATCATTTTTCTGTCTGCCTCCTTAATATGCAGCAATTAAGACACGCACAATGTCTCTCTCTATCTTCATAACTCCCTTCTTTATTGATTCTGAAGTAGGTTTCTCTTTGTAGATGTCATATAAAGTAAGTGAGTTGTTGCATCTAGGTTACTACAGTCGTGTCAGTGGCCTTTCACGCACAAAATCTTGAAGTAAATGAATTCCGCGTTTTTTTTACAATAAGAAGAGCTTCTGCTATCTTTGGCGTGACTTTGTTAGCTACATTGCTGATTGTAGACGATGCATTTACATGTCCAAAATGCTGCCATAATCCGCATGGCTACATGTCTATTTTTGGTGACCAAAATATTTTTATCCAAAGGATGTCAAAATCGTTATTTATGCATCGATTTTCATGGGAAATTCAACCACCCATTCTTGAGCATGATCAGAATCAACTTAACAAAGCACCTCCATGCTCTTCAAAACTGCAAAGTCATCTGAACGAAAGTCAGAATCCACTTCAGCGTGACTATGTAGCTATGCAGCATGTCTGGAAGGGCATTTTCGGACTTAACACGGTCGAAATAGGGGGAAAAGGCTACGAAAGTGTAATACGAAATGCTCCCCAAATTTGGATTTTCAAAATATTGACTAATCTGAAGAGCGTGTAGATGAACTACGTAAAGTGAGTATAAGGGCTATATTCAATTTCTAGATTTCGCAAAAATTGTATTGCTTATTTGGGTTCTAATTGGGATGACTATACACCTTTTAGAGCCATGCTACGTCAACAGCGAATTTATTACCTACTATTTTTGAAAGTTTCGATGTTTTCAATCACTCCATTAAGTTCCACAGAATGATTACGTTTGGTTAAAATAATTCAGATTAGATGAAATTTGTATAGGTGTAATGAGAATAATCGTTCATAATTGGTAGGTATCAAGTTGGCGAACCAATTAGATTTCCATTAGCAGTTCGCCAAACTCGTGAGACGATTTACTTATAGTTTTCTACACCCCCGTAATCGGCAGAAATTGAATTTATTTATCTCCTTATAGATAAGAAAAGTGAATAAAGTATGATGTTAGGTGATTGGTTCTCGGGCGATTCACATTCAATCAAAGTTAGGCGAACTTCTTGATTTGTAGTGACCGCTAGATTGTGTACTTCTGGTATAATGGAATTCCCGGGTAGTTACGACGCAGCAATTCCCCCGGGAACTGACCCAGCTCGGTGGGGCCTTATCCGTCGGGCCCCCTTAACAAATAATGGCTAGCCGTACAAGCGGCCACCATCAAATATTTAACTTGCATGCCGTCTAGAGTTGTTCATTGATTTTGTAATAATACTCCATTATTACCGCAAACATCTCTATCTAATTCCGATCTTGTATATAGCGCAGCGTGTATTTTATCAGCGCTTATGTGGTAAGGCGACGTTTGCTCGTAATTTAACAGTTTCGGATTTTAGGGTTGGCGAATATTAAAACGCATAAAAGCGGGATTATTAGACAATTAAACCTGGTTTTCGAGGATTCGGAGAGGTTTCCCGGTAGATTCGTTTCAGATGGGTTTAATGCTGCCATCTTTTACATTTTTTATTTTCTCACCTCTTGATAAAAAGTTAAGAGTTAGCATTTAGCATGCCCCGAGCAAGAAAATGTTAACTATTCTTAGTAAAACCATGGACTAATTTTAGTCTATGATGGTAAAACTGATACTTCTTTAAAAAGGAAAATGTTTGCTAAAATTTCATTATAGGTACCTACTTTCATTAGCGTTTCACAGAACTATCCAGTTTTGAGGGAAACCCTTAGCAAGGATGTGAAACATAAAGCTGCTTATTGAGGACTGTTTCCTTTTGTTTGTCATGTGCTGTTGTTTGTTCTATTTGACATGTACCTGTAAAATTGTTATTGGAATGCAATTACAATTACAGGTTGCAGTTACAGTTACAGTGACAGTTATAGTTACAGTTACACTTACAGTTACAGTTAGACTTACATAATTACAATTACCCGGTACGCCGAGCTGTCTCTTGGATTCTGAGGGGAGGAAAACTGTCCATTTCCTCCTGTTGACTCCGATAGTGGATCCACAGAAATGGTTAACCCTTTCCTCCGCGCACGAAAAGTGGGAAGATCTAAATGAAAATATAACCTGTGCATCTTTAGAGACATTCTATACCCGATGATGCAAAACCAAATCCTGTCAGCTCGTCATAATTTTCAGCTCTATGGTTTCCCAGGAAACACTGAACGGGAAACTATGGACTATTGCCTTAAAACTATTCCAGGATTTTTTTCCTCTTTGTTAAATAACCGCGGGAAAATATCACCTTGAATATTACACTCCATATTTCTTTTTATTTAAGGGAAAACAATGATTCCAGCTTTAATTTTTGCCCCTGAAAGCTTTCAATGAAATCGCTCTAACTTTTATAAAAGCAAATATTTTGGATGTCCAATCACACTTTTTATTTATTTTGGCTTATTATAGTCAGAATATATTATGTAAATCCCATGCCTAAAAAAATTCATTTTATTTGTCGACCGGTGTTTTCCATTCTTTTGTAACTCACCACACAGCATTTATTTATATTGAGAGAGAGACGGTTTAATTAACACCAAACTTCAATGTTTTTAAATACTCTTGCAAACACATACAGTCATTGACGTTGCTGAGCGTTCGATAAACTTTCATGTCGTCAGCATACAATAGCACATTTGAGATAATATTCGCAGCTTTTATAAATAGTAAGAATAGCAACCTTTACCAAATAAACGAAATTTGATTCAAGTGGAAAGGAAGTGGATGTGGAGTTCAGAAGACCCAGTACTTCTAAAGATATAACTTCGCAATTGTAATCAAACAGCCATCATATTAAAAATAAACTTCGCCGACTTTTTGAGGATGAAAAGTAGTAATAGTAAAGGAAAGTAGGTGCGAGGTCTCTCTTTTCTGCATCTTGTTCATGGTCTGTAAGTGGGGGGACAAATCCTGCCTAGCTTTCTGCAAGGGAAACAGCTTCTAATAGTCCAGGAGGCAGCGATATTTTTTGTGCACTCATTTCTACAAAGCTGATATTCTTCCATTTTATTGTTTTGGTAGTACAAGTAAACAAAACGGTAGTCTACCGCGTCGGCGGTGTTGCTTAAATTTGCAACAATGTTCTGAACATGTTAATAAATAATATGTACATGCATTATTTCTACAAGAATGAAAGTTTGTACAGTAATTAAGTATACCAAAAAATGAAGTATGATAATAATCTACCGAGCTGGAAGCGTTGCTATCGCAAGTCTACTATCCACGCAAGATGCATAAAAATTATTCGATTTTCCGAGCGCAGCTGCTGCACTGCTCTAAAAGTACCTCTAAATTATTATATACACGAGCATAAAAAATATTTCAAAAAGAACATAGGCAATTAACATGGGAAAAAGGTTTTTGCAGATCGTTGCTCCCCATGATAATGTAGGTCTTAGCGGGTTTATAATGACACCAATCGAAAGAAGAATTTTTTTCTTTATCTAATGATAAACGAATTAATTTCATTTTCAGTTATATTTCTCATTATTAACGATCCTCGAGATTGTTTATAATTTTGTATTGCTGTCTGTCTGTCCGTCTGTCTGTGTGCAGGTCGCTATTGTTTTTCAGCTACGTAGACGAACGGGGGAAAAATTACAACCCAAAAACTGCTCAAACTTCCAAAAATGGGCTTCTTTTATAATTCTTGTTACAAAGAACATGTGAATGCCCGGTATTCTATGCAGATGAATAAAAAAAATTGCGCATGCGCAACCCAACTTCTGTATTTGCGCAATCCCAATGTTCTTTATTTGTTAAGATATTTAATTGAAATTTAATATGTAGGCACCTCGAGTAAAAGTAAAACGAACGCCGAATCAAAAAAATTGCATGCGCAATCTTGTTTTTTTTGTTAAGATTTTTAATCGAAATTTTGTATCTAGGCACCTCGACTAAAAGTAAAACTAACTCCGTTTCAAACAATTTGTTTTACAAGCTATTCCGATCTGGTGGGACAGAATCAACCCCTTAAGGCGCGTTGTAAAAATGATGGATGCGTGAAGATCTCGAGGATCGTTCGGTATTCCGTTGTATCGGATTTTTTTATCAAAAATTCGTTATTCGTTATTCAATTCGTAATGAATATCAGTTTATGACAACTGTCAATAATTTTTTTTGTAAAATTATTCACTGAGGAAAAAGTATTTATAATAAACGACGGCGGAAATAGTTACTGTCCGCGATATTTGTTTTCCATGCATTTTAATGAGCGTCCCACTCCGTCTGTGTCAATTCTTTAGAAAATGTTCATGGCTTAGCATGATTTTGGTAATTGAAGTTATTGCCGAATTATGGACAAAATAATGAAAACTAAAAACATTAGTTATTTTAGATTTCCTATCGAAAACAAACCTCGAATGACGGCAAGGAAAATTAATTGTGGAAATTCTGTTATTGTCGGGCTAGACGATGAAGAATTAAAATATAAAATCGTTTGTGAAAATCACTCTAATTAAGTGATATTTACAAAAGCGGCAATCGATAGTTATTGAAAATCAATTCAATTCCTTTGCCTTACTCAAAACAAGGTAACCACGATATTTTTTCTCTACCTCATACTGCAATCAAACGTTCAAAGAAATGAGAAGTATTCCACCCCATTCAAACATTTTTTGCGAAAACTCCAATTCAACCACAAATTCGGCTTTATGTACAGAAATTTTGGAAATGCCATCACCACAAAAATTACCTACAAATAATATTACATACAAGTTGAAAACTTTGAGCAAAAACCTAAATACGAAAAACGTTCAAATTCATAGACTGAAAACTAAAACATCTCTCTTCTCAACAGGTTAGTCAATTAAATTTTTTGCATAGTTGTCAAATTACCGGGCCTTTTTTATCAAAAAATCGTATGGAAACTGGTACTTTTGTTCACGATTTTCTATGAACAGTAGCATTAAATTTTGACACAAAACAGTGAATGTCAATGATATTATTCGGTTGTGAGTTATCGTGCACACGGACAGACGAACAGACAGACGGACAGACAGACAGCAATACAAAATTATAAACAATCTCGAGGATTGTTAAAAATGAGAAATACAACTGCAAATGGACTAATTCGTATATCATTAAATAGAGAAAAAAAATCTTCTTTCGATTGGTGTCATTATAAACGCGCTAAGAACTAAATTATCATGGGGAGCAACGATCTGCAAAAAAACCTCTTTCCCATGTTACTTGCCTATGTTAGTTTTTGAAATATTTTTATTTTATGCCCGTGTATATAATAATTTAGAGGTACTTTAAACTTTTAGCAGAGCAGTGCAGCAGCTGCGCTCGGAAAATCGTACCTTCCAGCGTGTCTACCGAGACCTGAGCATCATCACGCGTTGAGTAGACCATTTTTTTTTTGTTTCTTATGACATCAACTTTTTCCAACAAAAATTTCATCTTTGTAGAAATAAGTTCAATTGCATAATTTTTTATGCGTCTTGCGTGGGTGGTAGACTTGTGATAGCAACGCTTCCAGCTCGGTAGACTATTACCATACTTCACTTTTAGGTATACTTAATTACTGTACAAACTTTCATTCTTGTAGAAATGTGGCCTATAAGTACATGTTATTTATTAACATTGTTGCAAATTTAGGCAACACCGGCGACGCGGTAGACTACCGTTTTGTTTACTTGTACTATCAAAACAATAAAATGGCAGAATATCAGCTATGTAGAAATGAGTGCACAAAAAATGTTGCTGCTTCCTGGACTCATAAGCCAGCATTTCTGTACATACAGAATAGGAAATAATGGAGGTGCCGTTTGCGGTCGTGGGTCCCTAACAACTTCTGTATTCTATGGTGGTTCCAGAGTAATAATTATTTTTTCGTTCCCTTATAGTGATATTACGCTGAACGTTTTGCTTATGGGGAAGACCATTGGCAAAACGCAAAATATCATCCAATCGTCGGATGTTTCGTGGACTTTCGTGGACCGTTGAGTTTCTCACAACCGTTAATTCTTGCTTGCTTCACAATGCATTATAATTATAACTATCCGCGAAGGCTTTTTGCCAGATCTACTGGTTGCTGTTATGCAGGCGTTTAAAGTCACAATTTAATAATTTATTGTTCCACATTTCTTCTAGACTAGATCATGAGCATTGTTTAAGTGTATTTAAACAATGTCATGTGTATCGTCAATGGACGATCTGCCAGATCTAGTTACGATCTATATTCTGCTGCGAAAAATGCGCCTTAATCAGGATAACAGGCATCAACTCTAATATCATGTGCTGTTAGTAGATTTGGTGGAAATACTATAAAATTCCAGATACAAAACACATCAAACCATCGGCAAAGAGAAGCTGCATAAAGAGAAGAAGGAAAATGATAAATGCATATTAGGTGTACCCCTGGGTGTACCTAATAGTGGGCCAATGATGGAACCTTAAGAAGCTCCAAGTGCAACTAAACATTTTGCAGAAAAATACCAAATAATGCATCTAATTCTAATCTTTAACGGAAATGGTAGTTATTCATATTGGGCATGGCTATTTTGTTAGGTCCTTTCAGATTATGTGTAAACTCTCAGCCCCATGGTTTATAAAAAGACACTAGCAATAAGTATAGATACTATAAGTATAAATAACAAACGACAAATCGAATAAGGCAGTATTTTTGAACTATATCAGTACCTATCCAACTACAATAAACCAATAACGATAATGTCCTCCCATTTACATTGCTAATTAGTTTCGTGACGATCCTTACCTACTTGTATTATTAATGTTTATCACGGTATTGCAATTTCAGGATAATGATAATGTGTGTAATTGCTGTCTGCGAATCCTTGCTAAAATATTCATTCTATTTTGAAAAGAACATAAAACGGGACGTGTCGAATGTAAAAGAACGAAAAATTAGCGGCTAGATTTAACAACTTAATTTAGAGCCATTTGTATCTAGGTACGGTTTAGTCACAACCACGACTCCGTTTATAGAATTGCTATAGACGAAATCATAGCAACGTTTGTTACATATTGAGTGGCACTCGGTGTCGTCACGTGCAAATAGCGGATGTCGGATGCTGCGAATTGCACATCTCTTTCATTATCGAGTACCGTTAACATTGCAAAAGCGAGTCGTGCAGGACGTGATTGACGGTGGCGAAGTTTATTCCCTTCGCTATGGCTATTACCACTAACCATTAACCTACTTTTCCAAGAGTGACAATTCTAGAACTTTATTAATTACATTATCAGCGTTGGAACAATGAAAACTGTTCCTATACATAAAACGTTAATGGTTAATCGGAATTTATGTTGCACATTACAGTTAATAACAAAATGTATTTTTATACGAATTGTTTATATCTGCTCTATTAATTTCATAGTTTATTGTTTGTCTTAATGTACTTAGTGCGCAAAAAAAATCTTCGACTACGCGAGCTCCCGTTACAAACACGATAGCTCGAGAAAGGGAAACATTTTTTAATTCAGCCAATTAAGAGCGTAGGTCGCTCGCATGGAATAGTTCGTAAATCAACAAAAGCGGATGGATCAAATAATGAAAAAATCATTATTTTACAAGGAAAGCTGTTCTAAGTGCATAAATAAAACTTCAATTTTGAACGAAATCTCCCCCGGGTCACTCCCTACCTATTTTTTAAAAATTAGTTAATGCCTCCTTCAAAATGGCGTCTAGTTATTAAATATTTTTTAAGAGCAAATCAAAACCGCTGTACTCCCCTGAAGTGCACGAAAGGTATTAAGTAATTAAGATAAAATGCATTTCTTGTTATCGGTATTGGCGACTTCCTAAAGCCATAAAAATGTCAACACGCTATAGAACTCAAATGAACTAAAACTTCCTTACAAATCTACATTTACCAAAAATTTGAAAGTATCAAACCTATACTCCAACTACCCTGTATACTCAAACTTGTCACCATGCGCACCCAAAAAACGCCAAAAAAAATTAGATAAAAATATAAAGCTACTTACATTCCTGTGTTTTGAACTTTGAAGCAATCAAGCCTAAGTTGAAGGCGTAGCAAAGATTTGACCTTCATCATACATTTTTTGTCGATTTAGATATGCAGGAATTAGGGAGGAACTTGTGTACATCCCTTTCAATGGTTCTTGTAGAATTAATGTTCAAAACACATAATCGTAAAAGGTCAGTCTCCATCCGATGAATTTTTGCGATATTTTGTCTCCTACATTCTTCGGTTAAAGACGTGAGTGAAGCCTCCGCCAATGTATGAAGAATCTACTCGCCACGTCGCCGAACCACCGTCAAATTCTGATGCCGCTGCGCCGTTTGGCCTTCAAGAACACCGCGATCCAAAGACCACGCCCTAAACTATCCACTGAGCTCTGGGTCTGACATCGTCCAGTGGCGACCAGCCACCTGACGATAACAAGACAACCGTTCAACCACCAAAAGACGACAAAACAAATATTCGGTAAATCATATTCATTTCTTTATTTTGCCGATTGGAGTTCATCGAGTTTTCATTTGTCATATCTGTCAGACATACAGGAAACTTCATTGTTCACTAATGGGTAGATGACAGGTAGTCGCGTTTGGTTCTCAGTTTGCATACATTTTAATTACCCGTTTAGGTTACAGATTATGAATCAGCAGAATCCCTGCTAGTGCTAACACTTTTGAGGGTCCCCCTTGAATTCTTGAATAAGCAATTTTCATCAACCAATTACAGGATCAAACTCCTAACGCCATTTTTAATCATTTGCAAAAAGGCGTGTTTCGTTATTAAGATTGAGTTTTGATTAAAAAAAGAGATGCACAACACACGTCCATAGGCTCTTTGGTTTTGGCGATCGACCAGAGTAAATCTCGTCTTTGTAGTTTTGCGTGCGAAGTGTCGCATCTGTAGAATTTGGGCCAGTACGTTTTTTCCATAGCGGCTTTTAGTGCCCCAAATTATATAAAGGCGCGTATACATCTGAGCATTGGGTCCGAATGAGCAAGGCGAGCGCGAATGAGCATTCAAATGTGGACGACTGAGCAACGTGTGCCGAGCACGCTCGACCCGATCCAAATTTTGTCGGTAGATCAAAGCGAGCGCTTGCGGCGAACACGCTCATACGTGCTCAGTGTGGACATCGACAGGGAACGGAAAGGACATACCATATTGAAACGCGCACTACGAGCATTCATTGAGCGAAGCTCATGTGTCTCGCTCGCGTGTCCCATTCAGATGTGTACTCAGCCCCCTTTCCAAATGCTCATTCGCGCTCGCCTTGCTCATTCGACCCAATGCTCAGATGTATACGCGCCTTAATACAGCGTTCGGAATATACCGAATTACTAGGATACATTTCCGAACGCTCCCGAGTGTGCTGGAATGTTCTCCCTGAAATATTGCGCACATCCGCCTTCGTTCTTTATCGCCGATGACTAATCTTTCATGTCGCCTCGATGTCTACCGGGATTTCTGGAATATTAGCCACAATATGCTAACGCATGTGCTACTTTTAACGCCGGACAAGATATCTACTTCATCTTTAGTGTTATAGTTTCATTTACCATGCACTAGCAATATTAGGTCTGAAACATACTTTTGGAAGGAGAATTCGTAGAAAATATAAATAGTGCGTCACGCAGCCCGAATGTAGCGGTATCGGAGTGCGTTGGGATATGATTTCTCGATGTGTCGATTTACATTTTCATATCTGGGTACGAATAATATTTTATTTCTTTGTTACAAGGCGGGTCGTAAACTTGATCTAAAGCGTTTTATTATTAAAGATCTTTTCGAAAATCCGAAAATGTTATTATGAGATCCAATAACATCGAATAAAAGCGTATATAAAGTTCCGAGATAAGCGAATCCTAGAGCAACTGAAATTCGAAGAATATCGGTCCATTGACTTATTGTTATTATTCTCATCACACGCCATATTACACCGCGAGAGGGGTTAATCCAGTCCTTGGACTTGCTGAACCAGCGGTTTGTCACATCAGAGATATGAGCGCCGGCCGCAGGAAATATAATCTCCGATCCCATTCTTTGAATTATATGCGCCAGATGTGAAACGGTGTAGTAAGCGCTGGAAACGCCGGATAGATCTTTTGCCCATTTCCGCTTTTGTCATGTTATCGCCTTCCAACGCAGCTTATACCAGTTTTTATTAACGGCCATTTTATATCATTTCAATTCCATTATGCATATGTTATTTTATTCGGGAGACATATAGTATAGATTGATACAGATTTGAATTTAATATGTTTCAAACGTAACCACCATTACAAAACTGTAACGTTACATACCTATGCTACATAACAACCAATTTCACTTTATGTTTTTTTTTAAATTTTAATTATAAGCCTCTAATAAGGTTTCGCATGTATTTTGGAACAAGTTTAAGAAACGAAAGGAACATTCGACAAAATTTGTCGCAAAATATCGGGTACTGCCTGCGCAATCTAATTGTATATCATTCTGATCTAAATAAAAAATGTTGTACTTCATCTTAGCCGAAGACATAAGGTATGACACCGCGAAAACTAGAAAACCATTAGCCTAGGATCAAAGTTTAATCGTACACAGACAGACATCCAGTGCGTCTACGTGAGATTATCAATTATATTGTTGTGCAAACAACGCCAGAAGGACGATATTTAGGCTCACAAAATAGTGAAGATAACAACGGTCCACCCTGTATATGCGAATGTTCTAATTTACTTTAAATCTGGAGAATTTCATTACAAATAAGCACAGAATTGGTTTGTTTAATAGTAATTTGTTATTTTAGTCTATTTTTGCATTTTAGAAGTATTTTTAATTGCTTAATTTCCTGTTTACATTTTATCATTTGTGTAAGATTGTTTATTTAAATTATAAGATGTGAAAATTGCGTTATATAAAATTATTCGGTTGAGCGCATTTAGGTGCTATCTGCTCGGATGCGATAAGGACGTTGTTATCGCGAAAGTGAATTGGTTTCGGGACCCGCGTGTGTTAGCTACAAAAAATGATTTCTTTGAGTGTCTAACCTTTGCCTTACATATAGACCGGGAGGCAGCGTACATAGTAACTAAACCATAAGCGACAAACTATTCGACAATGCAGGCTGAAAGTACGTTGAAAACTAATAATAAAATCACTCGTCTGCCAGTCGTAAGTGGCAGCATTAACTTGGGGTGGCGCTGAATAGGTGACTTTTTTAGGTGATGAACTAAATTACCAAACTACAAGGGTCACGGAAAAGATTTGTATAATGAAATCCCATTTTTTCCATAGTTTTCAAATATGCTATGGCAGACGATTTCAAGTGCAGCGTTGGTGGCGACAGACGCCTTTCAATGTAGGGAAAAACACCCCTGAACTAAACCATGAGGACCGTATAAAAGTTATACATAAAAAAATTCCTCTTTTTGTCGCTACTTTAAATATATCCTGGCAGACGATATTAAGTGTAGCTTTAATAGTGGCAGACGTCTTAGAAGTTAAAAAATTTAGGTATAGTAAATCCCAGCGAGAGCGAGCGTGTGGGAGACAAGCGCGCGAGAGCATAACGAACAGAGATAGTGATAGGATACTGACTACTGAGATCTTTCAAACCATTTGATTCTAAACTTCTCATTCGCATAGTTCCATCCACTTCAATCAGACGGATTGTAGAAAGTCAGACATTTTACGGTGGCATTCGCCCAAATTGCGATGAACTAAACCATGAGGACCATCCATACACAAGTCATACATCCGGGAAATGCGTGGGAACCCGGTAACGCGTTACCCTGCGCGTTACACACATCAACACCCAAATTCACGAACATCTCTCGAAGATTTATGAATTTCTGAGTACTATTAGAAAAGAGACCTACTTCCATCTATACCTTGAGGGTAGCGTCAATTTTACTTACATTTCCCAAAGAAATAACAGCAATATCCATATCGGAAGCGCTAATAATGACTTCGCTACTTGTTGGTAGTTTACCAAGATGGTAAATTATTCGAGAATCTGCCTCTTAGTGGCTGCAGTACAATTCAATTTTTACCGCATAATCTTCCCTTGCCACAAATTTATAGCACTTATCTTCCTATGTGGCAAACACAACTTTCCTTCCAAGTAAAGCACAACAGGTCTTTTTTGCCCATGAACGGTATAAGTAATCTATAAGAGAGGCTTTGAGCTATCATTGCGAAGTGGTTTTATGAAATTTGCCGGCTGCTTCTGGGTGGAACCAGAAATTGAGTAGGATGGTAATCTTTCCTTATTTTGATCCCAACGATCATGTTCTGCGTCCTTTATGGAAGGGGTAACTATCTGTCAAAAGTAAGATGAACTTCTCTCACTGACACAGCACAAATCTTGCCGAGGATGTGTTCAGAAAATCGCTCAAAGTTTTACCGGGGATCTTTTAAAAGATGCAAAAAAAATAATCCATCGATTAAAACAGCATCTACAACTGGCGATGGACTAGGAGCACTTGAAGAATCATACTTCTGAAAAAGTTTCAGCAAAACAAACTGGTCGATTTTAATCATCGATCCATCAATGTTGCATAGGGACAATGGCACTGGAGTCAGAAGATAGTTTAGAACGAGCTGAAGGTCTATCTTCTTTTCTCTTCAGGTTTTCTGTTTCTCAGGTTGAAAAGAATTCAAGAAATACCGACAATCTTATCGCGAAATAAACAATTTATTATTTTTCCTAATTTAATTCGTTTGGTAACTGCAAGCGGTGCGTAAATCTATAGCTATCTCTGTTCGTTATACTCTCGCGCGCTTATCTCTCACACGCTCGCACTCGCTGGGATTTACTATACCTAAATTTTTTAACTTTTAAGACTATTAAAGCTACAATTAATATCGTCTGCCAGGATATATTTTAAAGTAGTGACAAAAAGAGGAATTTTTTATGTATAATTTTTATACGGTCCTCATGGTTTATTTCAGGGGTGTTTTTCCCTACATTGAAGGGCGTCTTTCGCTACCAACGCTGCACTTGAAATCGTCTGCCATAGCACATTTGAAAACTATGAAAAAAATGGGATTTGTTGATACAAATCTTTTCCGTGACCCTTATAGTTTGGTAATTTAGTTGATCACTTAAAGAAGTCACCTATTCAGCGCCGCCCCAAGTTAATGCTGCCACTTACGACTGGCAGACGAGTGATTTTATTACTAGTTTATAACGTACTTTCAGCCTGTATTGTCGAATATTTTGTCGCTTATGGTTTAGTTAGATACTATATAAGCTGCCTCCCGGTCTAATAGAACCTTGCGGATAGAGAAAACTTTGGATATACAATCTTGGGATTTATTTTGCAAAAAAAGACGCGGGTACTGCTATTCACGCTTATTGTAGGATATTTCAGATTTTGACTTGATGGCGTGATGACTTTATGGAGTGACCCTTGCGGTGGACAATACTGCAACAGTTTTGCTTTAGGAAAATTGAAAGACATAAAATCTATTTGGCAGGATTGTCACACCTTTTATGGATTATTTGTAACTCAAATGCGAGTGTTCGACTGTTTCCGAACGTTCCCGAGTATTCTAGAATATTCTCGAATGTTCTAGAACAAAACACGTCATAATTACCGGAAAAATTGTGTCACATCGGCGTTCGTACTTTACCACCGATGACTAATCTTTCATGGCGCCTCGATGTCTATCGGGATTTCTGGAATATTCGGTAGAACATAAACTTTTTTGTGTGGGTAAGTAAGGAATGTGGTTTATTCTTACAAAATATGTAAGTTAGCTTTGACCACGTTGCATTTATTTCATACAGTCGAGTGTCATTGAATTCAAGAATTCAATAAACTGTAATATAAAGTATATTTGAAAGTTCTACTGGTAAGATAATGTGCTTACAAATTACATTATAGAAATTTGATTTTCAAATAAAATCGTTATTATACTTGCTGGTGTAATGTAGGGCTCATAAACTTCCCCTAAAAGTTTTAAGAAGCGATGGTCGGCGATATAATAAGAAGCTATTTTTCTCGTCAGCAAGTTATGGGTTTGTTAGTGTTCAACGGTCCATTACACGACTTTCCGTCTAAAAAGCAGTTGAAGAGTGTGCCGTCAGAAGTTTGATTAAGACAATGATTCTCATCCCTTTCGGAACGGCACAGTCTCCGAAAGGAACGTTAAACGGAGCTCGGAATCGATGAGAATAAATGCCGGTAAACGTTCCTAGATCGAAAGCTAAAGATATTATTACTTGCTGAAAACTTTATTGTAAGTTGCTATTGGCAAATAAGAGCTTTATCTTTGATGGATACAGAAACATAAGAAATGTCGCTTGTTTATAGATGATAAAAATCAGTACGACGAATGAAGACCGTAAATTCCTTTTATTGCATTCTTTTCCGCGTCGAATTGGCACATTAGTACGAGGGGAAAATAGTTAATCTCTTCTTTTCATAAACGTCTTGCACCGATTTCTCCATATCTCATTGTATTAACTTAGAAAGTATACATTTCGTTGAGCTTAAAACGCAAAGTTGCGATATACCTAATGGATTCTCACAAACTCTGCAGACTTATAAGCTCGGATTAAGCAGAAACTGTAATAATTTTTGTTTAATTTTCTCAATGCCCAAATCTAATTTAAATAATACCCTTTTGTATTTTTTCACTTGAAAAAACGCGCCATCATAGCATAGCGTAATTTAAATTGAATTTAATGAATAAAGTGGATTCGCACCCGAAACAGATTAAGAAAACGTATTTTCGGTGAAATTAAAAACCCTTGTCTATTATTCTCCTGATGATGGTTAGTTGTGGGTTACTTTCCTGCTTTCAAATGCCTTTAGATAAACGTTTTGTTCCTAAATTAGTTTGAAGACATAAATATCTACTACAATTATCATTTGGTTCTGAAACGTAGGTAATTCCTAAAACTTTTCTTCAATTCGGAAACTTAAATTTCAAAATTGTATCAATTGAACTGATTTGAAGCGCCTATTGGACCTGAACAGTGATGGTCAAAACTTACTGCGAGTACCCTATGCAATTAGTAGCTTAACATTATTAACTGTTGTTTGACTTATTTTTCTAGAATGGTAGTTTTGCAGTGTTGTCATTTAGACAATAAATGACAATTGGCATTCATCACAAAGATAATGTTACCGGGGCGGTGCAGAAAGCGTTCTGTTTCCATATTTCTAAAGGAAGTGGCACGGATAGTGGTCGGTTATTTTTAGACATTTCCATAAATAATGTTGTGTCAAGAAATTTTAATATTCCTAAAGGGATCAACCCGTGAAAATTATTACCATGAAACAGTTTGTATTGTATTTTGATAAGAATTATGCTAATGATCTAGAAAGTAGACGTAGTACTACTGGATATGTATGTTTCCTTAATGGAACACCAATAAGCTGGTGTTCAAGACGGCAACCCATCGTAGCACTCTCATCTACGGAAGCTGAATTCATAAGTGCAGCTGAAGCTCTGAAGGAAGTTTTATTTTTGAAAGCCTTGATTGAAGAGTTGATAGGCGAAAATTTAAAAATTAAATTTCAAATTGATAACACGAGCACAATCGCACTAATAAAAAATGGGAAGTTTAATCAGCGCAGCAAACACATTGATGTGCGGTATTATTTCATTTGTGAAAAATTAAGTGAAGGTGTATTTGATTTGATACATTGTCCCACCGAATATCAAATAGCCGCGACATACTTACTAAGCCATTATTGCCAATTAAATTTAAACGGTTTAGGGATGTGTTAATGAACTGAAAGTGATGAACATTGTTGTGCAAAGTTTGAGGGAAGGTGTTGAAAAGTGTTCTGTACAAACTTTGTATAAAGTATCAAGGAGTGAATGTTTGATAAATAATTGAAGTAGTTGTATTCTATAAACAAATTTAAAAAAAGCTTGTCAATATTATTCAATATCTTTGATTTTGAGTATGGATGTATCAAGATAAGATCCAGGGTACAATTTTCATAAAACAGAACTTTGGTTATTTTGCTTCATTGATTAGAAGTCATTTCATTTCAGTGATACCATTCCCTTGGTTGCATTAAAATTTTGTTTAGCAGTGTATATTTTAAATAGGAGAATGTACCAGACATTTATTGTGTGGTAAAGATAAATTTAGGATCAAAACTCGCATTGACACATGATCACGAGACAGGACAGGTATTGGATTTTTGTTTGTATTTCTCTTTAAGCTGATATTTTAAATTAAAAATCTTGGAAAGAAACATGGAATTTTATCTTCTGCGTCAGCAAGGGCAAAAACATAGATTCATTAAAGTTACTGCAGTCGGTAAGTTTACTAACATTGAGAGCGAATCAAATTTACACGTTATAGGATTAGAAATCTAGTTTTAATAAGAAATCTCAAATAGGACCGATACACTGGAAAAACAATTTTCTAGTCAATTCAAGAGTGCGGGGACCCATTTGAAGCCACATATATTTTGACATTCTTCCGGAGCGGTAGGCAGACATTGCCACTGGGGATAAGAAAAACGGAAATTACATTATTGATAAAGACTTCAAGTGCGTGGTTCTATTTATTAAATTTTTCTTGTAAATTTCTTACCTATCAAACACTAAAGATTCGGACATTGGTTTGAAAATTTTTCAAAAGGGAAAACTGTAGGTAATGGTTCTCCGTGTATGGACTCAGCTAGAACAAACATAGGTTTTGTCGTTTTGAATGTAATATTAAATGACGAGAATCTTCTAGCTGAGTTAAAAACTTAGGTTTTAAGATTATAATGTTTTTTTTTCACTACTAGCGTCTGATGACATGATTATTAACCTTTTTTCCACTTGTAAAGTAGGCTTTCTCGGCATTTGTTCAAGGTGGTTAATAATTTTTTATTATTAACTAGTAGTCAATAATGAGATTAACTGTCACTCTGTCACTTTTAGAAAACACAACCCGAAATTTCGCTCAATGAACGTTTAGACAAGTTCTCTAAAACGAATAATTGCCACCATTCGCAATTTCCAGAGAATTTTACATACCTAAAATTATCACATTTTGAAAAAATTCGAACGAAATTACTCTTTGAAAAATCTCAATGACAGAACAAAATACGGCCTGTTTGACTAGTGTACTTCCACGTACTTGATTGACATGTTAAATTAAGATAACAAACTTGTAAATTCTGTTCCAACCTGTTAACTCTCTTATCAATATGATATGAGTTAATTTAGAGGATTTGTAGTAGCTAGTAGTGAAAAAAATAGTATATATACCACGGTAATGAGAGAGTTCTCTATAATATTGCCTTCGAACAAATTACTCTTAGACCCGGCCTGTTTGACTTGTACTTCCACGTACTTGATTGACATGTTAAATTAAGAAACGTCCTCTCTCTTATCAATCAATATAGTTAGTCCACGGTAGAGAAGTCTATTATTTATTAGACCCCTTCCTTGGTGCTTAGAACCTTGATATATCAGTGGTCAAACGAACAGGTTTCTTCAAATGCATTTCGTTAGAAGGAGCTCTGCGAACATTAGTGTCTTCGGATTGCAGCTTACAAAAATTATCACGTATATGCATTGTAGCAAAACGCAGTAAGGGAATGACAAATTAGTAATCTTACTTTCTTTCATCAGATTGAAGAATTACTAGGCACCGCTGTTACTTACCATATCAGTATCGTATTGCTTACGATGTTCCTACCGAGGATAGACGTTTTCGCCGAACACAGAAAATCTTGTCAAATGGGAACATGATCTGTTGCTTGAATTCCTAGCCTGGAGCGCGAGTTTGCAGAAATATCTGTAGCCAATCGTTTGGAACATGACATCTGTTATTTGTGCTGTAGCTAGCAATGCTAAAAGTTTAAATGCTGAAAGTGTGAAAACTTATATCATTCAGCATACGCGTCTATGTACAATACTACACGGCCTTGGCGAGACCAAGATGCTTAAGTAACCGAAAGCGCCGTTCGTGCATGTCTGTGATTGCCCAATCAATATGTTTCTGATACGGAAAATCAGTCGTCATTGCTAAATAATATATTATAAGTAACTAAAAAATTCGGCATATAATATTACGATGGGTAACAATTTGCAGTCATTTATTATTGGGCGCGGCAATCACGGAATGTTCTCCGTCGTTTTGTAGAAGCACTCTTTAAAAAGGAGTAAACGATTGCAACACACTTTTTCAAGTATCCATTGCCGCAAGCTGTTATTGACGGAGTGCACTATGTATAGTTTTAGTGGTGGTATCAATTGCACAGAACATAACTACCGTAGTTGATTTAAGGTATTATTATATCACGAGTAGTAGGTACGTATGTATGCAACGTTTAGTATTATCCTATTATACAGCATATAAATTTAAAAGGTGGAGTGTTGTTATTTGGAATAATACCAAAAATAGTTAATATTGTTTTGTATGAAGTGCAAGTGGATGAAGGATTTGAGATGCATTATTTTTGACAATTAGCAATGTAAGTAAACGTTCAATGGTATTAATAACCTCTAAAATTTAGAATTCAATAGTCAATGAACAAAATAACTTAGCGTTGTGGTGATCGAAAGCTGGTCTTTAGACAAAGATAACGTTTGGAAGGTACGTTCTGTTTTCAGGGTTCTAGATACTGTTGTGATATGATATCAACTGATTCCGCTATGAATAGTTCGTCAAGTATGTTTGAACCCCGCAAAGTTAGGGTCTGGTGTAATTTGGGCAAGCCGAGTGTGTAATTGAAAAACTGTGAAAATAAATGCAATTAAATTTTGTTTGTAAAATCTATAGTTTTTGTAGTCTTTTGAAGTCATTTTCAACGACGAATAGTCCTGAAGTTCGAAAGTTCATAGCAGGTTGTTTTCAATGCATTCTTTGGTTAGTAGAGGGCCCCGGAAGGTTTAAGCGCCTCCAACTTTCTGGTATAGCTCAAATTACATCATTTCTAGAAGAGCGATGGGGTTACATTTCTTAGTCATCATGAGATCAACTCGTTTACAGCATCGGGAGATTGAGGAACGACTCGATTTTTTATTTGTGGGGTCTAGAGCAAAAATAAGATGAGATTTAAAAATTAGCGTGGTAAATTACGACCAAAAAAAGAATAGTGGGTTTATCTAAACAATTTTAAAGGAACGTTTTTCGATCGCGAAGTGGCGTGCATTTCGAGAAAAAAGGGGATAGGAGTAGTCTCGGGAGTAATCCGTTTGGGAAAGAAGATCCGAAAAATTCCAGACCGTGAACCGGGAAGATTAATGTAATACGAAAAGAACCTTTGATGTGCTTATATATAGCCCAAGGACGTTTTGTTTTTTTAAGAAGAAGGCGTAATATTTGTGCGCCTGAGTTATCGTGAAAGAAATGTTGTATATTAAATTACCTCTCAGTTGATAAACTGAACTCTCTTAGTGCCAGAGTTTCAAAAACGTTAACCAATATTAGAACAAATAAGGTGTTGTCAGAGACTTGCTATAACTAGACTGCGCCTAACGTATCTAAGGTGTTGTCGACACAGTATGCAACACACAATGCACCGCGGGGCAAAAATCGCTGAGATGATATGCAATATAATGAAATAAGCTGTTATTTTAGATGTTCCGTTCATTAATCATTCTCGTGATTAGCTCGAATTAGTGAACAGATAAATTTCTTTTGAGAATAAACCAATAAACTTAAGTTAGCTTGTGCCTATCAACATGTACTCTGTCGATAAATTTTGAAATAATATGCTGATTTTCAACGGATAAAAGTTTAAAGGGCCAATGGATCAGAGCCATTCGAAGAGAAAAATATACTCTCACCATAGTGCATTTGCGGGGAATGAAGCCGATTTTAGAAAGGTACCTACGAAGGTGTTAAACAATATTGCAATACCGAGCGTTTTCGACTTTCCCATCCACTTAAAATACCGTAGAACTATTATTCCACATCCTTTACCAGCAAGACAACGGCAATACCTATTTGCCTATTAGGTATAGACGTAACTAAGTACTTACTGGTATTAAGTATATTTCAGGTTTTGTTACAAGAAAAATAGCCAAGTCTGTTAAATGTTCCATATGTGCAGATGCGATATTCGCATCAGAGAGTCATTCAAAGCTTTTAACTAGAAAAAATCGTGGAGGATTGTTGCTCGTATCAAGCGATGCATTAAAAATTTGCCAAATTGCTGAAAGTGTGTTTAGGTTTTTCATTTAATCCACACCACAACGCGTTGTAAACAAAATGGTTATCAGCAGTCTAAGAAAAATAAATAACAGCTACAGCCCATTTGGGTTTTTGGATAGGCATATATTGAATCAAAATCCGCTAAATAATCATATCTTACTACTTACATCTTTAGTTTTAAGAGTATATTTTCCCATACATGTTCACCACCAAAATACACATATAAATCAAATTAGGACTAGAGTAAGGCAGTTATATACCCATTTAGTTCAAATAAAATACCAGTAAATTCGATTAAAACAGTTAACAGCTATATGTTATCTTTTTTTGGTACTAAAATTTAGAATAAACATGGCTAAAGCAAGCTGCAGAACGTACGTCTGCCCCGCGATGAACAGTTGGTTGCCTATCCTATCTTGACAACAGGCGTTTATAGTAAAATCTACGTTACGCGCGGTCTAGTTATAACAAGTCTCTGGGTGTTGTTTATAAAACCAATTTCTCCCTTTACTATAAAGAAAAACAACCATTTCATTGATTATTAAAAAAACCGTTAACGCTAGACTGTCAAAGAAAACATCCAAGAATCTCAATAATGTCAACGTTGCTGGGAGGATACAGCTGACGGGATACCACATCTACGATCCAGGGATAAGTACTAACCTAATTTTGCTTATATTGTATACGCATACAGGGGGTACAATATTATTGTAAAAATAAATTGAAGTTGTGCTTTTATAAATTTCATTTACAATCTTGGCTTGGACTGCAGCTAATCGCGTGCCTACTAAGAACCCTTACAACCCGTAAAAAAAGTACATACTGTATTGACTAGCATTTTTAAAATTAGGAATACAACCATGTACGGTACATAAAAACACAAAAGTTGGAAATTGTTTGTTTTAACAGGATCGTGCGAGATATGTATCGGACAAATTTCCTGGAAAATGGAAAATTCGATAGTCGATAGTCGTTTTAGCGAAAAAATAAATACACGTGATAATTTCACCCCCTCTCCTCCCCTGTGATATTTGGTGATTTTTTAACCTCCTCCCCCACTATAAGAGTCAGAAAAAGATTCCAAATTAATCTGACAGTATCATTATGAAGCGTCCACTCAAACAAAGATCGCGTGATGAAAAACGTTATAACATTTTTTGAAAGATTCTCTGACCAGGTGTGACTGGAACGAAACGAACCTACAATTTCAGTAATTAAAAACTACTGAATGCGCAAGCCCATTGAACCTTTCGATCAGTCATCCCATTACGTTGAGAAATTAATTAATTAAAAGACAAACTAGGATTTTTTATTATGAATAGTTTCTATGGGCGATCGATTTCGGGTGTTATTTTACCCATCATCAGGCCGTGTTGAAATATACACATACACAGGAATTCAGCACGGCCTGATGATGGGTAAAATAACACCCGAAATCGATCGCCCATAGAAACTATTCACAATAAAAAATCCTAGTTTGTCTTTTAATTAATTAATTTCTCAACGTAATCACATAACAAACTACTATGGAGAACTTCATACTACGAATCAGTCATCCCATATCACTCGAAGCTTTGTGCTTAAAGTAAATTTAATTATTTATTTACAATTAATTATTACTGAATCTATAACAGTCTTGTACTCAAATTTATAATATGTAAATTTATCAAATACAAGCGAGAATTTCACTAATAATCACTTCGGCAGCTGTTCAATCACAGATTAATTAATATTATAGCTTAGGTTGGTTTTTTGGGGTGTAAGGTTCCGAGTCTACAAACTGGCATAGTGACGGGTGCCGCCGTACAGTCTACCTCAAATCATCTTGATCTCATACCGAGATTAAACAGCAGCGATGTTGGAACTTTCACTAAACACAATTCAATTTGCTTGTACAGCAAACTAATCTTTTATGGCGGCTACTAGCGCTCCGATGTTTTTAGAGACTCTTGAGGCAATAACCACTAAGGTAAGTAAAACTGTTGATCAACGGGTCAAGGGGCGGGGATACACGTTCTACCCGTCATGGTACAACAAAAGGAACTTCCAACTACCCCCTTCTTTCTGATCCCTTATCAAAAGAGGAGGTTTGGGGAGTAGTAGTGGTGGGGGTGGAACTGGTTTTACCGTTCATGGCACTCTAATGAAAGGTCTCAACAAAAGGAATTAACTTCTTCCATAGTCCTCGGTGGAGGATACTGACAAAGGGGGATTGGGACGTCTGGGAAGAGCGAATATCTCGAAAAAGATTTGTCGGTGCAAAGTAGTCTCATAGGCAAAATGAATCGTCTGGACGAGACATATCTATTGGTGAAGTCGAAACGAAGTGTCGGACGAGGGTACTCATAAGGACAAGTGGAACGCCAGGACGAGAAATATCTATTTGCTATGTGCACTGAACCCTAGGCCAAAAAGGACCATACATAAGTATTCAAAAATGGGGGGTCGCTAAACACGGACACAAAACGTTAAAACTCTGCACGCAGAATCTTCCTTCCCAAGTAAAAGGACGTAGACAAAAAATTATCTTCAATTTACGTTGGTGTGGCAGAATCTGTAGAACGGGTTGTCGGAGGAGGGTACTGTCAAAGGGCAGAAAGATCGTCTAGACGAGACACATCTACTGACGATGTAAAAACTTAATTGAGAGCATCTCGAAATTGTTGGAGGAAGGTACCTACAAAGAGGAAATGTAATATTTCGGAAGGGCTTGATTCTTCTTGCGTAAAGAGCCCTCTTACCATTAATCATCTACCAAGAAAGTAAACATCTATTTCGGTTTAAAAAACGCACTTTATTTGCATAAGAGTTGTGCACAATTTTTACTTCTTTTCATTGTTAGGAGGTTCACTTCGTATTATTGTGATTAAGGTGGTGGATGCAGATTTAACAAACTTTTAGCAGGAACTGTGGTCAATGGTGAATCATTATGGCATTTTTCCCTATAACTATATTATAAACATCAAAAGCTCCATCTCACAAGCCAACGAATTTCAAGTGAGCCTCTCCATTAAAAGGTTTTTGTATCTACTGAATCCTTGTTCCTAGTCTATTGACTTTGGGTTCTTGCTATATGTTATTTGCTTTTTGTACAAAGTTTAATTTTGGAGTAGCTTCTTTGCTGGTTACTTATACTGTCTGATGATTAGATGCATTGTACTAAGATCCGTGCTTGGGAGCGATGAGTTCGTACTAAATTGTGCACGCGTTACAATTTACTTCCGTTTCATGTTTGTGGAACAAGTTTGCCTTTGAAAACGATTTTGACGCGCAAATGTGCATTTGAGGAGGTAGCCATGAGTGATGTATAAAATGATGTTAGAGTCCTGTAAGTTAAGTTCTTGGAAGAGATTCGATAAAATAAAATTCGTTTCGTTGAGCATAAAATTTTACAACCGGATTCATCATTAAAGCCCGGTTAAGTTTATCCGTAAAGGTTATGGTAAAAATGCATGCAGAACTCTAGAATATCAAACTGCGGGGCGCAATAAACACTGACGTACCACAGAGATGAATATTATACTTTTACTTTATTTTCCGAGCCTTGAAGTAGAGCAATTTAATCAGGGTTAGTTCGCCCAGCATGGAGTGGTGCTTATGTTTTATTATGTCATCTGCAGATTATTTTTCGGAATATTACTCGACTTCAAGAGATTAGGCGATTCCCTACATTTCACGTTATTACGCCCCAACTTTATGTAAAATATTAAACTGACTTACAACGTCTGCTCATTTCTCTTGATCGCATTTACAGGAATATTCGGCGATTTCAATTCGTGCCGCAAAAAATGGAGCGTAGATATATCAAATTTATTTCGTAACATTAATTTCGCCCCAATGGTTCATAAGGAGTGCACGAGAAAACTTAATCAATTAACAAAACAAAACCGTTTTGTAAGAATTAAACGTATAAACTAATTCCGAGATTTCTTTCTTTTTTATTACCGACGTGCCTCCCGTCGCGAGTTTCGCAAACAAGCATACGTTTATTAAATTTCTGGACGCTCTCCGTGATCCTATTGTTATACTCGTGGGAAAGGCGGCTCAAAATGAGTTCTCACTTGTTGTTTACTTAATTTTGACAATTGGAGGGTTGCTGTTTTATTACCGTGATAGCTGCATCATCAAATTGAATTTAATTAAAACGGATGCCGGGTAAAATGTAACCACCTGTACCGGCTATTAATTTAAAAAGCCCTAAATGGCATTCCGCACTCCAATATTTAATGCCATCTGAAGTAATATTCATTTGGTTTACTTAAATATAACGACTCGCAGTTTAATATTTCTCTTCGGCTTTAAACCATTTATGCCCGCAGTAGGTAATTGTAATTAATTTGAAAAGAAATATTTTTAGTGGTCGGTAATATTGGGTTATGACCTTTTACTAATACTATTAAAATTATAAAAAGCAATTTGGAACCAACTGAGTATATAAAGTTAAAAATTCTGAACAAGCCACAATTATTATATCTTCAGTTTCATAAACAGTCAACAGCCCTTACGTTGCGTCGTCAAGATTTAACGGTTATTTTCTTTAGTTGGCTTTATTGAAGAATGCCTCCGCTAGCCTCAAAAAATGAGGAGTTTGACGAACAGTCCTTATCCCAATCGAAATGTATTCGCGGAAAAAAATGTTTCAGGACACTTGCGCCCAGGGTAATTAAGTAAGACAGGAAGACGAAACCCCGAACGAGGGTCGAGTTATTTTCTTCGAGGACAAGATTATGCTAATAAAACTCTTGGGTTTAGAATCTATCTGTCTTATATGAGTTGTAATTCATCGAGTTCCACACATTTTGTTGTAATATAGAATTTGCCCTGCAGGGCCATGTAACTTTAGATCTTGTTTTTAACAGAAATACTTTATTGCTCCAAAGATGAGTCACATCCTGTATATTTTACCCTTTTTCAGAATCTTGGTACCTGCTTACCTGACCCATTTTTTTAAATGACATTAGACTACGTCTATGTACCACAGAACTATTATTGGATAGCATGAATTGATCGTCAATTTTAATTTTGGATCTAAGTAATAATTGTATTAAAATATCGTACACTTTTTTATATGAATAAGACGTAAGAGTAGGGAAGTCTTGATATAGTAGAGAGGTTTAACTGTAAGATCATATGGTTTAGTTCTCCAATATTTTCATTATTATAGTACAAATGAGGGAGTCAATTATACCAATCCTATGAAGATGAGCTCGAAAACGGCCATGATTGAGTTTTAAGCGGGTTACAAAAATGGAATGAGTTTTCTTATAATTAAAGGTAAAGTGCGGGGGTCTTTGGTAAGGACGAGTGAATGCTGAAATACTGTCTTTTAGTACCAGACCCATTGTTCCATTGTTCCCAAAGCATGTTTTTATTCATTATTTAAGCCTACATGCTACATATTTTGTTGTTATAATACCATATCATTACAAATAATTAATTTTTCTTCACAACTTAATATTAACTTGTCGGCTGGTTTTTTTCTTGGTAAGTTCTTTTTTTCCCGGTCTATTTTATTTTTATTCGATAAACTACCATTTCAAAGTTTATTCTTGCACTGTAATTTATTCCGTTAAATTTCCGACTTTCACAATCTTCATAATATGAGCAACAATTATTAAACAAACTTTTCACAATTTCAGTGTTCCTCCCCTCCCTACTATACTTCAGGTCATTGTGTTGTTTACAACTAACGTAAGGGAGCACTGCTTTAAACGTTTGATCACCCGACTGTGTGGCTCAGTGGTAGAGCGTTGGGCTACATAGCCGGGAGATCGGGTGGTCGAACCTAGGCTGAGGTGAATTTTTCATCTGTGGCAGAGATGGGAATTTCCTTAGATCAGCTTCGAGCATTCTGCCGGCTACTCTGAATTAGGTTTTCTTGCAGTTTTCCTAATTCGTAAGGTAAATACCGGAGCAGTATAGAACAACTTAACACCTTTAGCAGGGGCACCTCTCTATTGTAATTGGTCCTGTTGAGGACCTACAAGAAAAGAGGGGCAATAAATAAATAAATAAATCAAGTGCCATTTTCCGATTTCAAATTTAAGTGGGGTTCTGGTTAGCTTTTGGAGAGAATCAGAGAATACGCCTCTTCTTAACGTTACACGCATTTCATTATGATTATTAATTACTTGATGTTCTCGCCGAACGAATTTTTGCAATAGCCATTTTTAGTTCATTGTTTACATGTGGTACAAAATTAAGAGAGCACCTTAATTATGCGATTCTGCACACATTTATTATAAAACTGACGAACTGCGTCTTCACTAAACAAATTGGTTAACTGCCCGAGAAAAACAAACGTACACGCTCTTCAACCGTCGCGAAACTAGCGGCAGCCTCGTTTTCTTATTGCCTCCAGTATTTAAGGAAACACCACTTCCACTATAAAATAAACTCCTTTAAGAATTTTCAAATAAATCGCCAATTACGACGGAACGTGCCAACCTCCCCACTTGTCCAATATGAAAGGGGAGATTCTTCGAAACACCTGTGCCTTTACTATGAGCGCCAGATGTGCATTTCTTTGAAATTAATTAACTGTTGCTCGATAAACACTCCTTGTAAACAAATATAAATAAAAACCTTTTAGAAAGCACGCAAACTTGACCAGATGTGGTTAACACCTTATCTAAATTGAATACTTCGCATAAGCGATAAACTGAAAACGAAAACTACGCAAATACAAATAATTCCAAAAAAAAAAACGAACACAAATAAAAATTCAAACAAAACAAACCAAAATTGAAATATTCTCATAAACAGAATGTCCCGTCATTATTTTTGGTGTATACACCCAAATAACGTCTACCAGACGTTGTTTGCACGACAATACACAGAATTTCATTGTTGTTAAGAGGAATGGTAACTAAAGTGATTTATTATTCGATTTAATCTTTTTATTATAAACATTTTTTGGTTAATTATTACAAATGTCATGTGAAATAGAGCAGTTCAGACCAAAGGTAGTCACTGTGTGTCTCGCAAGCGAAGAAAGAGAAGATGACGGGAATTTGCCATTTCACATTAAATTAAGCGCCGGCAACGGTGAATTTAACCCAAAGTTACATACTTGTACCCTCTTCTTTGATACCATAAAATTTACATACCTCTTACCTAAGAGGGCTAATCGTAGATGGAACAACAATAATCGACGATGCAAACTACAGTATAAAAAATTACAACGGAAACCTAAAGAAGGTACACTCTAAATAGACAAAATGCAAATGGAGGTACTTACGATACAAAGGGAAGAACGCAAATGCATGAGTACAGGTGAAATCCCGTCCACTAATTACTTCAGAATCCCCAAATTATGAATCCAATCGCCACAGATCAATATATTCGGAAGAGGGCAATTAGAATTCCATGCGTTCTACCTTACGCTTTCAGCTGTTTGTTTAATTGACGTGCCTTTCGATATGGCTTACGAAAGAAAAATGAAGATGAGAATCGACACCCACAAATAAAATCTTGGCAATCGGCGCGGAAATTGCATGGTTAAATTCCACGAATAGATGGAGCCATCTGTCAAATCGTCTCCCAAAGTTACGGGGGTTTTTCAACAAGTAAGTTTTATAATAATCGGTCGAACCGTTTCGGAACAATGCGACCACAAACACCGTGGCATTTGTATATATTTTAGATTATTTTTGTATATAAACCGTAAGTACAGAAAGACAAGGAGAATACTTTTAAGGGGACTACTTTCGTATTTTTTAGAATGAAACCGTTTTATAGGATCAGTCTGCTAATTTCATTTAGTTAAATGACAACGCCTGCATTGTACGAATGGTCTGAGTTGTACGCACAAATCGACACGAATGCCTTAAAAATAATACGGTAAGTATGTTTGTACGCCGACCGCCGCCGGCCGTTTATTTTTCTAATTAATTTCTTGTACATTTTTCCCACTGCTTCTGTTTTATAATGGAGGTTACTGAATGTTAATATGTACCATTAGAAAATTCATTCTTTGAATGTTAAAGTTTGTGTAAAATGTTTTCAGTTTCGTCCCCTGACTACCTCTTTCGTGTTTCTGTAATCGACCTATTGAAAGGCTTACGTTTATTAAGTAGGTACTACATTGAGATTTTTTATGTTACACTTTTTATTGCGTTTGTCCCATTCTAAAACGAACCGTTTTCGTGTGAAACGTTTTTGTCCCCGAGATTGAATAGAACCGCAGAGCTTGCGTTAGACTTTTTGCGTAATGTTCTTTTGAAAGAATTCTCGGGCCGAATTTAGTTAACGCGATCGTCTTTAACTCGTGTTATAAAACGAATCAAACTCGACCCCGTATAGTTGCAAATTTTCTATGTGACATAAAGCTATGAATATGAATTTTCTCGAATAAATTGCCTGGTAAAGAAGCCGCGTGAGTACGAGGGAGAACCTCAATCATAACTCCATCAAGTGAGGTCGATCGATTCGAACTTTTTCTACGGGAACGAAAATGATATTTTCAAAATGTATACAACACACGCGCTCGCATCCACCACAGCACAATGACAGGGCCTTCTTTTGGAAGCCCAGGCTTTCTCACTTTATTAGCATTTGAGTATAGATACTCACAATAGGAATAGTGCATCTATTATTGTGGCTCTCCGGAGATATTACGGCATTTCTTCAGCGGATGCGTGGATAAAAGGATGCTCCATCTCCGGAGTCTCCTGGGTAACGAACGGGCACAGAGCGGAACGACCGCACTTCGCGATTCTAGCTAACATCTTCGCTTTAAAGAGCTCCGTATATCAAAAGTAGTCGTTTCTGATAAGAAGCTCCTTAAAATGATTAATATCGAGGATCAGATGGGTACTATGCGACCCTTAATATGTTTAAACTTAATAACGTAATTTAGGTAGCAGGAGTGAAACACGGTTACAGACAGGAGCGAAAATCACACAGTTTATCTGGTGCCAACCGCTAATTGGTTTCCGGGTTTTCTGGACGTCCCTGTCGTCGCCGAGTTTAATGAAATCCTGTTAATTGGAATGGATTGAGATTAAAACCGATCAGTACCTGGCCCGATACCTACTGAGATTGCTTCTGCTTCACATGTCGATTGAAAGAATTGATGTCGAGACCCAATTGGGTTGTGTTCCCCGCATCACTAAACGAACCAGTCAGCAAATTGTCTCTACGTACGGACTGACATTCTCTTTAATTCGAGCATGTATTTCAGGTGTGCGTATGTGTAAACGACAGGCGAACGTCTTCACCTTATGAGTCAATAGAGAAACTGAAGAGCTTCTCAATCTTGGCGGTAATGGTCGCGTCCTGTAAAATCTACAAGGGTTTCATCACTTACCTTCTCCATCAATCGTGTATGCCGGGCGGCCGCTTGATTACATTGTTGCGGAACTTAGAGACATTTTACTGATAAAAACTGAATTCTCCGATTGGATTGAATTTGGCCAGATCAATAAAATTCTTAAGAAACGTTTAAGCATTTCACCATTTCCATTTAATAGATTATGAACCTTGCGGCTTTTAGTGAGATTGCTATTCATTCGCTTCATTTAAAATTTTTACGTTTCTCGCAAACACTGAAGTCTTCTTATCTTTTGAACGTTCATTTAAAATGTACACTTTTATGGTTTATTTAGTTGCACACGTTTTGGATTAAAAATGAGATCAGTTTTGAACAGTTCTCGAATTACCAAACTCTATCAATTGTAATGATGAGTTAATCTATTGAATAGGAAAAAGAGATAGATAAACTTTATAAAATTGGTGGCAATAGGATTATAAATTTTTAATGGAAATTTTGCCATACGGAATGAAAATCTATTTTAGATTCTGTTTTAACTTTTCGTTGCTCTAAAAATTGGAATACTAATAATTTATTCCCAAAAGAAAGGCTGGTTGTCAAAACTATGTTGAAACGAAGGTTTACATTTTAGAATTATGGACATTTACGCAAAAGTCACATGCGTCCTAGTACAGTTATGCCTATGGCAACAAAACATCAGAAAATTGTAATGCTATTTTCTTACCGTTTGATATAAATAACCTTTACTCTGTGCTCTTACTTAAATTCGGCGTTTTACTTGATATTATTATATTAGCTAGGTATCTCCTTTGTAATCCATTAGTTTAGATATAAGTTAGTTTTGTAGTACAGTTCTAGTTGTTTATTTTCTACTTACTTATAAGTTTCTTTCACATAGTTATTTTTCGCCGACCCAGGTCGCAAAGTGTCTTCCATGGCGTTTCTAATGCTATCCCTTCTCTTTTAAGTTTATCTTGTCCACGCAGTTGTACTTCTTCCTTTTTCTTTCTTCGACTGATTAGATGCAAATTTTTCTCTTGGTACGCCATTACTTTTATTGACTACGATCTTACCTTTAATCTTTTAATTTTTTTGTCGTTACCGAAGATTTGACACATTCCTCTCTGCAACTATTGCAGATATGGCAGGGGCTGAAATGAAGTGTCCCTAACACACTCAGACCCGTGAAGCATAGTTAAATGTACAAAGGCAGGAATTATTATTCAATTAAAAATATTCTTGGCAGCGAACAAGCTCATCGCATGTCATAAACGAGAACCGAAACGAACTTTTCAAGCTGTTGTATATTTCGAAACCTTCAAAACGAAGGTCATGTGGTACGCAACAGAAAAAATTTACATTGCAACGAAATCAGTGAGTGCATTAGAAAAATTGTTTTGTTAAGTAAAAGAAAAATTATCCATCTTACACATTCAATGAAAATTCACAAATGTTCTAAAGCAGCCAAGTACTTACGAGGTAGAAACTTCTTTGGGTTTCTTTACACACAAACTAATTTCAAAGACACTTTGCTTCTTTTAACTTTCAATGCTTTTTAGGTGGAGAACTATTATTTCTAAAAAGTTCTAAAAGTTAACTGGAGTTGCTTAGCTGCATCCGTATCTAGCGGTTATCTTTCACCCGCATTTCCTAAGCTAATTGGAAAATTGCCAGTTGTTTACTTCCACACTACAATTCGGTTTAAATAAGTTGTCTACTGTGCTACTGATACACTGAAGACGTTTAAACGTGTCACGATTTAAAAATAGAGGAAATTAGCTTCGCCAAATTATTACTAATTGCTAACAATTGGAGCGATTTACACAGTCAATCAAAGTTAACTGTTCATAACACTATCAAATTTAGTGCCTATTCAAACGAATAATGCGTTTCACATTTTCTTAATTAAATAGTTTAAATTTTTATTATCCAGCAATATTGACCTCAAACAAGTTTGGTAAATTCTAATAGAGAAAGTGAGAAGTAAATATTCTTTTTGCCAAGGAATTTCTCGATTAAAAACGGAGTGCGCTTCTGCGTAGGATCACGGAATGTCTCTTGGAACGATTTTGTAACCGGGTATGATACGTTAGAGAAAAGTGAACAAGCCCTACCTGGTGTGACGAGCCTCCGTATGTACAGAAAATTGTAGAGCATAGTAAAGTGTGAATGTTTAAACCGTCCACTGAGCCAATCTCGAAGATACAAATTAAGCCAAGGGCGATCCATCATCTCTATTGAGTCACTATCACGCTGCGGACAAAGATTTTCTCACCATTTCAAAGAAAGAAAAAAGATAATTGAAAGTTTCCACAGCCCATAGAATTCTGTAGTCGGTCCGTGCAGAGCCAAAGAGGGTAACAAAATTTTGTAACTCGGATAAATGAATACTCTAACATTATCTCACCAAAACTGAGCGAGAACTTTACAATATTCTTAGCGATATTTAAATGAGAACGGCGATGTCTAAACGAGAATTACTTAAAACTATCCTATGTGAAGTGCAGCAAACTTTTTGAGAAATACGCTTTGGCAACTTTTGATACCTCATTGCATTTTGCATTTCCCATTAGATCAATAATATTTTTGATTAATTTCTCAATACGTCCTTTAGCAAAAAAACTCGCCAACCCAACATTGTATCTAATATTTCTTCTATCAAACATTGTAGAGTTCTAGAGCAGGCAGGCAGCATCCGACCGTTTTTCTACTATTGTACCGGGAGCCCTTGAGTGGAGTTGATTTCTTAAATTTGTGTAGGGATGAAAGTTCAATTCCATTACGGTAGCTCAGTGTTAAGTAGGATGGTCTCTTTAGGGTGCTGGCCTTCCAAGATTGGGTTGTTTAAATTTATTTTAAGTCAATAAGTTCCAAACTGTGATAATCCACCCTGATGATTAGGCAACACACGTTTACAGCTGAAACAAAAATATAATATGCTCTGTATATAACCAACGACCGTTTTGCGCAGATGCCGAATACTAGGGGATTTTCGTATTGAAGCTAGGGGAGAATGAAAAAGGAAGATGGCGACGAGGTCGACGGAAGGCACACGCTTCCCCGGTTTTTTTTGATTATTCTTGATTATTTTGGGTGATGGTGTTTTGAAGGTGTATTTACAGGTAGTAACCATTTTATTCTTTCTTGTACTAGCTATTTAATCATTGAATGTTTGCCACAATTTGATATTATTTACATTTTGCTGATTTTGCATAAACTCCGATATCTGAATGATGGCGTACTCCATGCCTTTGTTTTGACTACCGTTAGATGAATCATGTTTGTGTCTTATACTGTACAGATGATTATGCCATTATTTTGTTTAATTAAGTATTTACTTCTGTTATTCATGAGGAGTTGATTATCGGTGTGATGTTGCTCTGTTCGATTGACCCGTAACTATTCCGTGAGGGAAGTACCTAATACAGTTTGATGGTTCGCTGTATCTGTTACTTGCTGATTCGTGGCGCGCTGCATTTCTGTGCGTTAGCTATACGAAAGGGGGGCTCTCTTATTTGATGTTTCGATGTTTGCGTGTGCGAGTGGGTTATTCTGTCTCCGTGGAGTAGGTACCTAATGCAGTTAGATCTTTCGCTGTATCTGTTACCTGCTCGGCTCATGCAGGGTGCATTTCTGTGTCTCGCAATATGAGATGGGGGCCCTCTCAGTAACATTTCCTCTATTTAAACTATGTTCTGTTTGAGCGATAATCGATTTTCACATGAATACTTGCTATTGACCAATGGCATTCTCACATGTACTTTTCGTGGTAAATTAAATTATGTTAACTGAAGGATGGAGTAGAGCCACACCATTTACATGTTTCCTATGTACATGCAATTTGTTTATTTGATGAGTTGTATTATCTCAATTGATTGTACAGGTATTTTGATGTGTTTTTGTACTGAATTGATTTATCATGTTTTCCACTGCATTTATGATGTCTTGTGTATTTTGTTTTTATGAACTTGTTTAATTGCATTTGATTTGATTATCTGATTTTTATCATACCATTTGAGATGTTTTATTTATGTGTATTTTCTCTTGCATTTTATTGCTGTAGGTGATTTATTTTATGTATTTGTGTGGCCTGTGCCAGGGTTTTAGTCCCGTAGAAGGTTTCCCTGGCATGGTCTTGTGTGTGCGTTAATATATTTATTTGATCTTGTCATTTCTTACGCACAAAAGTTCTGTCTTTTATTTAATTCCCTTCCCGATTATGTCTCACGTCCCAACACATAAAAGAACCGATTACACAACGTAGGAGTCCATTCGTGCCACCCATATCGAGCCGACTGTCATCCAAATTCAAAAGTGCCGCGAGACTACCAACGTTTCGACTTGAAAGGTAGGTGCTTGTAGTTTTTGCCAGAGTTGCCAACCGTAAGTATAGGGTAAGTCAACGTTTTCCGTGTCTGCTTGATAGACCCCCCCCTAGGAACATTACAAAACATTTCTTATTTCTGTAAGGCAAAGGATAAAATGCGTTATAGCATGCCTTAGCTCAGGTTCACTGCAGTACAGCTGAATCACATCCCCTACTTGATAAAGAAACCGATGCAGCTTGGGAAAAATCAATTTTCCAAAAGTGTAAGTGAAAAAAATTCATTATTAGGTGTCGAGCCGCGGTTGAGCTCGACTGCTCACTGTAAGAGCACGGAAAATTAAGCGGTCTTGAGCCGTCGTGGAGATCACGTCGAAAAAGCAGTGATTTTTTAGATTCGATATTATCATAACATTTCTCAATTACAAAGACCGGGTCGCCTCGAACAACTTCCTACAAAAAACACAAAATTTATTAATTAATTGACAAGGTCAAAGATTTAATCTGAAAAACATAAAAAAATTAACAAAATCCTTATAAGAAATTAAATCTTACAAAGTCTATTTGGATATATTACCCCTGTTTGGACATACTACCCTGCACGCAAGCGGTCGACAAAAGAACACAAGAAACTATTAATACGAGAACTTTAACGAAACGTCCCGCTGTACTACATCTGCTTGCTTTTTAACTCTACGAACTTTTTCTGCAATTGGGAAACACGCGTTAATCATTTTACACAACTTTTAAAAATGACGAGCTGCGTTTTCAACTAATCAAATAGGGCCGACTCCTCGAAAATGTACGCTTTTCAACCATCGCGAAACCAACCTTTTACGTTGGTTCCAGTATTTAAAGGAAGACCACTCCCATTACAACATGAACTCCTTCTTTAACAAAATTTCAGAAATCTCGCCAACCACTATTAGCTTAGAGTTTAAATAAACTCTAACCACGACGGAACGCGCAAAACGTCCTTACCTAGTTCCCTAATTTTTCACATGAAACGAACAAATCTTCGTAACACCTTATCCCCATCTTATCTAAATTGAACAACTTAAAAGTGAAAAAAAATAAAACGAAATCTATGCAATTACAAACAATTCTAAAGGGAAAAACAAACAGCGAGATACAAATTTAAATGAAACGATTGTGTCCATCCGTCCGTCCGTCTGTATACATTATAACTCACGAACGGTTTCGAATTTTTCAATTCTGTTTTCAGTAACAGACAATGCCCAAGGGATTAACTGATTAAATATTGATCATTTGAACTTTCTGTCCGTCCGTCTGTGTATGTCACTCGTGTATATTGGTTCGAAACAGTTTATTAATAATTGTGTACCTCTTACATTTTCAAAAGTATTTACTTTCAATTCAAACGGCATGACAAGTTGTACTTACATAACATGTATACATAAAGTATGCATGAATGGAAGTGGAAATTATGTTCCTTGTCTCCTTATGACATGAACTTTGACCAGAATAAGTGTACTGCATCTTATGAAATTCATCTAAAGCATGTGTGAAAAATCCCTCGTCGAGGATCCTTTAGAATTCATTAATCTCATAACTGTTCAACGGAGATAAAGGCGATGTCGCAAGACACCCCAGAAATACTGCATAATATTATTTTCTTATTTGTAGCGGGGAAGATTAAAAATCGAAAATAAACAAAGTGGTGATTGATCACCTTTCAGATTTAGTGACTGCTCTCAGTGTCAATAGACTGAACAAAGAAAGGCCGGTTCGCGATCAAAATATGATCGGGTTTATGAGGGCGCGGACATGAAATAAACTGGCAGGTTCTTTGTCACAGGCCCGACTCGACTCTCATAAATATCGGGTAGTAGCCTGGGGCCCGTCAAGATGCCACTAAAAGTGAAAAACGCTCCCTTCTTAAATCTGTTCTAGGTCTTAAAACAGAAGACGCAATATTTGGTACCCTCAGGTGCAGAAAATGCTTGCCTATGCGCTTTATCGACGATACGTCAGACGGATCGCTTGTTACTCATTATTTTCCCTTTTCTCTTTTAGGTTGTTAATGAAGTAAAGGACTGATTCCCATTCAGAGTTGAAAATAAAACACTTAATGATGTCGTTAAATTAGAATGGCTTTATAGAGGAAACCTTTCCTTTTAATCGCATCGTAATGGGAAAGTCATTGTCGATTTTTTATTCGCGGTGGTACAATAAAATCCATCCTTCAGGTTTTGGATAAACAGAAATCTCTCGCCACGAACGAGTGGTTTATTTCACAAAATTACGTGCGACTTATATTAATCTCAAATATAAAGGTACATTTCGTAAAGAAAGATCATTGAATCCAACGACACGCCTATCCAGTAAGTAGGTAACACAGAATAAGATTAAGACTATAATAATGCATCTAAGAGATCAATGCAAAATACCTATTTCAGATTTGATCCTCTTTAAAGGGCCTATCGCTGAACCAACTTGAACCATAAAACAATCATTGTATTCGCTGATCCGACTGGAGCATGAACCCGATCTTTATTCCAAAAGGGAGCTCAAGTTACGAAATCATCTCTTAACCACCTTTCCGACACTAAGCCTCGTTACGTTCCAATTGATTTCCCATCCTCTTCATTCGCCTAATTTGGGTCCACCAGACCTCCACTTGTTCCCGAAACTAAAAGTTTGCCTAAAAACTTTCCTCCTTAGAAGGTTAAAAAAAGTCGGATACGCAACATTAATCCCAAGCTTGATAAGGGAATAGTATACTACTATGTACTAAATCAATATGTACCTTGAGGATTTGGAGCTTTACAGCGTCCCCGATTGTAGAACATTTAGGGGGAACTGTGAAGTTTGACATGGATATGGATACGAGGTTCTGAGACCCGGAAAAACCTCCACGATATGCAGCGGCCGGGGTGGCCGAGTTTGCCGGAACCAACGGTGGCTCGAATCGACGAGATGGTGCGCAATATCCGGAGAATAACCCTGCACGAGATAAGGGAAGGTCCTACTGAAAAGTGTAGCTACTTCTCCGTGCAGAATATTATGTCGGAGGTCTTCGGTAACCACAAGATGTCGACCAGGTGGGTCCCTAAGCAACAAAAATACAAGTAAATTAGAAAAGACGTCGTTGTGAATGAAACACACGTAAATGAATGTGAAAATTACAAAAGTGCGATTTAATTCTAACCCACACACAAGGAAAATGATACAAAAACAAACAATTATTACACAAAGACTAAAATTAAAACTTAATTACTTATATTACATGTCCGGGAATTGTAATCCAAATAACAGATATCCGTACACAAATCACAAAATTACAAATTTCAATTCAACAATTACACTTTGAATACATGTTGAAAACACACTCGTGGGGGCGCCGACAACCTCTTTTCTTTGAAGCACCTTATTAGATGGACAAACTTTACGACACTCCTCCCGCACGAACGAACAAACGTGAAACGTAGAATAATAATTAGCCGTGAACTCAGCTTCCGGCTTTACAAACGGAATTTCTTCAAACTTAAAAAAAAAACCGTAATACTGCCCTGACTCTTGGCTTAAAGCTGATGTCAATTTCAATGACGTAGTTCTTCGTTAAATAAGTAAATAAATAAATAAATAAACAGGAAATATCCCCTCAATTTACGTTAAAAGACCAAAATAATAGAGGTCGAATAATTTTACTAAACAATTTCTTATCAGACATTAAGAGAAAAATCGTAAGAAAAATAAAAATTCATCTTTTTTACCTACACAGAAATGGCGATAAATCACATCCACCTGTCAATTAAATTAAGTATTTACAATTGATAACAGATAAAAGCAAACAAAACTCCCGGAAATTCTACGTTAAATAAAAATAAAATGTACACAAAAACAATCTTGGCCGCTTTCTCGTATGACAATAATAATTTCCATGCCGTTACAATAGACCAACGACAAATTAAAAAATTTAATTATGAAAGTTAATTACATAAGAAGGAGACCGCTCTTAAAATGCCTTCCTTTTTTATTTGAACCACTTAGAAACAAAATGAGCTGTTAACAAGCAAATTGAATTTATGGTTAACTGATTCACGGGCGATTGGAAAGCAAGTTCTCTGATTCGTCTTCTCCTAAAGTTGCGCCAATTCCATGGAAACTGTCTGGACTGTTGAAGTTCATATTCGTGGTAAATTAAGTTAGAGAAACGGACAGTGATCTAAAATATGTAGATAGATTTGCCTCAGCGTCCGCTCAGATGGAAGGCATTTCCTTTCGTGAATCTATACGGCTCCAGCCTTCCTGATGTCAAGGTGCGTCTTTGTTGATAACGGATTAATAACTCCCAAGTTAAAGGTATTGCATAGCTCGTTTGAAACCATAATCTTTTATTAATGGAACAAATACCCCAAGCTACCTAGAAGTTAGAACGGTGCGGTCGTGATTACCTTCTTAAATCGTTTTTACATTTAATTCACCGCTGTGTTCTCAGTAACATTTACTCTTTAAAAAGAAGCAATAGCTTTGGTTCTTCCGCAATCAAAATTTCTAGTGAAAGAGAGATCTGTAAAAGTTCCTCTCCAGCTCCAAATTTTATACAGTTCACATAATGTTTAGTCAAAACACAGATAAAATACCCAATATCTGTGGTAAAAATTTACACCATTTTAAGCGTCGGGTTTGGGTGGGAGGGGGAGGAAAATTGGAAAATTAGTTTTTTTATCAGTTTTTCTTAAATATTTCGAAAACTATGCGGTTTGGCGCGAAAAGTGCGCTATACAAAAATAATCTATACTAATAAAAATGGTCCCGTGTATAATCTTGGTAAAGTGAACCGTTTCAGAGTTACGGAGGGTGTAACAGTAGACATTTTTAGTTTTTTTAGATTTTCTTGGAAAAAATATAACATTACCACAGAAGAAACAAATTTTTTTTGTAAAAACAAATTACGCTTTAGTGGCCGATCGTATGTTAGTGATAAGCCCTTGAAGGAACGATAACCTTACCACCTCCTCAAGGGGCGCTCTGCGCTATTTTTTAGAGAGGCTTCCACTATGAGGGAAAGTAATTCCGGGGGGGGCTGTTGTAATTGGTCTCAGGTGTTCGCCCATCTTCCCTCCCTGCTCGAGCGGGTTCTTCTTCTCATTCAGTCACTGCTACACCTGATGTTCTAAATGAATATTCTGCCTGGTAGCTGCTGAAGTGGGGAGAAGTGTAGCCAACTTGAACAGTAAATCTCTTATGGGATGCTTTGAAATAGCCAATAAACCAAGTAACACTGGTAATTAAAACAATCCAGATATTCAGTGTTAGGGACTCCAAACATAATTTAATTTTTTCAGAAAATCGAAAAAAATACGAAAAATATCAACTTTTACATCCTCCGCACCTCTGGAATCATTTACTTTAGCAAGATTATAAACAAGATCATTTTTGTTCAAAATTTAATGTAGATTATTTTTGTATACTCGTATAACACTTCTCGCGCTAAACCCCATAGTTTTCTAAAATTTAAAAGGCCTAGCGGGCTTCCGTTACACCTGTACATATAAAAATATGTTTGTGTTACTCACATTAAGACATAATAAGAAAGATATTAATCTACCAATTTTAGGAACATTGATAACGTGATCGGTTTCTATAAAGTTCAGCTGACAGCATCAGCTCACAATTCGGATAGGTCTAATAAAAAAGGGACACTATACTTCCTGTTGTGATATCTTCTGTTCTCCATAACCAATGGCAATTATTTATGTTAAATGGACCATACTATACTGAAAAAATATTGCTAGTACTACAACTTGTAATAGTTTATTGCAGCATTAAGCCTTACAACCCTAATGATACACCAAAGCATCCTAAACTTGTCAAATCTTGTTTCGATTGACACTGAAATATCTCGAAGATCGTTAATTTTACAATTTTAATAACCTTATCATTTTAAAGGGTGCGGAGAAATGAGAAGACATCCAAAGGATTGGATGGACAAACGCACAGAGATTATATGAGAATCCAGCTTTCGATACTTAATAAATACGAAATTGATGAATTTAACCCCCACAACAAAATTGAATAGGGCGATAACGGAAACGGCGCGATAATTAGTTTTAAGGGCGCGATGAAGAGTGATCTTATACATAAGTGCAGTTTTACAATAATTTAGAAAAATACCTTTCCCCATCCACCCCTTAAAGTATTTTTTACGGAATTTGTGGAATCGTTTGGTGTCGCTTTAACCTCATCAGCTTACAAAAAAGACAAAAATGTCAACAACCATTTCACTTACAACAGAGATACTTTTCAATACGACCATTTCTTGGCGATTTAATCCCTTGCCGATCTGATCGGATTTTTATATCGGTAGAAAAAAATTCTTATCGACTATAGATTTAGTATTTGTTCGTATCGGTTACAGAATTGTGCGTCATTTATTTAGGTAGTAGGGGAATATGGCTGTATATAGAATTGATTACATTTGATAGGCATATATCAATAACACACTTATATACGAGAAAGGTAACGTTATACTTTTGTTACTTTTTATTTTCCATTGTAAACCATATCGTAGAATAAATTCAAGCGGCGTTTCAAGTCTTATAAGATCATTCTTTAGATGGAAGGAAATTGCATTACAAAGAAGCTAACTTTGTTCTGGACCTACATCTACCTTTCACAAGTTATTACACTTTTTGCGTTTACGTTTAGAGTAATTTATCTTTTTCGGTGGTGTCTACAAGCACCGTTATCGTTATCTTCGAGCCAGTGTTTCAAATATTACGCACAAAAGCGTGTGCGTTGTTTAGGAAAACTTTTTGTAAGTGACCTTAGGAATGGCGCATTATTCATATTTTATGAGTCAAGCAACAAACCCTACTTTGATAAACAACACCCCCTAACAATGTCTAAGGGTAACATTACATCAACAGCCAGCTTAGCACACTTCACCGACTCTCGCGCCCTACCGAAGATTTTAAGTGAACGCTTTATCGTAATATGGAAATGACGAAAAGTTACGTATTTACAAATAGGGAAGTTCGCGGATAAAACTGTAGCGACTGCATAATTTGTAGGGAAAAAATTGGAAAGTGCCTAATTAAAATTCAGAATTGAATTCGATGTCGACTGTTGGCGGAGCCTCATTACCTCAATTTAGTTAAAACATGATTCGTCATTACAGACAATAACATGCCCCTTCAGTTTACGAAGCTAATTGACTTCTGTTAAATTTGCCTCATTTTCTCAATTGTTCGTGGAAATGTCGTTTAATAGTACAATTATGTAAAGTTTAATTGTTTACCTTTACTCCGATGCTCCGATTATTTTCTGAAGTATCATATTTACTAATATCGGATAATAATCCAACCAAAACAACGCCTTTGCCGAAATACGAGTATTACGATACTTTTAGTCAATTTCTGTATAAATTAGAAGGTGCTTGCAGTGATACGAGGTGTCGTTTTTATATTCCCGGATGGGATTGTTTTGAATTTTTGACTATGCTGTTTTTAACCACTTATGCCTTGGTAACCTGTGTGGTAATTTACAAAACAATCCTAATATTATTAATTTTATTATCTGTCAGTTTGTGTCGTCGCGTGTGGTATATAATGCATCAAAATGAATAAAATCGAATACGTGGGTGTTATAAAATTCCTTACAAAACAAGGAAAACTTCCAAAAACTATTCTTAAAAAAATGTTGGCTGTATACGGGAATGAATGCTCTTCTAAGTCACCTATTTACGAGTGGTTAAAATTGCTTAAACATGATCGAGGATCACTGGATGACGATCCCAGTGTAGGGCGCCTTGTTGACTTCAGATGTTGTTGAAAAAAGTGTCTGGTACTGAAGGATGCAAGACTACAGAAGCACAAATTAGCAGCAGTAACTTGGGATGACAAAGTATAGTGCAAGATGCGTTCAGCTTTCAAATGCTTAATTAAGAAGTTATTATCATGCTTTAGAGAAAACCCGAAAATTGCGATTACTTCTGAAGATATGCCAGAAAAACAGAAATTTGCCAATGTCGTTTTTATTTTTTTCTGATATGTTATTTGAACAGTTTCTCATTGCCACTTTTTGAGCTTTACAAGACACCGTTGAGAGAGTTTCAATACAACGTTTCGTTTCGAAGCCCCACTTACTCCGAACTAATACGCACATCATTGAACTGCAACTTGCATCTACCGTTATTCTTCTAACAGTCACAAAAAACTTGTGCGTTAATTAAATCTCGTCCAATAACAAAACCCCTTATCGGAAACGACCCAGAAAAGAGAAAAAACTAAGTAACTTTAAGATTTTTCTATTTTATTTGCCACCCGCCTGCGTGCGGGGCAATTTGTTCAATAAGCTTCGCAAGCTTTACCTTCTTCCAGGAATTTTGTTCCTTTTATGCGTTTCTGAATATAATTGTGTCATTTTCAATCAATTAATTGTGGGATTATTCGAACCCATTGTGCCACCCCGATAGAGTTTTCATGTCAGATTTTTCTTCTCCTGTTCGAGAATTGTGTCTGGTGTTAATGAAAATGTGTGTAGTTAATCCTTTGGAATTTTCAGAAGTTAATCGAGGTTTGAGTCTCCTAAGCTATTAACTTAAATCAATATTGAGATTTTTCTTTGTAGCGGATGTCTCATATGTACTAGGAAATACAAAATTTTTAATTTATATTCATTGCGAGCTAGCTGGACACGTGATTTGAGGGTGGTGACCGCATCTCATTGCACAAAGCACTATTTATTTGAACACTCACGTGGGGATTTCCATTAAGGATAGCCACCGATACCTTTTGTCATCGTTATTCAACAACTCAGTTTGTTTATCATCAACCTTGGGTGTTAAACGAAAAGTGAAGTTCAGAAGCTGTCAGCGTTTGTGGATTTTAGTGCGCCTGTTGTATTTTTGATTTTCATTTCATGTTTTTCGGAATAAATTTTTGTCATTGTCAATCAGCTAATTATGTGTTTATTCAAACCCATTGTGTGACCCGAATAGAGTCTTTATGTCAGATTTATCTTATCGTGTATAAGATTTATTTCAGGTGCTGCTAAAACGGTTTTGCCAAATTTTTTTGCTCGAAACTGATCGAAGGAAATTCCCATCTCTGTCACAGACGAAAAATTCACCTCAACCCAGGTTAATGTAAGGACGAGCGTAAGAAAGGCCTTGGGATTGTGTTTTCAAGTTTATTTATACTACTTGTATTATCAATGTTTTTAAGAAAACAAGCTAGAAAATCTACGCATAAGTGCGTATGACGATTGAGCCTCTTTATCTTGCCCCTGCCTATTGCGGTTGCTCTTTTTGCTGCGTTCCTAAATTGCCTAAAAATTGTTGTTTCATTTTGTAACAACCCAAGGCATTTTAGCGTTTTCGCGAAGAAATTATTAAATAAATGAAGATTTTGCTCCACCAACTTGATCAAAATGAATGTATGATAGAAAGAGGACGAAATTTAGTTCCTGTGCATCAAAGCAATATGTTTTGCAGTTTTCTCGATGAAAATGGGACTTAAAGTTTTTTCCCAAATCATCATGAAGAAAAAATGCTGCACTGTTTTCCTATTTTCTATCAAACGAGGCATAAACGAGCTTTGTAGGATGTTCTTGTGCCGAGAGGGGTATTTATATTGTTCAAACTATGAGTATCCTTTTTATTATATAGGAATTTTTTTTAGATTACAAAGTTAAAACTATTATACATATTAAAATTACAAATATGTAAAATTATTGATGTACAAAAAAGAAGTAAATTTTCATCGTCATTTGGGGAGTTAAAGGTTTCTTCTTCAACATGCTTCATTAACATCTAAAGTATGCTGTACAGGCAGGCTTCAATTGTACATGTTGTTTTTGTATTCCAGCTATTATGCTTCACACTCCTTCTCCACAACGTTTCAGGTATGGTTAAACTCTTATTTGCCCTAGCTCAGCAATGTCTTCTCTTGAGGATATAGTTTTTAATCGCGAAAAAGGTGTATCGGATGTATATCAAAATGCGTTATGGGGAGCTGCGTTTATTTGACCCCTCCCAAGTATATTTAAGAATAATCAAAAATAAGAATGGCGTAAAGATATTTTTTCGGCGCATTTTAGCGCATACCTAAGAGTATAATTTAGTATAGAGACATGACATAAATCACTTTTAAAAACGTTAAGTTGCCTCCCCTCCTCCCACTTTCCTATCAAAGACACTTAGAAAACCGAAACGGCACCAGATTTCCGTCAGCGCCCGCATCCGTTATCTGCAAATAGCGAGGGGCAGGAAAACAGAAATGGAACCAACGCAAACTTGACGACTCGCGTCTGTTTTTATCGCAACAACTCACCTTCTAGCCCACGCTCTCCAAACCCGTCCCGTACCTATGAAAATTTAAGCGACCGTAACATAACCCAAAACTTAAACTGACAAGGACAATTCTTTACCTGAACTAATTTCAGAACACTGCGTTATCCCAAGGAAATTCAATGTTAGAACTTGGAAGAAACCTTCACCATTAAAATCAAATTAAAAACTCGCCTACACCCATCTGCCCTTTTTACTCTAGCGAACCGAAAGTTTGTAGTGATATTGAGAATAATGCCGGGTAATGTTGTTGCTTTGCTAATTGTGGTATAGCTTACTGATTTACAAGGGCACCAGTCGTTGAAAGTTATGTTTTGTGAAAGGATAACTACTCGTTTGGGGTTATTCGTTCATGAAGTACAGAATTTCTGTAGTAATTTCAGTTTCCATCATACCCATTTCGAAAAATGCTAGTAAGAAAGAGGACCGAAACCATCACAAACTAAATGCATTTTGCATTACTTATGGCAAAAACAAAGTCCTGCTCCAAGAATAATAATAATAATAATAATAATTGTTGTGTATTGCGGTGCGGTTGCAGTTTCTAGATGTAACGGTGCAAGAATGGCAATAAACAAACAACAGCACACAACAAAAAAACGCTCACCCCCGGCCTGGGAAAAACGCCTGATAACTCGCATCGATGACATCAGACGTGACTTAGGTCGGATTACACAATACATACAAGGAACTCGTTCTTCAAAACTAACACGACAAGTACAACACATAACTACAAAACTAAACAATCACACCACACGAGAACAAAATACAAACTATAACGAACATAGAGATACACTGACACAAAAACTATCAATATACACAAACCGTCTAAAACGCTATAGGGAAACTGCAGATAGAAAGCGCCATAACACACAATTTAAACATAACGAAAAACTATTTTACAGATCACTAACACAAAACAGCACTAATGAAAAACTCATTCCACCATCTCTACACTCACTCCAGCAATACTGGTCTGACTTATGGACCAAAGACATTAAACACAATCCACACGCCCCGTGGATTACCACAGAAACCACACGCACTGAATACATTACTCCTATGAATAACACAAACATCACTACAACAGACATCATTCAAACTATTAATCACTTACATAACTGGAAAAGTCCAGGCATTGATAACATTCACAACTTTTGGTGGAAATATTTTACCTACACTCACTCTTACCTTGCGCAACAATTTACTGAACTTCTTAATTCACCAGATCGCACTCCTGCATTCTTTACACAAGGTATCACTTACATGCTCCCAAAAGACAACAATACACAAGACCCATCTAAATATAGACCAATTACATGCCTTCCTACAATATACAAAATCCTTACATCATGCATTACAAACAAAATATACCAACACTGTACTGATAACAACATTTTATACGAAGAACAAAAAAGGTGTACCAAGTGTTCCAGAGGTTGTAAAGAGCAACTCATTATAGACTCTGTAATACTTGAACAATCCAGACATAACAAACGAAACATACACACTGCATACATTGATTACAAAAAAGCATTTGATTCAGTACCATACTCTTGGTTACAACAAGTACTCTCAATGTACAAAGTCAGCAACAATATTACACAATTCCTCAATTACATAATGTCATGTTGGAACACTACGTTAACACTTACACTAAACGACACAAAACTTATTACTGACCCAATACAAATTAAAAGAGGCATTTTTCAAGGCGATTCTTTAAGTCCGCTTTGGTTTTGTCTTGCTCTTAATCCACTTTCATATTTGTTAAACACTACTAACTTTGGGTACAATATTAAACACAACCACGAAATACATCACAACATTACACATCTGTTTTACATGGACGATCTGAAATTATACTCTTCCACGAGCATAAAACTTAATCACCTTCTACACATCACGGAAACATTTTCACGTGACATACAAATGGACTTTGGAATCGATAAATGTAAAACACAACACATCACAGCTGGTAAAAGACAACTTTTAGATTATGGGCTCGAACAGGGTAATCTAATAAATTCCATGGACGAGAATGAAACTTATAAGTATCTTGGATTTCAGCAAAACGCACACATTAAACATACGAGTATAAAACAAACACTTATCACACAATACCTACAAAGAATACGCAGTATACTTAAAACAAAATTACACGGTAGAAATACAATCAAAGCTATTAACACTTATGCCACACCAGTACTTACATACTCTTTTGGGATTATACGTTGGACAAATACAGATTTAGAACAAATACAGAGAAACACACGTACACTATTAACAAAACACCATATACATCACCCTCACTCCTCTACTATACGACTTTACCTTCCTCGTTCGGAAGGAGGTAGAGGACTTACAGATATAAAACTATTGCGCCAAACACAAATACACAATTTACGACAATACTTTTATAACAAATCAGATACTTCAGTCTTACACAAAACAGTAACATATGCAGACAAATCTTACACACCACTTAACCTACACGAAACTAATATACTCCCACCCACATCCAAACTTACATACATCACAAATAACATACAAACATGGAACCAGAAGTCTTTACATGGACGATTTCCACAGGAGGTTAGCCAGGATTGTGTTGATTCTATAGCAACGCACAGGTGGTTGTCTGAATGTGATGTCTTCCCGGAGACTGAGGGTTTCATGTTAGCAATACAAGACCAGGTCATTAACACACGTAACTATAAAAAACACATACATAAAGACAAAACAGTGACAAATGATTCTTGTCGACTCTGTTCACAAACATCAGAAACAATCCAACATATAATATCGGCATGCACACGACTTGCACAAACTGAATACAAACATCGACACGATCAGGTAGCTAAAATCATACATCAAAAATTAGCACTTAAACACAATCTCATAACAGATAAGACACCATACTACAAATACACGCCACAGATCATACTTGAAAACAACACACACAAATTATATTGGGACAGGACACTACTCACAGACAAAACTATCCACAATAATAGACCAGATATTACACTTATAGATAAAACACAAAAATCCATTTGTATTATAGACATTGCCATACCCAACACTAACAACTTAACTAAAACACATGCAGAAAAACACTGTAAATACACCGATATAGCTATCGAGCTTAAGACGCAATGGAGAATGAAATCTACTGTTATAGTTCCCATTATTCTTAGTGCTACCGGAGTTATACCAAAGACAATACACCACAATTTACAACTATTAGGTTTAGACAAAAACACATACAAAAATTTACAAAAAGCAGTCATTATCAACACATGCCATATTGTTCGTAAATTTCTAAACATAACACAAGATACTACATACAGAAATGATCCACAACGTATACATGTAAACAACAGCACTCCCTCACAACACGGTACACAACATACTGTAATATCTCCACCTCTAACCCAAACAAACACACAGATACAACTTACCGAACAAACAAGTACAACAAATGATACAACATATACTACAATCAGATATTCACCTCTCAAGCAAACCACATTATCACGACCCATTAGTATTCAACCCAAACGCAAAAACCTAAACAGCACTTTAGACTCACAACATGAGACACAACCTACTGTAATATCTCCACCCTTAACTCAACCAACCACACAAACACAACTTCCTGAACAAACAAACGCAATAAATACAAGTAACGCAACATGCACTACAAAGACATGTCCACCCAATAAAGTTACACGCCCTAGCACAGTTAAAAAACACATAACTCCTTCTTCACATAAACACACCACATTATCACAACCCATTCGTATTCAACCCAAACGCAAAAACCTATACAGCACTACTAGCTCACAAAATACTGTAATATCTCCACCAATAACCCAAGCAACCTCACAAATACAACCTCAAGAACAAAGAAACACCATAAATACAATTAAAAAACACAAAACTCCTTCTTCACAGAAACACACCACGTTATCACAACCCACTCGTATTCAACCCAAACGCAAAGCCAAAGAAACACTTACACAATAAACTCCATTTAATAAAATTACAGGAATTATTATAATGATTTTTTTTGTTTTGTTTTGTTTTGTTTTGTTTTCCTCTTTCCTGATAGCGTTGGCTATTGTGCCCATCAATAGGTATGTTGGTAAGTACGAATTACATACTATCCCTAGATGTCCAATGTACGTGTGTGATTTTTTTTTTTAAGGACCCTACATAACTTCACCAGACACAGACACAGACACTAATCGTTACTTGATTTTAATCCGTGCGATTAGTTAACCAGGCTAGACCTGAGTTCTCACAAGAAACACCGACCATAATAATAATAATAATATTTAATTGACTGTAAAATATGCTTACAAACAATATAAATAAACATAAGAAACAGTAAACGTCTACAAACTTCACACAAATGTACCGAATTATATATTTAAATACTCGGCCACGGAATAAGGTTCGAGATCGTAGAGCAGATCAGTGATAACCCTTTTAAAAGCGTTTTTAGATGTAACAACTTTTACCTCTGTGGGGAGTTTGTTAAACATCTTCATTCCAGCATAGTAACAACTCTTCTCTGTACTAGTTAACCTATGGATAGGCATGTTATAATTTACTAGATTCATACGTGTGTCGTAAGCATGACGTGTTTTAGCACCAGAGAACAGATACTTGTGTTTGAATATAAACATAAGTAGCTCGTAAATGTAAACTGAAACCAACGTGAATATGTTATGCTGTCTAAAATAGCCTCTACAGGATTGATGACGTGATAGTTCAAACATAGTTCTTACAGCACATTTCTGGGTAACAAAGACTTTATGACTACAAGCACTTTGGCCCCAAAATATTATACCGAAACGTAAGCGACTTTCAAAATTAGCACGGTAGATTGCTTTAAGCGTATCTGAACATACGTATCTTCTCATCACCCTCAATGAATAAATCAATAATAGATTATTAAATAAAACCATTGGTTTCGAGAAGCACAAGTAGCGAGATCGATAGTAGAAATATTAAACGTACCTTAAGAGCTGGTTTATCGTATGAAACTTAACTGTCAATGAAAAACAAAATGAACTTACAGATATGTGGTGCCCTGAGAAAGCAAATCTCTACATCAATTAGCTTCAATAAACAGTGGGACATGAAGTCGTCTAATGCCGGTATAATACATAACTAGTTACAGATAATGTGTTAATCTCAGAGGTTTAAAACACGTCCAACACAGTAGAGTCGAGACGAGAAGTTTATAATCCATTAAATTTGCCATCGAAATGATTTAGTAATTACTCGATAACACCTTAAAAATGTAAAATAAGCTAAAAATTGTGATTTAAGTGACGTTCAGATCGTTCATCATCTTTATTATGGTAAAAAATTATTTTCGCCAATTGAATAAGAGATTTCTCGAATTAGGAACGGAAACGAGCTTTGAGTAATATACTCTGAGAATAGAAAATGCATCTGTTCGTCGTTGCGGTAGCTCGCAACTTTAATAAATGGAAAGGAGTCTCTTATTTCAGTCATTTCTTGTAAACGATATTTATAAATGTCTGTCAGAGTTGATGGCTAGGTGCCGCGCCTAGTAGCTGATGGAATTGATAATTTATATCCACTAGAGCTTGCGAGGGTTTACTAGCTTTACGTAATAGATGGAACCTACCCAGAGAATATTTATCATGCAATTTATTACTATCTGCTACTTGTACTACTTTGTTGATTAATTCATTACTTAGGGAGGATGAAACTTCTTAAACAATTTTACCAATTGACATTTTGAGGCGGATTTAGAACAAGTGAAACAACCCCCGCGTGCCTGTTTTCAAAGAACGTTTGTGAGTAGTTCCGAATTTCTTTTTGTATAGCGACTAAAGATGCAACCATTCATTACCGTAAAGATCTACTATATTTCTCACTGATTGTGGTATAAGTTATTCGCTTTCATTTAAACGAATCGCCTTAATTATTCCTTTAATTCTACATACAAGTCACATTTATGTTCCATGGTAACTTTTGCGAAACAAAATTGGGAATTTTCTTATGTTTTTTTTATGTTTTCGCTTACATTTCGTAAATCAAACGTTTTTCAACGCTGACTTCACAAAATTGAGCTATAATTATAATTTTCTAAAGAAAACGCCTACTGCCTCCTCCTACAATCGTGAAAGTACATTAAATTCTCTACAACACACGCCTTGTTATTTTTAGGTCAACAAAGGTAACAACCACATACGTATACACCAGGGGTGCTCAAACTTGAACTACTGACTCTGAGAAGCTGCGAGTATGCGTGATGCAGGATTATAGTTATATAGTAGAAACGGCAGAATTTAGTCAAGAGGTAGGTGTAGGTCTACTCCGAAAATCGCAAATTTTTGTCGACCGTTTGAGTACCACTGGTATACACAATGTAAGAGTAAGACACCAGACTATACTTTCGCAGGCAGAGACGGTGCTTATAGAAAGGTGACATCTTTTATACTCATCGATGGCATAATTTACTTAATATCAGTCTTCCAACGCGGTGGGCTCCAAACGGCCCGACCAAGGAGTACTTACAGCGATCTGAGGTCTCAAAGCATCCTGGGACACGGAGCACTTACACCGATCAGATGGCTCGCACGCACCCTTAAATTGGTCCGAGCACTTATTGCTGAAACTCAAGTGAAATCATGGGGGAGAGGAAAGGGGAGGGGGCTTCCAACGTGTGTAAACGCCCAGCCGAGCCGCTACAACAAAAGGCTGGTATAGTGTACAGGACCAAATACGTATTTTCCCCTGTGTTAGAAGCCTTACTTCCATGAGATAAGGAGCCTTACAACGTCGGCCGTCTCGCACGAGCCCAGGCACTGAGCACTTAAATGTGATGGCCTGCAGGCACCCCACAGTACCTATCGGATGGCCTGCACGCACCCTTGAATTGACCCGTGCGCTCTGGTAGTGGAGCTTGTGTGGTGTACACGTTGCATCTCATCAGATTACCAATTTCTATAAAAGGTATGGAGTTTTCGTTAAGATTCGTAAACATTTAAAACGGCTCTGCAAATCCATTTAAATCGAGTTTTCTCTGAAACTACTGATCCGATTTGAAAAATAAAAAGCAGTTCTGAAAACATAATGAACATTCCTTTCGACCGATCTAACATTTACTACTCCTTCCCATTTAAAATTTTTGGGATGCAATTCGCCCCCTTCTCAGGGTTAAAGGTACTTGTGGAAATCGCTTAGCGAAGATTTCACATCGCTGTCTCTTTTTTTTTCCGAGTTAGACGAGGAACAGACAGACAGACGGACAAAACCATCACATAAGGGGAATTTCTTTTCTTTCGAAAATTCCCCTAAAAACTACTACTTTCAAGAAAAAAAAATTAGGTCGCTAAACCGTAAACAATTTTTTTGTGCAATCGACTGCGAAATGGGCACTACGTGGACTCTCTAGCGAATTTCGCGGCCGCTAGCCATGTAGCTATAACCACAGATAAAATTTGGGTATTTTATCTGTGCTATAACGTATAATAAAATTGGACCATTTTGTGTAATGTTTATTAATATAAAGCCATGGTAACACTATTACGTACACTTTCCCATGGCAGGTCACAATTGACAGAAGGAATTTAGAAATTAAAATTGACAATTTGAAACATTGCTTATTTTTATTTATAAATATTGCTTGCACAAAAAATGTTGTGTACACAGCGCCTGCGAAACGTGTTTGGTGTACCGAGAAAAGTTTTTGCCTCGGTTTACACCTTGGCCAAAACTTACTCTCTCGGTACACCAAACAATCTAAATACTATAAATCATCACTATAAATAACAATTATATTACTTTCATTGTAACTTACCTTTCAAGAAAACACTGCTTAATTTCACAATGGAATACACAGATCTATCGAACATAATTTTGCTTACGTAAGTAGTTAAGTACTTTACCTAACGATCTCACATCTTTTTATAGTAAGAATTTCATATACAGTTAACCCGTTTTAAGCGGGAAGGTTACAATTCGAAATTAAGTTAGATGTCCATAATGTTAATCCGTGCATTATATAGATGTTATCTTAAGTAATGCTGTACTAACGAGTAACGAGATAATGCAAATGTGAAACTTCATGGCCGTTGCTGAGCACACGAATTTCTCGCAAATTAAACGGTACAACTGTGCGTGTGTTAAATAGACCTTTTTGCTAGTCAAGGTGCTTGATATTGAAAAGCGTGGTTGTTTGAGGTCGTCTACTAGCAGAAAAGCACAAGTCGCCAAGTTGCGAATACAGCAGTGAATCGCAACCCTGAGCTATTACTTGTAACAGAAAGTCGTCTCGGGAACCGGAATTAAAATATACAATTGCCTTATGCCACGTAGAAACCAGGCAGATACGGAAAAATGGTTATTTTTTGCATAGTTGTCAAATCACCGGATTTTTTTAACGAAAAATCGTATGGAAAGTGTTACTTTTTTTCACGATTTAAGTATGTGTTTCCATGGCGTTTAGTTCTATCTATGAACAGTAGCATCAATTTTTGAGTGACAGTAAATCGCGAATGTCAATTATGCGTTATTAAGGATCATTATACAAAATTATAAAATTTCGTGTACAACACATTTTGAAAGTGTCTTTTTTTCATGAATTGGCTTGATTAACTCGGGATTCGCTCTCTATAATCAAACTGAAAATTTATGAAAAGAAGTATCACTTTCAAAACTAGTTGTACAAACACTTCTTCATACTATGTCTCGACGACATAGCTAACATCTCCAATAAAGACCTCCGTGTTGATATGTCATTCCGTTCATGAACTGAGTAGGTAATTCTGAACTGACGAAGCTACATCACTAGTGTATCAACAACTATCGGATCCTAAATGGTAGCAACTCTGGAAGGTAAATTAACCCTCAATATCAGAAATGATGACTTAGCTAACTTAAAATAGCAGTCTTTAGCATTGATCTGAAAGATGCATTGTAATACCATCAAATAAACTAACTTCACCTAAGGATGGTTTTACACATTCACGTTGCGTCATTTATAAGATGCGGATTATGCTTGTTGGATCGTTTTCATTTCCCAAAAACCCATATTAAGCACAATTTCAATCGTGCCTAGAATCAATATCTGCAAACGCCTCAACCAAAAATCACTTTTCCAACAAAAGTTATACTCATTTAAAAATTGGCAAATAACAAAAAAAACGATATAAGTCGATAGTAAGATACTTGGAATTAATTTGATCAAAAAATGATACTAAAAAATTCGATGTGTATTAAAATCGATTGTTTATTATTTAAATAAGATAAATAGTTTTTTTTGGAGAAATAATTGTTTTTTGAGAATTAATCTGTCGCTGTCCAATATAAATGTTTTAAAGTTTCAAAATCCTTTATTTAATTAACTACAATTACAACTTATCCATCTTTCTACTCTTTCGGCTAGTGTGTAAACCATTTTGGAAATAAAATCTGAATCAATAAATTAATGTTCACTATCCCAAGATTGTCACAAAGGTAACTGACACTTTCCCATAGCAACAAATAAGTGATATTTTCGTTTGTGTTTGTTTGCTATCTGAACAAATTAAGATAGGTCGATTAAAATTAAATAGATTTTTCTAATTTTCTCGAAAACGAATCGACCTATTTTAAAAAATCAAACGTAAAAATAAAGGAGTTTGAACGATTTTTCAAACAAGCTATTATTCGATACCACTTGTCATTTAAAAGTTGTAAGGGAATGACCCTGGGGGGCAGAGGGAGAAAGCGGGTAAAGTAGTTATTGGTTAAAAAGTTGTCTCCCTTGACAAATCTTCTGACGTGTCTCGGCGTTTTTTCTTTTAATCAGTGGTTTTCGATAAATCCGTGGTGGGAAGTTTTCCAATGATCACCCTGTATATGATTCCCTAAATAATCCCTAACAATAGAACGGTAGTTAGGATAAGAGGACTATTGGATGAATTCTTTTTTTTTTGCTATATTGTGTACACATTATATGAAAACGACAACGGGTCGAAATTCGGATTTACCGCTTTCCCATTTCGCCCAAACGAAGTCAGTTGTTACCAAAATTTTTACGTGTTACAACTAATTAAAGAGAAGTCCTGGCATAAAGTGATTTAAGTTTAAAGAAAGAAGCTTTCCGTACGTGTTCAACGTGCTGAAGGGGGTTTAAGTTTAACTCGTCTCCCCTCATTTTTCTGCGGTTCTTGTTCACGGCACTCTCACTTTGTTTATAATTATAGCATTCTATCGTTGAGTGAAGATTCTATTATTATTTGAACCGACGCGCAGAGCGTAACTTCTAGATCAGTTCCTTTTCAGGCCAGTTCGTTTACTACGACAGTGATATACGACAGTGGCGGTAATCGGCAATACAGGGCAACCAGCGACATTCAAGGTCGACAAGGTACAGACATATCTTTATTATTTTCGTTTTATGCAAATTACCAGTGGCAAAAACTGAACTGCGTATAATTTCGCGCGTCCTAATAAAGTTCATTTGATTATTTAGATTTTAGTTGTTTAAAGAACATTTGTGATAATGTTTACTAAAATTAACCAATTGTCTGACCGGTAGGGGTTGTTTTGGTGTTAAAGAAAACCGCCTATATTTTCTCTTAAGATTTATTATGATAACGCCAACATGTGCTTGCGTTGACTAACAAACACAGAATGAATACAATATGAGTAATGCCTTAAAACTAATTGTGCGCTAATTATTTGAAGGAATGTGGTTCGGCCAAGGTTAATTACCTGCCCTAAACGGGTCCTTTTTTTATAATTTATAATCTAGGTAAACCGTACAAATGAATATTAGATAAACTGTACAAAGTATTTTAAATATGTGCAGGGGTGTCCAACAGGGGTATTTTTTGATAAGAATTAGGCGTTTGCCCTTTTAAAATGATTGTAATAATCTGTTCGATTTTATTGTTTGATCATAGTAAATGTATTCAGTTTGATATAATTTACTGTTACAGCTGGTTCTAGATTCTTCTTAATACCTTTATTGCAGTAGGCTACATAGGAATGCCCTGATAAAAAATAAAATGTTATAGTATGCTGGGATTTTATAAATGGAGGTAATTTAATTAAAATTGTTTTCTCTTGTCAATTATTTCATAAGTAGTAAGTATTCACACTGCGATGCATCCTAAAGTAAAAGATTGGAAAGTTGGATTGTAACTAGAAACAATGAATATCATTTAAGCTGAATTGTAGACTTATGAACGAATTCTGCGAAGTTAGAAACTTGAGCTATAAGCAATTGTTTTACCATTTCCACGTCTCTTTATATAAAATCCAAATTGCAGAACTTAACGATGAATTGGAAATTTTGTTAAAATTTCAACTTTCGAATTTTGCTCCTGTCACAATTACAAAATAAAGCGTCATTTTTTTCCACGCCGGTAACGATATTATACGTCGCCGTTTCGCGTTGAATATCAATGAAGAACGTATTAACACGATCAAATGGCGGGCCTCTGTTTAAAGGCAAATAAAAGAAAGGGGTGGTTGGCATGTGTTTATTCTAAAAGCGGTGCACAATAGTTAAAGACGAGGATTGCGCTGCTCATGCAAACTGCGTGAACCAAAGTGATTGCCAACGATATACGTCTCCATCGGGAAAGCCAGCTCGCTAAACGACTCTCCAAAGATTGTAGATTAGATATTTGAAAAAGAGTTCGGTACTCTAAATCGACTTTTTCATCCCTTCCTCGAAGGCATGTTTAGGTTATTCGGCGAGATAATACGATAGCTCGCTTCGCGTATATATCACTTGCGAATTGGCCCCTTTTTATATTTTATCTGTTATGTTTCGCTCACACACCATTTTATATCAAATTTAAAGCCGTGTTATGGCGTGCGAAACTTACAGTACATTGTCAATTTTACCTTCATTGTCCAAATTGAAATTGCTGCTGGACCATTTCGCATGAGCTATGAGTTTAATAGTATTTCATTGTAAGATGCTTTCATGTTTCAATATTACCTATTAGAAGCTATCATGGATTACTTTGTAGGTAGAGATCGTACATATTTTCACTGCACTACAGACTGGATGGTAAAATGTAAAAGGAGTTACACTTTCGAAGGTAAATGATCTTTAATAAAAAATGCAGGTAGAAAAGAATTCTTAGTATAAGGTCATTCTTTGGTTATCGATTTTGGAACTTAAGGCATCGTTCCAACATCAAACTTAGCTGAAAGTTACATATTGGGTTTTTACAATATACAGGGTGGAAATTTGAAAACTTACTTAGTAAATACGTAAATGAGATGTTTTAAAAAATCAAAATCCGTTTCGGTAATTCGGAGGGGGAATCACAATGACATAGTGGCCTTCCAACCTCCTGCGCCCCAGCCACCCCAACTTTTAAATCATAAATAGTGACCCCCCATGTGTGATACGTCGTTGGAAAGCTCTGAAAAAATGCTTTCCAACCATACCATTTTTTGATTTGCACGATAATTACTAACCTAAATGTCATGCTGTTTGGTATGGTTAGAAAGCATTTTTTCAGAGCTTTTCAACGACGTATCAAACATAAGGAGTCACTATTTAAGATTTAAAAGTTGAGGTGGCTGGGGCGCAGGGGGTTGGAGGGGGTGCGTCGCCAACTATGTCATTGTGATTCACCCTCCGAATTACCGAAACGGATTTTGATTTTTTAAAATATATCGTTTATTTACCAAGACATGGGGGAGTGGTAAGTTTTCAAATTGCCACCCTGTATAAGAATACATTGGAAAAGTTCATAATACTCAAAACTCAATATGTATGTTTCAGCTAGGTCTGATGATGGAACTGCGCCTTAAGTTACGAAATCGATAACCAAAGAAAAATTGAGCTAGTTATAAAAATTCTTTTCTACCTGCATTTCTCTTATAATTCGCCATGGAGCTCTACATCGAGAAAAAGATCATTTATAAACTTCATATTTATGCTGAGGTGAAGTTATCAATCTCTTATCACAGTCAGGGGTTGCTTGCAGTTGTTATGGGAGCTGATAGGGTGTCACTTGCGACCAGAAGAGCTATTCTCGACTGCTCGTATTCAGTTCGTATACGAAATGAAACCGAATGGTTTACAGCGAGCGGAAATCTGTAGACGCTTTCAAATAAAGTGTACGTTTCCATTTGACAGTTGAAACAAAAATTCGGATAATGGAAGATGTTGTACAATTATTGTTGATAGAGGAGTGTTAGAGGACATTGAAGTAAGAAATAGACGTGTACATAGACGCCGGTTGGACCCTTTTAATGAACTTAGCGATGAGTATTTCATAAAAGTTTTTCGCTTATCTAAAGCATTAGCGCAATTTTTGGTACATCTTCTAAAAGATTACATCGCCCCCGCAAATCGTTCCACTGATTTGGACGTAACAACGGAGGTAATTTGAGTATCAATATTTTCAAGGATATATGCTACAAGGTACAGTCTTAGTTTTAGCGATTTTTTTAAGGTTTTAGTAACGTTGAGGTCTCTTGCAAGTGGAAGCTACCAAATGGACGTGGGATCAAATTATAACTTTGGAATATCATAACTTTCAGTATCAAGATGTATTGAAAAGTTGTAAATGCCATGAACTGAAATGAAATTTTTAACGCCTATGTATGAGTATATTTCCCTAGAAATATACAAGAACTGCTGAAATGCTGCTAGAATGGGTTAGATACATGAATCAATAGTGTGGTTGAAAAGACAAATAGCTTTCTGGGTTTTTTGAAAAGTATAATTTCCCAGGAATAATCATTGGGTGTGTAGATTGCACACATGTTGCAATATTCCCCGCCTAAAGTGATTTTACCACCTTCCTCCAACTCTTCCAGTCCCGCTTTGCCCCGGGGATGCTATTTAACGTGCGTCCTATTTTTTCCCATTCGGTTCGGGCATCTTTATATGTAAATGCGTTAGAAAATTTGCCGCTTTGCAGTTCCTTGTTACTTTTCATCAATTCAACCAATATTTGCTTTTGTTCTGTAGTAATTTGTACATATTTTTTTATGTTTCTCCATAATAATTCAAATGATTTGTAATTTAAAAAATTCGTAGTTCGCACGCAAAGAAATGTCAAATTAAATTATGACAGTGTTGCCATGCCGTTCGTTCGCATAAATTCCAAGAATACGTTTTGATAAACGAATAGCAGTCAAGAATACCATTTTATGGAGATATGTCTCGCTCTGACGTTCCACTTGCCCTTTATGCGTACCCCCTTCCGACATTTCGTTTTCGAGGTATCCGCTTCGACTTCACCAATTGATATGTCTTGTCCAGACAATTCATTTTGCCTTTGTGGGTACTTTCCTCCAACAAACCGTTTTCGAGATATTCGCTGTTAAAGTTTTGATATCACCAATAGATATATTTCTTCCAGACGTCCCAATTATCCTTTGTGAGTACCCTCCTGCGACAATCTGTATTTGAGAGATAAGGAATTATTTATATCCGATCACGATAAGGGGCCGAGGAGGAGGACGATGGTTTTTAATTCTTAAAAAATGCGCTAAGGCGAGTAAATTTAGGGCATTTTCCATGCATTCATCAGTACTTTCCAAAAAGCGATAAGCCATGTTTTTCTTTACTAGGAGCATATGCGGTTAAAATTTCAAAAACATGTCTCTGTAAATAAGGAAGCTGGCAGTGCGCAGTTTGCGCATGAGCACATTAATCGTAAAGATGTATCTTGTTCGAGGTGTCAGAGCTATAAGCTAAGGGATGCAAAAAGAACAAATTAAATCTTGAAAACTGTAGGGGTAGTTAAGTTGGAAGATGCACTAAAAGGAGGGCGCTAGTTCTTAAAATAAAGATCTGATAGTGACACAGTCGAGGAACCACAATAGATGCGTTTTCCACAAACCCTTACACCAACAACATCTTCATACCATTTTTGATTCACAAAAAGTGTTATTCCTGTGTAATCACTTAGGCCGGATGTCCACCGCATCGGGCCGACGAAGATCGGTACGATTTGAATCGCGCACCTGCATTTCTACTGAAGCCTGTCAACAGACTCGACTATTGTCGGGACCGATCGAAATCACAACCGACTATTTTAGCCCGTTGTCGTCAGTCGTGACTCGTGAGTTGTAATAAACTCGTTTTTGAAGAAGTGGTAAATAGTCCAGTCAAATTACGGTTTGGGCTGGATGTTGTCACTTCACTCAACGACACCAAGCGTATCTTATGTAAAAAAATCCGCTGATTCCGAAAATCATAGTCCCCCTGGCCGGAAACGCCCGGAACATATTGTTATAAACAAAAATCGAAGAAAAAACGGGAAAATGTCGTGTTTTTTCACATTTGACTGCCAATATCACGTTAACTATTGCTCTGAGGGAAAAAATGAATAGAAATGAACTTGTTTAGAAGAAAATTTCCGGAACGCTCATTTTCAACTGTTATTGTTATTTATGGAAAAATGTAAAAAGTAATCTCGAAAATTAACACTTTGTTATTTCTAAGTAAAATTCATCCGATCTTTTTGAAAATCCGTATTTAGTAACTTCTTTTGATAAAAAAACAATATGACAAACCAGATCACCGTAGGTTTGATACTCATTGATTAATTAAATAAACAAGTAGAAAAAGTCTTTCAAACTGGGGGAGTACAAGAGTGTTCCCAATTTTTTTATACATAGTCGAACCGTAAAACAATCTTTTCCAATAATTGTCCCGGTCATTTTTGCAAATCAACGAACTGTGGAATTTTTTTAGTTAACTAACAAATCGAATAGCTTAATAAGAAAAGTAGCTCTATAATCGGCCCTTGGCACTTGGATTAATAAAAATCATTCATTTTGATGAAATAGAAGCATAAAAAAGTTCACGCTGTAAAGAATCGATCGGTGCGATCCGATTTGAAAAATCATTTTTGGTTGTTTTGAAAACTGGCTTCAAAGTCAAAAGCTGATTTCTCGTGAACTATTAATCGGATTTGGACGTATTTTTTTTTAATGTACGGCTTTCCGAGAGCTTTACATTCGCCTGTTATAGAGTTATATTTTTTTGGTTATATTTCGGGAGTTATTCCATTTGTTAACTAAGAAAATTCTTCGGATTTTGAAAAAAAATTGCACAGTCCATCGATTTACAGGAATCATCGGAACAATTATTGGAAAAGATTGTTTTAGGGTTATAATATGTATAAAAAAATTGAGAACACTCTTGTACTCCCTCAGTTTGAAAGACAAAGCATCTCTTTTGCTACTTGTTTATCTCATTAATCAATGAGTATGAAACCTCCGGTGATCTGGTTTGTCATATTGTTTTGTTATCAAAAGAAGTTACTAAATACGGATTTTCAAAAAGATCGAATGAATTTTACTTAACAATAACAAAGTGTTAATTTTAGAGATTACTGTTTTTACATTTTCCCTAAAAAACAATAACAGTTGAAAATGAGCGTTCCGGACCAACTGCATCTTATTGAAAATTTTATTCTAAACAAGTTCATTTCTATTCATTTTTTCCCTCAGAGCAACAGTCCACGAGATATTGGCAGTCAAATGTGAAAAAACACGACATTTTCCCATTTTTTCTTCGTTTTTTGTTTATAACAATATGTTCCGGGCGTTTCCGGCCGGGGGGACTGTGATTTTCCGATTCAGCGGATTTTGTCACATAGAATACGCTTGGTTTCGTTCAGTGAAATGACAACATCCAGTTTATACCACTTTTAGAGCTAATTTGACTGGACTAAAAAAGGGCGGATGGTGAAAGCAAATTAAATATTGATGTGTGTCTTTTAGTGGAAAAATATCGATGTCTATGATAATGCCTCTTGCAGTGATCATTCGAAACTTAGTGTTATGAGTAATCTTTCTCTTACTGTCACACATCTGCTATAATTGGTGTTTCTTTTTGCAATTCATCGTCGAGCAAGGTCAGCCAAAAGGAAAAAACTACTTTTGGTCATACAATACATAGATTTAAATTTTGGTTCGTGATTAGCAAGTTCACGGGTACTAATGAAAACACCTCTGTTCCTATTCCTTATGTATGGATGTATCTAATAATTTTGGTGGGGAATTTTCCTTCTTCTGTGGTACAAAAACGTTACTCCTTCATCTTTCTCATCGGGAATAATGTCAACCCGATCAAAATCATTCGAAAAGCGACCGAGCTATGGACATAATATAATATAATAATATAATCGGCCCGATCCGTTTGGATCAACGACTAAAGTTGAACCGATCTTTGTCGCCCCGATGCGGTGGACAGCCGGCCTTAGTCTTATAGATATCGATCTGTCAAGTCACATACGACGGACATTTGCCCGTTTGTTTGGGCGACTTCTATAAATCGACAAATATCTGGATAAAGCAACACCGTAGTCTTCAGGTTTTCAGCATTAATTTTGTATAGTCGAGTTATTCCTGCATAGGTTAGTCTGAAAGCTGAAGCCATGCCTGAAGATAATAATTACGAATTTCTTTTAAATGTCCCCTTATATAAATTGATGGTGATTTCGACAACGAAGTACCGCATGAAGTTTTCAGCATTAGGTTCGTACTATAGAGTTATTCCTGGATCGAGTATACTCATCAAACTGTGTCATTGCTGAAGTCTATGATTTATCAATTTCGTTTTCATATTTAGACCAAGAGCACCTTATTCATGGGCCACTTAGCCTGAAAGCTTCTGATCTGCTACTAGAAACTTTTTTTAACTTCTTTTTACATTCTTCCTTAGTCATTAGTAACAAAACTTCTCTACCCATTTAATTCTTATCTCTTCTGGTTTCCGATCACCCAATGGTTAACATCGGAAGCAAGTCGACCTCTAGGTATCCTAACTCTTCAAAAATTTCTTGATGCAATTTTAAAGGATTAATAAATACTTACCTGTGGTAAAAAATCTTGATATATATACTGTCTTCGAAGTGTGCGGCGGTGGCTTTTATATTGACTTTAAATTTTTCAAGTTGTTCGCACAAAATACGTGCGTAAGGGGAAATTTTGCTAGTTGTAGAAAGATTATAGATGAAATTATTTTCCAAACAAATATTGTTCGTGATATAACGTAAAGTAATCATTTTGATGATTGTTTACGTAATTTTACACAGTTCTTTGTTCTATATATGGCCCCGGATGATTTCAGCGTATCTAAGTCTAGGGTATAGCTCAAATTATCCCTTTTAGAAGCAACATAAGATTACATTTCTGAATAAGCATGAGATAAATAGCGCTTTTTAAGGGAATTTTTCGAAAGAAAAACAATTCACCTTTTGTGATGGTTTTGTCCGTCCCTCTGTCTGTCTCACTGTACGAAAAAGACGAGCGGATGTTTTTGCCTCATGGTTCTTTAATAGGGGCGCATTATGTAGAATAACACCGGTCTACAGCATTTTTGCGCATGGGACATATACAGGGTGTTTTTTTTGGGAGCTTTAGTTAAAAGTTTCTGGGAAAGTAAAATAGGTAGGTTTTTGAAAATTTGTACTTAGGAGTTACTCTGAAGGCCGAATCGATGTAAAATATTTTCAAAATGGCCGCACTTCCGGAGACACCGGAAGTAGATAGTAACATTGTTATTTTAAATAGCAACTCCTATTTTTTATTGCATTTTTGGATTCTACGTGAAATTTCACTGCTTTTGATAGTCAGATGTCGATATCTACCATTTATGGTTTTTAAGTTATTTTGACTTTAAGAAAAAAAATGGCGGATGCAGATGGTACTTTGATAGTTGATTACATGAAAACGGTTGTAGTCATGGCAACCTATTTTTATCAGTGCATAGAGAATGAATAGGGCTTTCTTTTAGTGCACTTAAAAAAAGTTAAGTTGCGTACGACCGCCCCTATGGATATCCAAATTTATGAAACTTCAAAGACTAAAAACTCAGTTTTTTTAAATGGAATAACCATGTCCCTACAATTCCATGAGATAGAGAATCGAAATGGGCATAATTTGACAATACATGTTCCTATAGCTATCTTTAACAGTTTCTGACTTATTCCCATTTCTTTGAATTGACACTATTTTTTTCGGATTTTCTTTTTAGTAGTCGGCCATGATTCTATAACAATTGAATTTTAGCCCTATTCATTCTCTATGCACTGATAAAAATGGGTTGCCATGACTATAATCTTTTTCAAGTATCAATTATCAAGGCACCATCTGCATCCGCCATTTTTTTTCTTAAAGTCAAAATAACTTAAAAACCATAAATGGCAGCTATAGACATATGGGTATCAAAAGAACTGAAATTTCACGTACAATCCAAAAATGCAATAAAAAATAGGGGTTGCCATTTAAAATAACGAAGTTACTATCTACTTCCGGTGTTTCCGGAAGTGCGGACATTTTGAAAATATTTTACATAGATTCGGCCTGCAGAGTAACTCCTAAGTACAAATTTTCAAAAACCTACGTATTTTACTTTCCCAGAAACGTTTAACTAAAGCTGCCAAAAAAACACCCTGTATACCTTATTTGTATTGCTTGTATAGCCACAAACAAATAAGAATTAGAACAAAAAAAGGTTATGTATTTGTTTTTGTGCGAAAAAATGCAAAAAATCCAAAAAATAAAAATACCTATAAAATCTTACTTACATAGGCATGAGTTATTATACGTTATATACGTTCCTACATTTATAATCTGTTTGTCTTAGAGTCTAAATGTTTAAAAATTGAACAGTTTTGCTGTTTTTGTCATGTTCAACTGAAGTTTTTCTCATCAACCCCCCAAATATGATGTTCCATCATGCTTCCAGCTTACTGGCGTTGGTAACGTGCCCAAATTCCATTATGTCTTGATGAAAAGGTTGTCCTTGTTATTCCGAATAAGCTCCCATATTATCCTTAAATTAATCTAAATGAGAATCTAACCTGTGCATCTTTAGAGACATTCTATACCCGATGATGCAAAACCAAAACTTGTCAGCTCGTCATAATTTTCAGCTCTATGGTTTCCCAGGAAACACTGAACGGGAAATCATGGACTATTGCCTTAAAACTGTTCCAGAATTTTTTTTCATCTTTGCTAAGAAACCGCGGGAAAATATCACCCTCCATTTTACTTTTTATTTGAGGGAAAACAAAGATTCCAGCTTTAATTTTCGCCCCTGAAAGCTTTCGATCAAATCGCTATAACTTTTGTAAAAGCAAATATTTTCGATGCCTAATTGCACTTTTTATTTATTTTTGCTTACCTATTATAGTCAGAATATATTATGTAAAACCCATGCGCAAAAAAAAAATAATTTTTTGTTGACCGGTGTAATCTCCTGTTTGTGGAAAAATTGTTATTAGATAAAGCTTCATATAATAATAGGAGTATACAAGGTATTAAGCGTAAGAAGCACATTGATAAAATGTGGAAAGCACTCAATTGAAGGATCTTTCATATTACATTCAACTGAGCCATACCTAAGGATGACAAGTCGTCTGGTGAAGAAACAAACTTATCGTTTTCGTTTAATTGTACTCAAATTACCGGGTAACACATTCAGCCAAAGAGCTTTTGGTGCGCACTCACTGATGCAAAGAAACGGAAATTTACCGCACCAGAATTCAGTTAAATGCATGCACGATAATACAGAAGATCAAGTGAAATTGAGATTTACTGTGCGCTGTGCTGATAGAAAACAACATGAAAGGATTTTGAGGCGCGCTTAGTCAATTAACATCAGATATATTTAATAATTTTATTAATGCACGTTTTCCCTTAATTGTTACAAGTGCAGAAAGTGCCGACGTTGCCGAACAGATTGAATTAAACCACAGAATAGGTATAGTTGGAACATTTCAAGGATTGCGGCGTTAATAGCTACAGTATTTGGTCAGTCAAAGATGATGTGCGGTTAGTCGAGGGGCTGAGGATGTTCGACCCGTCGGACAACGCTATTCAAAATATTTTGGTCGAATATAATTAGCAAATTATATTACTCAAATAGAATTTGGGTTGCATTAAATTAATCCGGGTTCTCTCTACATACAAGAACGTTAAAATTGGTTTAATTAGAAATACCGCTAACAAATGTAACCCAAAGAAAAGCGCATTTAAATTTGCCACATTACTCTAGCGCTTATATTTTTAGAGGCCAGTGATGAATGTTAAACAAAGAGCTTGATACAATTTACGCGCAACGGATAAGTTAATTAAATGTGCATAATAAGGGCGGAACTTAGAAAACAATTCACATATTCCACGGTTCTTTGAGCGTCTAAAATGTGACCAGGTTACAAATATCGAAGATACAGGGACTTCGCAAAGGATCAAGGAACATCAGTAAGACACGGCGAGGCCTTAATTTGCATATATTTGATCAAAGGAAGTCTCTCGTTAAATATATAGGTATTTTTTGGAGTTTTCCCCTTGTTTTTGCTGATTTGCATGTCACCCTTCGTTCTAAGTCAATTCTTATTCATCACGAATCAGGAAGTTTGTAGAAAATCTCGATTTTTCCTCTTAAAAATCTACTAATGAAAATTTGACTTGCAGAATTTTGAATTTTTCGCCTTGTTTCTAGACTGACACGGTCACCGCTTATACATAATAATATACCATTAGCAGTGTTATCGAATACACAGTCATTTAAATATTTAATGAATTCAAATAACTCGGGGACCGACTCGAAACGCATTGCTATTCAAATATTCAAATTTAACTGCATTTTTCCGAGTCGTGTATAGCTAAACGGGCGACTTCCAGCATGTTACGTCGACCCTTTATTTACATTCAATGAAAATCTTCGCGTTGTGATTCATAAGCTAACATTAATAACCGTCCTTTACAAACTATCGCTTTATGACTGAAAAGTCGGAATCTCATGCATCATGAGGAACATTACCATAATTGCCCCAAAGCCTTCAATAACCAAGGAAAAATGGAGTGCCGAAGTAACTAACCTTGTCATTAATCTGATTTTGAAACCACACTCGTCAATTTATATAAGAGCTCTGAAAGTGTGGGGTGATTTATTTGTAAAAGCTGTTTTAGTAATTTCAGGTCAGGTGGTTTACTTAAAATACGTTTTCCGATCGGTCCAATACTTTTGTATAAAGAATTTCTAAGTAGAAAAGTTTTACAAGTTCATCCTTCATTCTTTTAACACGATTTGACGCTCTATCCATCATTTAGTGATGATATTTCAACGACCACAATGTACAATTCAATGCGTTCCACGCTTCAGTGGCTTCAGTTTCCTTAAAGCACTGGAAAATCTGCGGGTTTGTGTATATACTATTTCACAATTCCTTTTCGATCTGATACATTTCAGGCAGATAGATATCCCCGGATTCATTTCTGGAGCTGCATTATCTCTGATTTCGAGGCGGACGTTGGTCTTTCTAATGGACCGGTTTTTCCTCGTAAATGTCTACCTTTCAAAAGTAAAGTGGAATGGAATTGATTTCTTCTCTCATATTTGCGTTGCATTGTAATTCGGGAACTTACTTTTCGGTGGTTTTTCTAGAAGCAAAAGGTAATAGTAGTGTAAATGTTTTTCTTACATTTTTTTTTCGATAGGCGTCAAACAAACTATACGAAATGATGACGAACATTTTCAAAAATGTTCATTGAAATGTTCTTACAAAGTAAATTACACCAAAAACGTAAACAATTACAAACAATAGCATAACGGTATGACAGGTCATTATGCATTGCGGTTAAATCAAGTAAATTTCAAAAACAAAGATTCAAACACACAAAAAATATAAAATGCGGCATACAAAACACAAATACGATGTAAAGAAATGCAAAAATTACTACCTGCATTAAATAACACAAAATAACAACAAACATTTATGGAGCGACGCGTTCACGACCGCCATTCAAGACAAGATGATCAACGTAACCCCGTTCGTGTTTTTTTAGATGACGCAGGCAGCTTTTTCTCACGTAGAAATTGCATGGTTGCCAAGTCTCAAAAATGTATGTATCGTCGCAAGTTGTATATACAGGGTGGAACCTTTCAGTGTCGATTATCAGACGATATGAAGACCTTTTGTTTTAAAGAAGTAGCGGTTTCCCGTAGTTTATCACTTTGTTCAAAAAAGAATTACGTCTTGTGACGAAAGCGATTGTTTGCGTTATATTTTTTGCGATTTTTGCTCAACCGGCAAAATGGAATTCTTATTGCTGCTCTCCTTCTCGTGCAATAATCGTGGACGTCTGAAGTATCAACCAAACAAACGTTACTCACAAGTTCAAGTTTTTATTTTGGCGATTGTAATGCAGTGATCTTTCGTCCTTTTCTCACACGTTCATAAATGAGTTGATTGTTCAAAATTGTATCTGGCGCTCCATTGTCGGATTTTAGTGGTGAATTACAAGCTAGAAATAGGTCAAATTGAGTTACATATACTACGTACGTTGCGAATTAGGCATTCCTTGGGAAAGACAATCTGAAATTGTAGAGTCAGCAGTTCTGTAGACAGCTCTGAGAGCAGGTCAACCATTGCAAATCAATAACATGTCTCCGCTCTCACTACTCCACCATTAAATAGGCATTAAAAAGTTAACTTAGAATTGAGAGAGGGGACTATTTTGCACGAAATTAGGTATTCTGGTTTGAGTGGAGGAGAACAGTTCGATTAGCGGTAGTGGAGCTAGGTAGAAGTTAAAGCGTTTCCACTAGCGGCGTTTGAGCTTAAAATCGTTCGGAAGGAACCGAGCTTATAACGGTTTGAAGTAGTTTTGAAGGCGATCGTTTGTGTCTAGATTTTAACCAGTTGGCTTTTTTGATCAATTGTCCCATTTGAAAATTTATTTGGTGTGGTGGTGGTCCAAGGTTATTTGAAGTGCTGAAAAACCATTACATTTCCGCGACACTAAGCGTGAGTAGTGCCGAATAGTTGTCAAAAAGGTGCCAGTCACAAGGGATCAAATTATTAGAAAATTAAGCCAAAGGATATTTACGCATTCCAGTGGGGGAGAAAAACACTTGTATTCGTGCGTATTTCCGTTAGTAAAGAACACAGTCCGCCATTGTAAATAAAAGCGCCCGTCGGCAAGTTCCTAAAAAACTTTGTCGCATGTCGACGCAGTAGTGTAATCAAGAGGGAGTTGATTTTTAGTTCATGTGTAATACGAAACTTCGACAAAGAAAACTGTTAGTAAAACCAAATAATATTCAAGGTCGGATCTGTACCGCTACCGTTTAACCAATCTTTCTCTTTCGGAACAAAAGGGATTCTTTAGATTTAACTGTGAAATAAATGAAGTTCAGGGGTTATTTATAATTCACATTAAGGTGGGTGTGAAGTGTTAAGGTTGGTATTTCTGTAAATTATTAGCGTTTCAAACCATTGAGCTATTTATAGTCGAGAAATGATTGGGCACCTCGAATATTCTAGATTTGTGCCAGACCAGAAGCTTACTAATAGAAAATTCAATGTAACATAAGATCCTTTAACGACCTTTAATATTTTTCTGATTTTTAATTAACATACATCAATTTGTTACTTAGGTGTGTATTTTCCTGGGCAGCACAAAGTCAAAGAACCCCTTTTGTAGAAAATTCAGATAAAGGACAGGAGATTGGCGATCTCTTGTCTAAATCAGGGGAGAAAAAAAAAGGTAACATTTAATAAATAACCGTATAAAAGCTAGTCGGAGGAAATATTTTTAACAATTTTTATAATACAGTTTTCTGGTTACAATTTCCCATTTAACAAAAAACAAAAAGAAATTGTCAATCACTTATTTGCAACGGAAGTACCGGTGTAGTCTCCAAAGTAATGCAAAGCTAATTGGATCTATAATACGGCAAAGGCGAATTAAGTCAGGAGTTATAATATGAGATTTCTTGTGTAGAGTTCACCATATTTTGACCAGAATTAATATGGCCTAGCATATTTGTAGGTTCACTCAGATTAAAGAACTTTATACCTGTACTGTGTATTCCTCTGTTATACAGTGCACAATTGAAGAATTCAGTTAGGATTAGGCGGTTGTTGGTGGAGTCATCGACAAATATTAAATTTATACACATTGATCATTATTACATTGAGATGAAAATAAAATAAAATACCTTTTTCAAGTGCAATGGGTTGGAATAAAAGGAGAGGGCGGTGCAAACAATTAGTTCGAAGAGTATCCGGTTCAATGTGACCACGACAGGAAACCAATATCCCTATAAAATTCTCTCCCAGTTTTACAATGCGATATCTGCAGTAATAAAATTAAAATTACTTTATCATCCTTCCGCGCCATTAGTTGCTGATTACTTTTGCAATATTAAGGCGAAAAAAATGCGAGGCGACTGTTTTATCTATTGAAGGCTGGGTTAATTATGGACCCTCGATCTCATTAGTGTCGAGATAATTACTTGCCAAGTTAAGTTACACTTTAATTACAACATTTCTAAGATTTATTCGCTTTTTTTAATTTAAGAAATTCATTAGGTTGAAAAGGCGCATCTGTACGTAAAAAATGTAAAATTCCCGTTGGGAAAGTAACATAAGTATTCAAATGCGGGGAAGTATAAACATCTATTATTATGTTGCAAAAACGTAAAGTATATGAGATATTTAGATGACATTTAGCTTTACGAAGACGCGAGTTCTATTAAATAATCGTAACGGACGTATAAAGACTTGCTTAATTGGATGTAAGTGCAATAATTTCTGTATATTTGCGTGTTACATTTGAGAATAAATTCAGTCCATTTGCATACTATTGAACGGTGAGCAAGTCTTTATCTTATCTTGAAACAACTTAATCCATATAGGAAAATAATTATGTCTATTTCGAGCCTTACACTTACATGTAAAAACTATTTTAGGCCATTATTCGGTATAGTGAATAATAAGTTCATTATTCACTGCAGTGAATAGTGCGTTACGATACGTATACATTCACATCACTACTTGTCGAAATCAACCTTGACTCCGTTGTCATGGTAAATTTTATTTAAAAACTAGCCCCGGGTCAAGTTAGCCCGAGAAATAGGGGTACTTTTGCATAAATTCCCAAGAAGTTGAAAATTGACATGAACGTTAGGAATACCATTATTATGACATTGTAAAAATTCTCCATCGACCCCATGTGTGCAATAAATTTTATTCAAGATCAAAACGGAAACGGTTAGTTTTATGATAAAAATAACCCAGATAAGAATTTTAGATCATGCAATTATCTACAAAAATTGTCCTTACCCTTTTCCCCTTAGATTCAGTATTTCTCAGAATCCGAGATTCTAAAATCCCTATACTATGCACTCGTGACGTATTGTTTAAGGTGGTTTCCCCAGTATGCCTACTCCACGGTCTATTTTATTTAACGCGGTGTCAAGAGTCCCGTTAAACCGTCGCGTTGTCCAACCCTCGAGACCTTCGAAAGTCTCGTCTCGTCTCGCGGCAACACTAATTTCCACCGTACATTTATCTAATTTGTTGTAATTAACCATTTTGTAAGTGAGGCAAACGAGATACCCCGCTTGGTCTCCCACGTAATAAAATTGTGCGGAGCTAAGGCGAGTCGGAACTTGCCGAAATTGATCTCTTCTACAAACACCTCCTTTATGACATCAGTGGGTGGTTGGAGGAGGGGGGGATTGGTTTTGTCTTTTAAGACATTCTAATTCAAGGTTTACTACCTCCCTTCTTCTTTACCACTTATCAAAAGACCAGATTTTTAAGTTTCGAATGCTGCTTTTGTTGGCAAAGTAAACCATGTCAACAGTGCCTTTGTTTCATAAACGATACCTACTATTTACAACCATATCCGGTGCATAAAACCATACAAACTCAAAATTCTATGTGCCCGCATGGGCGCCAGCGGAATATTTCATGTCTTGGTCTCGAGAGGGTTAATTAAGACTTGAAAAACAAAAATTTTACAAAAAAGACATACAATTGTAAAGAATAGGGAGAATTTTCACTAATGAATATTAAGTTGCAAAATGCCCACTTAGGAATATTTAGCAAGATTTTAGTTAATACGGGGTTATCCTGTCATTTTATATTTTGCCACTAATTGTACATATGGAATAGCACGGATGGGTCACAAATAATTTGCATGCGTTTTTGGATCGCAGTTGATGAATGGATTGTTGCCAGTTTAAATGTAATCGAGACTTCATTTAATTGTTTCAATCGATCGCATGTGGGCGCTCTTTTGTGTATAGGCTCTGTTTGCCTCTCTTTCTTACAGGCTTATTATTTGTTTATTATCGAATACATTTGTGTTTTGTGTAAAAGAATAGTTTCGTGCAAGAATGAGCCCAAGTTACGACCCAGGATTTTAAGAGATTCATGTTAATTGTTAAGAATTAGTAGAGTTGTAAATTGCTAGATCATACAGGGTGTCCCGTTTATTAAATCTAGCGGCTACGTCTTCAGGTAGGTACACTACTGTGTACATGACACTCGACGTACCCGAGAAATTGTAAATGAATCCGTTTATCATGAAGGCAGTGTATAATTCCAGATTCGAACAGGAACTTAGAAAGTCAGATTTGATTATGAAAGCTTAGAGGATCGTAAATGATCTACTTTACATAACTACAAATAATCAAGTGCGTATTTTGTCAGTAGGTATCCAGTGCACTGTAGTTCTGATGAGAATAATTCAGAAGGGTCTCCTTTTCCCTGCAGAAAATAGTCAAATGGCTTCTATCAATATTAGATTGTACTGCCTTCTTATGTAAATTTGATTGACTTCATCCTATTCTGTAGCGAACGCGATGCCTTCCCCTGAATCGCATTTCTCAACGTCATCGGCATAAGGAGAAGGTTTTAGTTGCAGGATGTAAAGCTATTATCACTATTGTCCCCGAAGAACAGGTCAGAGTGTGCAGTACATTTTGCGATGGAATTTACGAGCAATTGAGTTGAACATAATTGAGATAATTCAAAGACCGTAACTAAGCTTAATTATTATTCAGCAGTTTTTTTACAAAGAAAATTAAATTCATGACGTTAAAAAACGTTCATGTTCGTTCTTGAAACGTCAAGTGGATGAAATTAAGACCGAAAGGGAGCTACAGCTTTCAAGTGGCTCGATAAATTCGTTTCAAGGCTTAGGTTTTCAGAAAAGGGACGGGCGCGTGTTGTTAGCTATCTTGTTACGTGCATTGGTCAGTTAATATATTCAAAATCTAGTTCATCCATGTTTAGTTATCGTGAATCAGAGCGAGCGCGGACGGCCTGTGCACGTCAGCGCCTGTCCATCTATATGCAAATTTTGCCGCAAATTGTAGGTGTTATAGCTTCAGATCAAAATATGATACTGTGCCATGCACGATTTTATATTTACAGGTGATTACCCAATTACACGGACGATAAATTCGTAAATATAAGTAGCAACCTGTGCGGCGGCGGCGGCGGCGGCGGCTGTAGTTGAAACAATCTCACGTAATCCGCCCGCGGACTCTTGTTTTATTTCGAGTCCGACGGGAATACTACCCTGATTATTAATAGATAAGGCGTAATGGATGTCTCTAACGAGTTTCGAAAGAGCTTTCTTTTTTAGCGAGCCAGCCACATACGTCACCGGAATCCTGAGTGCAAGAGCACTTTTGTTAGGGGACCTACTCACTTCATTTCGGACCGGCCCTTGTAAATTACATTTGTTAGATACGATTGTTATATCAGGCAGGTGCGTAAATTCTAAACGTGGGTAGAGTTTACACATTGTTATTTCAATATTTACACTGCGTGCTACGGCTTCCCTTTTATTATATTATATTCAGCAAGTGAAAATTACATTCTCTTTATATGCACACGGAGCAATTTTCTTACTTTGTATACAGAAATTACTTTTACACAAACAAATATGATTATTTTATTCTTTTCTGTTTTACAAAGCCATTTTGTCCAAATCAAATATGTGCAATTTTCGTATATTCAAATATACGCCTCTTATTTGCCTTCCGACGTCTTTTGACTTTGATATTTAGAAAGGAGCCTTCCTCCAAACCTTCCAGCGAAAGTAACGTTTACGTCAATTCCCTGGTTGTAATACGTTTAGGCTATAATAAAAATTATCATACATACCGGTATTGATAAAGTGACAAACACGGTTATGCTTTCACTGAAAAAGTACCGCTTCATTTTTGGGAATATCAACCAAAAGCTTTTACCTACATCTAAATAACATTATTCAAATCCCTGCTATATTTATACATTATTTATTTAAAAATACATCAAAGTGACAATACTTTCATTATCCTTAATGAATTTCACATAAATATTGCCTTATTAGAGCACGAAGGAACGAGCTGTATACGGTTTTTATTTTAATCACTTGACGTAATTCCCTTTCTTGATTCTTTTATCTTCTTTGTACTTTACAGGTTAAATATTTGCAGTACTCCAGAAATATTTATATAAAGCGCAAATTTGCATTCGTCTTAAATTGGAGAAACTTTCAGTCTTTTTAAAATCAAAAGAAAATTCAAAACGAGCTTTGTTACTTAGTGTTACGTACAATCTTGATATTTTAATTTGAGCACGTTATATTCAGGAACTAACACATCCCCATTTCAACAAATAATTAACAAAGCTCGACTATTTATTTTGTTGTAATTCCCAAGCCCGGCAGAAAGAAAGTACATCTTTTTAAGTTTGAGAGGGCAACAAGAACAGTTTTCCTGGGGATATAACCGATAAGGTATTTTGACGTAGATGTTTGCTTGATTGATAGATAATAGGTTTAGTACTGGCTTCCTTTTTGCGCTAAGCTTCGGGTAAGGAGTTAGGAGAGCCTTCTTTGTCTCAGTTTTCTTTTTCGGAAGCAATATAAATTTATAGGCGCACTTACGCATATATGATACTGGATCATGCGTGCAACTTGGTCTATATGTCACGACGGACTCCAAAGTTTAGTTGGTTCCATTTTTTATTTGATATAAATAGCTGAACGCACGGCTAACCGAGAATTCGGATCTTTGATCTGGCGAGGATAGTGATTAATATTTTAATGCTCAGAGGACAGATTTGATTTGAGCCGTTGGTCCATATCTTCTGAAGGCACTACAATCATTAATAATACCGATCTACGGTGTATAGGAATTTTTTCATACCTACGGGGTTGTTAAAATAATCATCTGGAATAAAGGTGATTAATTTAAGAGAACCGTAAATCAGTTTATGGTATGTGTAACTCAACAATGCTTATTTAGGGAGAGGTTCCTTAAATTTTCAAATAAGTTAAATCATATTTCGTCGTCGTATTTATTTATTTATTATGTATGTCCATCTCTTGCTCTCGGCCCTGAACAGGCTTGTACTCAATTACAGAGTGCTCGGATAATACGTTTTAGAGGTGTCCCTTCTATATTACTCCGGTATTTACCTTTCGAATTAGGAAAACTGCAGGAAAATCTAATTCGGAGTAGCCGGTAGAATGCTCGAAACTTATCTAAGGAAATTCCCATCTCTGCAACTGATGAAAAATTCCTACCTCAGCCCAGGTTTTGTAGCCCAACGCTCTACCACTGAGCTACAAAGCTGATGATACTCGAGTTATGTATACGATGCGGCGTTATTTAATTATTCTGGTCTAGTCTTTACATTTAAACACAAAATGATTATTGCGTTTTTAGTTGAATCCAAGTGGCGTGTTTTTAATTTTAAAAGGTTAATTCGTTGAATTGTTAAATGTAGGTCAATTTTTTTGTTAAATCATTTAAATGTTAGTTCTGCTTAAATTACTGGACAATTTTATTACTTTTGTTGAAAGGTTGATTTAATTTGTTAGCGATAAAAATGAGCGTTAACGGGCAAAAAACTGTGTGTTTTCTTAGAAAAAATGTTATCGGAGATAAGGGAATTTAGCGTAACGATTTGGATACGTGACACTAAAGGAGGGACCGTTCGTGATTGACTGTTGTGTTGCTACATGTCCGGTAATTTTATTGAAATTAAAGAAATTTTCAAATTTTGAAAAACAGCAGAGTGACTTTAAATACTGATGTGGTGTTAGGAAAGGGCCTTCTTTACCAATTTCGAGGCTGGAGTATTTAGAAGTTTGGAAGGTGCGCGTTCTGCGCCTATTTTTGTGGCAAGGTTGCCTTTTAATCGCACACAAAGTTGTTCTTCGTAATTTTGAAGGAGTTCATAGTTCGTAGAGTAAAATTTATAACATTTTTCAAGAAATCAGCCGAGTTTATAATGAAATTTGCGGGAAAGGGTTTCATTGAAGTTTTTGTGCATTGTTCGAGCAGCCATCTGTAAGTAACTTTAGATTGTATTAATTTATTTAATTGTTATCGAACGCTTATGCGGAGTGTGTAGAATTTTGTTATTAATTTGATTTGTGTCTGTATTAATTCATGTAAATCGTATGTTTATTCGAACCCTTTAACAATCCAGATAGATGTCTCTTGGTTAACCATGATTAATTTTGTTGATCCGTACCCAAAGTTTACTGCAGGTGTTTTCGAAATTCGTTGTAAATATTTTTAGAATTTAAGGAATTTGATCGTGGCCGTTATTTGTCTTTAAATTTGGAATTTGGAGCCGGATTGGAATTTCTCATTGTGCCGAGATTCAGATGTGCCCTGGGAAAATTTTAATAACTGAACTGGCTAGGTTCGCTAGCGAAAAGTTAATTAATGAAAGTAAATTGCGTGTTACCCCCACTAGTACAAGGAATTTAGTCCTACCTACCTTTGAAAACGTTTAATTCTGCCTTAGTATTTTACGCGAAAAAAATGAAAATGATTGAGCCTTGAATTTTGATGATACTCTTGAATTCAAATAGCTATAGTTAAATCATTAACTGCATAACTGAGTGGAAAGTTTTCATACGTCATCTACCAACCGTAGTAACGGGAGCCCTTTGAGGGGGTTTATCTGCTCGAATTTGTTGTGGGGTTGAATCTATTTAGAGTATATCAGTTATAGGTAACAAACATTTGGAAATATACAGGGTGGTTCCAATAGAGGGCTATTGACCTATTGCATTAATAAATGCATTTCAAAGAGGAGTCCTATATGGGACCCCAGACAGCAAACCTAATAGTCAGTGGTTACCTATAAGCTCAGAACTATAAAATAAGATTTTACCTGTTCATATACAAACATGACTAATGCTTTTCCATACCTCTCAAACGATACATTATAATTTAAAAAAATTTGATGTACCTAAACAATAAATTGGATTTAACTTTTTCTATGTACAGGTGGTACAAATTTAAATCTCGTTTCTTACTCCTAGGCTATAACTATCTCAAAATTCCTCTCACGTAGTTTGTGTATGTACCTGTGTGAAGAATAATGAAAGTATTCCTCTCAGTACAGATGCCTTTTGATTGGGTATATCATTATTGATCTGAAAAGTTGAAATTTGATTTACGAAGTTTTAATTAAGAATCGAACCAGAATCGTTCTTGGAAGCTGAAAATGGCGTCCCAGTGTTTGATCATAAAATGAAGTAGGTATATTGTTGGTGTTGATCTTAACTGCGATCTCCCGCGGGATATTAGTTGATAAATCTGATTTAATAGCGTGCTATCAAGCACCTAACTGTGACTTATTATACCCTTAAATTGAACCATCCAATATTTAATAACGAGTGCAAAGATTCATTTTCAGCTAAATAGGATAAATTAGGCCGATATCGTCGGGAAAAATTATATTTAAAAGATATACATCGCGAAATCTGCATAAGTCGGACATAATCCGAATGAGAACAGTTCCAGATGCGATACGTTTAGGAATTCTTAAATTAGAGGTGAGATAAAGCTGGCTCCGAGGGCGGCGTCTGCATATTGAATCTAAAGAATTATAAATTTTAATTTCCTCCCTGCTTAAAGCAATTAAGCCGTTCTGGTACGTTTTATACTCAAGATGGTAAAAAGTAAATGAGAATATACTGATGACGGAGGGCAGATGTTACCACTCTGACACGAATTATCCAGTAATGCGAAAGAAGACTTGTCAACGAATTGACATTCAAGGCGCGCGTTCGTCCGCGAGAAGCTTCATCAATATTCGCCAGGAATTGCAGTCGACGTTGCTTAATGGAATGTGGTCGGAGCAGCCGCGAGGTGTCTTCCCCTGATGACCTAATGACACGTCACCCCCGAGAGTTACGGGCGTAAAAATTGTTTTACTGTCGCCGAATTATACAATGTCTCCAGAGCGAGCGCCTTTTCAAATACGGAATCCAATATAGAGAATTGGATATAACGAAATAAAAAAGTTATAAAACGACGGCCTTAGTCCTGATAAAAAAAATATATCCGCGAGACAGAAAATGTAAGTAATTGAAGGCAGGAGACGGGCAGGGCTTCTCTTGAGCGGCCTTAGGCGAATGTAAGCTCAAAAGAAACGGATAAGAGCTGCATCCTCTCTTGCACTATTGAATTGTCTCCCCCTTTCATGGTAATCCCCTCGTTCACTTGCCCCCTTTAGCAATTTACGATAATAGCATCAAAACTGTTAAGTATGTGCTTAGGTTATATAATTTGAGGTTTTTTAAATTGAAAACACTTCAACCATAAATATTTCGTCTGGGTTTTAGAAACTCGCCGAAAGTGGTATTGTTGTCGATGAGATGCCTCTTAAACGCGTATTTAAATTAGGCCTTTTATGGACTTGTGAAATCCACAAATTAATTACTCGTAGAGTAAGAAAGAGCACTAATCGATTGTTTGTACGCCAGTTCTATGCTACCTTTCCACTGATGAGAAAGGCTAATAAAGGAATTGCTGCGGAGTCATCTTACAAAACGAAGCATTGAACAATGAGCATGTAGAAAGAATGAACAGAAAGTTAAATATGATACAATCAGTTTGGCACTTTGGAACGAGTCTGGTTTTCATCGTTTTGGCAAACCAAAAATTGCAAAAACGGATGTTGGCAGATACTTTAACACCATTCGCACTATTAAATTACGTCAACAAAAATAAATGCACCAAACTATCCCAACATTTGTTTTGCAATACCTAATTGCCCGTTTTCCTCTGAAAGGGAATTTGATTTAAACAGAAGAGACGGACGTTAATCGTGGACGGTTTGGTGGTGGACGTGAATCGCCGTTTTGTGTTTTTATTCCTTTCCACTTGTCATCAAAAAGAAACACTAAATGCCCATGTAACTGTATAACGAAATCAATTCAAAATTCAAACATTTCCATACGAACTACCCTTTGTACATGAAATATATACATACATATAAGCATCTTAAAATTGATAAATGAAGCTTTGCATTGTTCTATCGAAATTGTGGAATAATGCTTAAAACAAAATTTAATTCTAATCCTAACCAAATTCAATAGTCTCCCAAATTGACAAATTACTATTTATATAGTTTTTTAGATTTATTTACGACGCTACTAATCTCACGCACAGTTCTTCTTTTTATTCGCAATGATGAAGTACGTTCGATCAGAACATTTAGGTACTTTTAGTATTCGAAGGAAGTCCTATTTATGTCGGTTTGCAACCCTACTTACTGTTTGGTTTATCACATAAGTAATCCTTTGCGTGTATTAAAACACAACTTTTCCGGTCGATAACTCGACGGAAAATTGTATGCGACAGCTTATTTTTTCCCGAACTGCCGTTGTTGTTCGAAAAATATCATTCAAGCGCCGAAGTAAACTCGGCCTTCACACCGAATTTTCTTAGTTCCCCTTTTTAATGAAGTGGCTTGAGATCTCTTCGCTCTCATTGGTTAATGTCTTTTTTACTACCAATCCCACTCAAATCAAAACATCAAGGTCAGTAAATTCCACAGTGTAATACTATATAGCCATTAAAAAAAATGAATTTTGATCTATCCTCCCGCAATCTTGACGAATCAAGCAAAAACCCACACAAAATATTTACATACATAGATGTGACACATATTTCGTTAACCGCAATCATCCAGATAAATTCCCAATCAATGGCCAAAATTTGTTTGGGAAGACATTTTACAATTTGACATTTTTTACAACTTGAGAACTTCCTACTTTACATATTTCTAGGGGACAAATTCATATATTTAAATCCAAACCTAATGCGCTCGTTGCACTAAGTCACCGCAATGAATCTAATAATGATGTCGAAATACTGAAGGAGAAATAACTGAAGCTGTACGGAAAACTACACCAGGAATGTTGGAGAATGTTAGGAATTTTATTGAAAGAATCGAATGATGCATTATTAATGGGGATTGTTACTTTGAATAAAACTTTATCTGGAAAGAGTCTGTTCTGTATTTGTTTATAATTTATTGTGTTTACTTGATTTTATCTGTCAATATTATTTGCACTTTGTTTTTTTCAATATATGTGAAAACATTGGATGCATTTCGAGTAGATCAAGATCATCAACAGGAGTGCAGCGGTAGTATAAATGTTTGTAAGTGTTTTAAAAAAGAGATATAACATTTCATTTCTGTCTCTTTCATTTAAATGCGAATTATATCGATCGAGGTTTCGTGAACGCAAATTACAGTGTTAGAGAAATATTGTTTTTAAAGGAAATGTTAATGAATAAACATCTAATCAAACACGAAAACTTTTTTACTGCCAATTTACGTGTGTGTAGAATGTACTGTGGTGTCGTATTTGCAATTAAAACCTAATTTATATTTTCGTACCATTTGGGAGATTTTAGGTTACGATAGCGTCCCTAACAAGGCAACTGTTTATATTACGTTCCTCTACATTGCGTATGGGAAATTTAGGTCTGAACGTGTACTTTGCAGACGTTTTCAATTAATTTGTAAAAACAATACGTGGCAAAAGCAATTTAAACATTTGGCTTACATATATTATTACATCGTGAAGGTGACATGATCTAGCAACAAGGTGTTGTCTATAGTCGATATTCTCAAAGTATGGAAAAGTATACATGACGAGGTTGGTGTCGTTGTTGGGCCATCTTACGAACAACTCATTGATATTATAACACCTGCACTTTCAAATGAATTGCTCTTCCTAGTTCTAATTCCCCATTCAATAGAAAGATAAAATAAACTTCAGTACCACCACGAAACTATTTTACTGTCGAAACAATTGAACAAGTATTACTTGTGCTCGACGTCAGTTAGTGCTTGAATAAAAACAATTCCTTTTACAGTTTATGAATAAATAAAAACGATGTATAACGTCCTTGTCATAATTATAGAATATCAATACTGTATTAAACTGGTCGTTCTTTTGCTGTTGTTTCCGCCACATACGTTTTCAGTATTTGGAATGAAGTATAAAGTTGCTAGAATAATTTTATCGGATTGCATTCGAGCGCTAGCTTTGCAGTGTTGTTATCGCTTTTGTGGTGGGATGCGTAAATCAAGCGTAATTAGTCCGCCCACTGGAAATAGTTTGGGGTTGGCAATGAACAATTTGTATTTGTTAACCGCTCTTGATCCCGTTTATACCATACGTCTTTCACAATACTTTTCCTTTTTAAAGAATGAGGAAAATATCGGGTGATTCGGAGTCCAGAAAATAATTAATTTGAGTAGGGTCGTGCTGGGTTTTGAGAGCGCTTTTGTGTCAAGTTTTGAGGCCTCTGTAAGTTCATACAATTCAGTTCATACGTACAGATGGATCGGTCGAGTGCCACAGTAGGTACGTGCCCCATTGCAAAATGCCATAAAACACGGCGTGATTGCTTGAAGAAACGAAGAGACAAAGAACGCCACAAAGCTTTCCATTCCATTTTCCACTGTTTGGAATTAACTTGAATTTTCTGAACGAACTTGACGCGGCATCAACAGATTTTCTTGTAACCTTAGACAATCACGTTGTTTCTCACGACGTCTTTCTAAAAGATAATTTAACTGGAATCCTATAAGATAGTTAGTAACGAAAATTTCCTAACAGTAGACGTTCACATCATAAACAGTATGATCCATTAGTAACTTAAGGCAAATTTAACATCTTCTTCCAACAAGGAAGTGCAGCGGACAAAAAAATACAAAAAAGAAAGACTAACACAACTCAAAAAAAATTAGATTTCACTGTGCCCCGTGCTACCCATAGACCTACAAAATCATACAATTACTCATTCAACTTAAACCTTTTCTCCCGAAACTCTTGGGATGGCCCAACCATACTCCCTAAATTCTCTAACTCTGGACAGTAATAATAGAAACCCAATACCCCCCCTCCCCCAGAATTTTAAAAACTCAAAAGGCCTTCCCTAATAATCCAATACAAACCCGTACCTATCGCACCTAGATGATGGACCGTATAACAAAGAAACCAACGTAAGAAAAAGAACACAGGAAAGAATTTGAAGGGGTGTGGTATTCGAACAGGAAAATATATTCGAAAAGAAAAAAATGGAATACTCTTCCTAATATGCCCACCTGCGACCCCATCCAACCTACCCCAAATTTCAAAGATTCGTGCTCAATATTAATTCAATCAATTTGTTTCAGAGGGAGTGTCATGTCCTATAATGGGCTACAAATCTTTAATATACCAAATGCCTTTTGATTGCCAGTATCATCAGCTAGTTCGTAAGTCAATGGCGAAATCTTTTTCTTTATAGTAAATGGTCCTATGTACTTTGGTGCAAATTTGGTCGTGAAACTTTTCGACGCGTCAGAGAGAACATTATTTTTTATTATACCTGAATCACAATCTCCGGTCTAAACACTCACATGCGTGCGAAAAAGGGCTTTTAGAACACACGTGCTTTAAAGTTGCTAGGTAATGATACTTCAAGTATGACTTTTGCAACTGTCATCTGGGTGAAATAAAAAATCCTCTTAGGTCGCTTTCTGTAAATGCAGAACATTCTTTGGCTTGTACCTATCCTTTAGTTGAAGCTTTCACAAACGCGCGTAATTTAGGCTATGCCTCCAAATCTGTTCCACTTTTTAATACTTCTTATTCATCTATGGAAACAACTTTTCATATTCTTTATAATAGGCTTTACTGGACTTGAATTTTACACCTACCCACGTTTGTTTAGATTTTATAACAAGCGATTTAATGGACGGTGTATTATCTTTTTCAACGGAAATCATTTTATTCACAAAGACGATGATTTTTATAAGCAAACGTTAAGTGACATTTCCATGGCAATCGTGAAATTACGAACACCCAGCCCACTTAATTGGACATGTATTCGAGTATAACGTCAATATGATATCATTGTATTTCATATTTTTTTAAATATACTGCAGGTATAATAAAAAAAATACTATAAGATACAGGTGTATAATTGGTCTTTAAAGCATCTGCAACGTTAAAGGCACTCCGCTTCGCGTCGTGCTCTTAAACCCGTTGCGCGTGCTTTAAAGACTTGATTATACACTTGTATCTTAATATACTACTTCCTACGAAAGTGTAGAAACACGATTGTTCTTGTAGGTAAATTCATTGTGAAAACAGGTCTTTGAAACACTAGTGCGGCAAAAATATTTTTTACACGCATTTTCTACACGTTAATAAACATATGCGAAGTAACTCTTTGTAATTGTATTGCTTTATTCACAATTTCTTTATATAAGACAATCGTAGAAAAATTGGATCGGTAAAAACTACAATTAAACTACAACTAAAAAATCTTACATGAAATATTACTAATTACTAATATTAATATTAAAGGTACAAGATGAACAATTAATTACCTATACTTACACCTGGAATTGTCGACTTTAATTGATTAATAGATTTTGAAATGGAAAGATTGGAAGTTATTACATTGAACGCCGAAGACGATGTGCAGGTACCAGTTAATTCAGAAATATCAGAAGCATTACCAATTATTTTCTTGGAAACTTCAACATTCGTTCTTAAAGAATCATCGATGTAGCCCTCTGCTACCACTGACAACTTCCAGCCTCCGTGACGTTTTAGGCTCAGAGTATCTGCTCCAGTATTAACAAGTAGCGAGGCCCCAGTCGGGCGAAAACAATGACCGGTAAAAGCAGAAAGATCTGGTAGTTTTAGATAATTTGCAATTTGATGAGGAATTTTGCCAAACGTGTTTACTGTTTATATCTACAGATTGAACGGTACATTTACATTTCTTATAATTTAAGAAAAACCGATTAGTTGGCACATTAGAGGGACGTAAAGCTCGGTATTTTGTATAAATCTGTATCCAATTTTTTTTGCCTTCTGTTACAGAAAACGTTCTTGGGACATGATTCTTCGAGGCGTGAATCGTTACCAATAAAATCGTATCTTGTTCTGTGAAATCCGCAAGTCATTTTATAAAGTTCGCTTCAATCACGAGACCTGTAATTTAAATTATTCTTATTTATTATTTAGAAATACAATAAAAAATTCACAAACCTTCATTATTACAAATGTTTCGTCAGGTGCTTCCTCTAAAAACTTAGTGATTTGTTCTCTTGTGAACACTTGCGATTTTCTCACCTTATATCCCACCGACTTAAATTTCAAATACGATTGTAATTTGACAAAATTGGATATGTGAACATTACTTGTAATACTAACAGATAGTTGGCCACACATTGACCACAGTGTTATTGACTTCAGCGTGTTTGATCTTTCTATAAAGTAAGCAAGCAACATTTTTGGTATATTGCGAGTATATTGCTTAACTCTTTTGTTCGTACACCAAGCCAAGAAAATAGTTCGCTCCTTTTCGTAACGCTGCTTAGACTTTTGGGATCGTAATTCATGCGAAACCGCATTATCCATTTCCGCAACGTCCGGCGGGGTGCACATACCCTCTTCACCTTCAGTTTCGTCAAAATCCATTTTCTCACTTCTTCACTACACTACAAATTGTTTGACTTAATCCAAATGGAAAAAAAAAGAAAAAGGAAAAAGGCCAACGTGTTTCATTCCTCCGGCACCCCTGACTACAGGGATACCGGAGGCGGGCTGCCCAGGGCTTTCTGGCCCTCTTCAGCCAGAGAACGGGGTTGTAAGGATGGGTAAAGTTAGGGATGGGAACGGAAGGAACGGAGTTAGGGTGCTGAGGGGGAGAGTACTGCCCCAGCATTCGCCTCGTAGATTTCAACATAATGCTAGCATTATGCGAAGCTACGTATGTCCGAGGAAAACCCCCTGACAAAACCCCAGACAGAGCAGTCGGCAGCGGGATTCGAACCCACAACCTCCCGAATAGCATCGGTGAGCGCGACCACTGCGCCACGTGCCTCGGTCGGAAATTATTGGCCCTTCAACTGTACTCTGCACGGACCGACTATAGACTTGTGGCTGTGTTACGGTCAGCGCGGCTCGTCCAATCACACGCCACCGCGAGCCGTCCGCCGGAAATATAAGCAGCGTCGGAACAGCCAGTAAGCTCAGTAGCGCTGAGGAAGTCTACCTTACCCTTAAAACGACCACTGAGACTGGTGGCCGCGGCTTTTCCTACACTGCCAATCCGAGGCAGTCCAGTGGCCATCACACCGTTGTCCAGCTGCCACGCTACGCCAACCCCTTTCGTTTCCTCAATTATAATTTTACAGAAAAGGAACGAGAACCTAATTTTATCAAACGTGCTTCAAAATAACAGGGCCATAGCGACCCGAAGAACAAAGAGTTGTTTTCATCATCAAATTTTGTACATATCGTAAAAGAATATTCTTGGTTCTTATTGCGTTAAATTGTCTGATGGATTCCACTAAGTATAAATGCTTGTTAAAATGAAAAATAATATATAAGAAGATTCATATTATAAATAATATATCACGCTATGGTTAACAAATTTGTTCACAAAACCATATAATATATCCATTTGGAGTCCCTATTCCACATAAAGAATAACTACGCAAAAAGCTTGTATAGATGTTTTGAAACATATTTTTGGTTCTCCTGCAAGTACGTGTTTTAAGCAAGACGCAAGTAGGTACCCACAAAAAGGTCACAATTGAGATGTGTATTACGGTCACCATGGTCAAATTTGGATCTTAGCAATCCATTAATTCCAAATTAAATCCTGTTAACATTTACGCACAAATCGAGCACAAATTACTCTAGTGATTTCGATTCTTGTGCTTGAAAGAACAACCTAATACTGTTCTGAGAGACATATTGTTCGGCTAGGTGAAGATCGTAAGTGCCCTTGATATTTGAAATTTGAAAATCGTTTACGAAAAGCTTTTCAATTCGTTATATTACTTCAATGAATAGAAGCAAAAGTTTGCAAATGCTATTTTCCACCTAAAAGATTTTATAAGAAAAGTGAAAACGAATTCAGCTTTATCAATCTAGCGTTCCTGATTTATTTAGAAAAGTTAAGTCCAGCGAAGGGATTACACCTCAGCCGGTTAAATCTATAATCAATTCTAGGCAATCACCTTATCTTAATCCTTTGAGTAGATCACAGATGCTCGCAGCCGATCGAGCGTTATTATTTTATCCAGTTTCATTTAATTTAATTAGATACTTCAATCTTTTCTTTGTTATCACATTTTCCAATTTCTTGACAGGCTGACCCTCGGCAATCTAATTTCTGGTATGGAGTCCTTTGCGTCTCCTTATCCTGTGCTTTTACATTTCCGGCACGTTTGCCTGAACATAGCGTTTCGCCCGCAACAAACACGCGCGCTTTTGATCCGCCTGTCTTCGTAATGCGATGTAATCTGGCAATAACTCGCCGCTTCTTGTCGCATCGATCGAAAGCCCCTTGTCATGAATGTCACCCTTATACACCGACACTTATCCAATGCCATTATCTAAGCAATGATCTGGAACTACACTCTTGACTGCTCTTGTTTATCGACATCCACGCACAACTTTACTGCATCTTAATAGCGAGACTGAAATATTGCCGATTCCAACTTTATTCGAAGTGCAGATGCCTATAAGATTTCGTTATAGTGTAATAGCGGGGTTCGTCACTCGTCCCTGGTCTGCATCTTACGGCCTTCTCTCGATAAACCGATTTACTACCTCATCAACGACGTACAGGATTTGGAATTCTCAACTTTACGGAAACCAAAGGCATTATTGAACGAGTAAAAGGTTTATGTCAGCTGAGTTTGTCGGAGGATTTTATACAAAGGCATTTCCTTCGTATAGTCTTTTGCATGCATATGTTTAAACACAGCCGAAGCTAACTAATGGTTTTCTCGGCGGAAATAAATATGTAACCATTATTGCATTCTTCTAGATGGCAATGACAGCTCCGTCATTCGTACATTGAATAAAGAACACAACTTTTGTCGAAGAAATAAAATGAACGTCAAAAAACCGTGTTTTGTAAGGAATGGAGGTAAGCAGAGTGTGCTTAGAATATTCTGTGACTTTATCAGCATCTCCTTTGCTCACTTCGTCGAGTTGATCATACATGTCTCCTGTCCGTGTTTGTCTGCCAAACCTTCGGTTCGTTAGACAAGTCAAGATGGGGTGGTTCGAACTTTCTTATTTTATCTCGATATATTACAGGAAACCTACGTTCGGCTCCAATAAAAATCACGAAGCACTAAAAGTTTCTCGTAAAAAGCTTCAGAAATGTAAGTTATTGTCGATAGGAATTTATTTCAAACATGTATATTTATGACCACAGAACGATTAATGTTCAAATTAGGTCTCATTGCATAGGTATAAACACCCTTGTCGAGGTTTGCAAAAAGGCTGTTTTATGTGCGATCGTAAAAAATTCTGCATCTACTTTAAAGACATCTGATATCCGTTAAAGGTTAGCGAGGTAAAAAACCAGAACGATCACGGATCATCTCTGATGGATTTTCGAATATGTGAACTCGGAGACGAGGAATAAAATGCACAAATTGCTCTCGACCGGTCGTTTTTGGTCAGATCCCTATGACGCCATCTTAAGCTTCAAACTTCATTTGCATAACGCATTCTGCGGAAGAAACTTATTCGCGCGTAACGTCAGAGTTATTTAGGGGTGCTATATCTTACACATCAATTTGAACATCATTAAAATGTATGAGCTACCACGAGGGATTGATCACCTAAACACTCGGCCTCGCCTCTATATACACACTAATTATTTATATATTCACGCTAATGGATAAAAATCGCGAAATGTCTACCGAAAGTTGAGCATAAAATACAAAATACAATTAGGTTGAACATTAGGGTAACGCTATATCATTTTAATAGCACTGTACATAAGCCACAAATGTATAAAGCAGGTATTATAATATCATGGCGTGATGAGTTTTTCTTTAATCTTGCAGGAAAATAGGAAAAGCTTAAAATACTTAAACAAGAACACTAAATTCAAGTTGTGTTCTTCTGGAAAATTAAATTCCGCCCCTATATGAAAGACCGGAAGTTTGTAGACTTCCTGTTTTAGCAGCACTCTCCTCGCAAATCATATCAGAAATGGGGTATAAACGCTATCAACGTTGTTGAAGTGGCTATAGTTATTAATATCTGCGACATAAAAATATAAAGTTGTGTCTCTAAAATGCACCGTTACAAAATTAAGTTTTATATCGTTAAAGATTTCGAATAAAGATTCAATTAACTTGCATGAACGTTGGTTTTTCTCTTTATTTCACGTTTCGCTCCAATGTCTCTGTTGAAGAAGGCGTCTTCATTAACTCTGTGTTGCTGCTCATAGAGTCGTACGAGGCTGGACGTTATGATCGCATAGTATTTTATTTCGTGTGTAATTTAGCGTGGATTGTGTAACGGAGAGGCTCATATACGTATGGACAAGTGTCCATTTCTACTTATTGCTAGTTGAACATTCAGTAATTTAGGTACCAATCTTGCCTTGCCTGCAATTCTTACAAGGATAGTTTATAAATTTTTAATTTAATCCATTTTCGTTCAAGCAGCTACTTGATTTTAAATTATCTTACGGTTAGAACTCCCAGAGAGTGAAAAACAAATTTAACATGATTCGTATCAGCTTTACACATTGTTGGGTAATCTGTGCCATGCGGGAGTTTTATTTGGTAATAGAACCTTCAAGAACTATGGGTCACCCTGTATGTTGAATTTCATTTATTTTTTAGGCGTAGATGTGGTCGTTAATTTGAGATTGAACGCAATTTCGAGTATGAATTTGAAGCCCATGGCTTGGTTTAAGAATTATGTTACTAAATTTGTTTAAATGCTTGTTTGTATTTTGTTTATTTAATTATAATAAAGCAATACATGTTGATTAAGTGTATTCTTTTGTAAAAGTGTTATCTCCGGTCGTAGCGATAAGAAGGTCCGTTATTACTGCGTTAAGACACAACAGATGTCTTTCGCTGTAAGTTAACACATCTATGCAGGTTATTGTGCGACGACGCTTTACTTTGTTAAGGACGAAGGAAGGAAAGAAAATGAAAGAGGAATGGTTTCAAATAGAAGAAACGGGCGTAAACGTTGCTTTTGGCTTTAACAGACCGATTTATTGGAATGTAGGTGTTTTCCATTCACGTTTGTTTCCTTGGTCTTGAAAGATTTTATTTGTATTGACAATAATGACCTCACATTAATGTAAGATCGATATATTATGCTATCACAATGGTCTGTAGAATACATTATCATAAATATTTTAAAAAAAGTTGCCACAACAGTACCGTTTCAAAACGGAGAAGATGGATTATTGCTTAGAGATACATGTAGAGGGCGATTCACGTAGCCGGTTCGTTAGAAGTTTTTCAACTTGCAGTCAAAATAAAAATTTGATTTAGAGTCATAATCTACCATTGCGAATTGAAGTAAAAAAATAACTTCAAGATGGCCCCGCTTCCGTAAATACCGAAAGTGGCGCCAACTTGTTTTTTTTTGGATAGAAACACACTATTTTCTTTTTTTTTCTCAATGCTGTTAAGTTTAAGTACTTACAAATCTATCATAGTTTATGACCCATGTCAATTTTTTTCTAAAAATTTGAAGATGCAAGGGTCCACTCAAAAATGCATCCCTTAAAAACCGCTCAAGATAAGTGAGTGTTCTTTTTTATAATCGAATCCTTAAAGCCTATTGTATTTTTTGACCGTAGAAAAAGTTTCCAAGGCTGCTTGCACTCAAAATAATCAAACACATCAATTTTTCAAATCGCACCAACTCTTTCTGATGCCAGAAATGACTCTTTTGAATTTAGGGTTTAACATTCTGTATGCCTATATCCGGTGGTTATTGAGTTATTGGCATTTTTTGAAAGAAACATTCTTATTTTTCCATTAGTAGTAGCAGGCATTTGAAGCAATCGTTTTATTTGGAATGTCCTTAGGAATGTCCTTCGAATTAAATGTAAAACAACGTTATGCTAGTGTTGAAATTAATTCGTTCAATTTTCACTATAGGTCATTATCCGCATTGTGTTGCTTTTGATTGGTTTGTTGAATAAACAACAAACAAATAACTCAAATAGACATAAAGAATGGCCATAGCATTCAAATCTACATTCATTTCTGGCATCAGAAATAGTAGTTGCAATTTGAAAAATTGAAGTTATTGGCATTAATGATTGCTAACTTTGAAAAATCGCAGCAGCACTAGCAACTTTTTCAAGACTTCCAGCGGGCGCTCAAAAAACTCCGTAAACTTTTAGGATTCGATTATAAAAAGGAGTACTCACTTATCTTATAAAATAGCAACATTATAGCAACGAAAGATTTAAATCGGTTCGACGTCAAATGGTAGAAGCCCAAAAGGCTATACTAGATTAACAATATAACAAAATAGCAGCCTAATATTCACGTATCCCATAAATCACCTTCTAACAGGAGCAAATGTGTATTTCGAGTTTTGCATACTGGAGAAGAAATGACCGTGACATCTTGAATTTCGTAAATTACGATTCCCTGTTAAAACGGATTAACTTTTTGAAAAGGGATCTTAAATTGCTGGTGATTTCTGGTATAACAGGGAAACTCGGTAATATTACCCCAACGATCAACACGCGAAGCTGTTAATTACCGGGACCCAAATTAGTCGCTTAGAACGCTAAAACGCGAATGCTCTGAGGACCTTATTGGTCGCCTTGAATGCCAAAACGAGAATCTCCGTCCTTTTAATTACTTGGTACGGCCATAATGGTCAATTATCTTTCCAAATTGCCATGTCTAATTGTTTATTGGTTAGTGTCTTTTTTACTACCAATCCCAGATAGTTTTAAAGGTCGGCAAAAATGCACGTTCAGCAGTTTCCACGGTAAGAGTATATCTCATGATGGCTTCTCTAATGTAATTCAATATATCTAATTAAGAACGTGAAACCTATCACTAAACTGAGACTGGAAGTAACCATCTAGGCTATTAAACATCCACAAAAATCCATACAAAATGAACATGTACACGTGACGTATATTCAGTTCACCGCAATCAACCAAATAAATTCTTTACATCATCACGACCAAAATTTGTTTTGGAAGACGCTTCAGAACCTTCATATTTGTTACAGTTTTTACTCATTTATGCGGAAAAAAATTAAATCCAAGCCTAAATGCTCTCGTTACAACAATTGATTTCATCAGAAAGAAGTCGCATGTCATCTACACTACTATCCATAACCATACTGTTGCGAAAAGGTTTTTTTTTTGGAACTTAAGTCTAGAAGAAACTATTATGCATGCAAGGTCACAGAACACCTGATGTCGGTCTACAATCGTTTTTCATTTTAACGCATACAATAGCGCTCTTTTTGAATAAAAAAAATTCTCTATTAAATCACACAAAAAATAAAAGTGACTTCCATAAGAAAAAACAAAGTTTTGGTTGAGTGTAGGCGAAACGTCACAATTAAAATTTAAAAATAGCATCTTGTAGAGTTAAAAACGTGGCCATTAATGTGTCATTTATTTCGAACAAAATTTCGTTTTCTCCGAAAGTAGTTGGAATTTCTTCAGTGTCAAAACTGCATTTTGTTAAGCATAAAAATACACAACTTTGCCAAACTTAAACTACTTAGCTATCTCTTACAGTTGCCGAGATCCAAATGGTGGCCCTCGAATTTGAATCAGTCTGTATACTATGGTGTCCTTCCGTTTAGCCCGAATACCCACTTATAATACCTTCTTTGTCTTCCTTCAAGTTCACCCCATTCCTTCCACCCCCATCCCCCATATCTCCATTCCACACCTTTCACCATTGCATCAAACGTGTATTTTCTTATTCTGAAGTAATTCTTGTTGCTCAATCGCTTTTCTTGGTATCTCCTCTCTTCCCTTCCTACCTCTTTCATCATCTTTTCCTTCTCCTATTTTCCTGCTAGTACCTATATCTCAATCAGTTGGTGATCATATTCTATCCTTGTTCCTATCTTAAATTCTTCTATTCCTTCCAGTATTATGTACTATTGTGTAATCAATCACCGACCTACCTGTCCATATCTCCCTCCAGATTTCCGTTTAAAACCCTCCAACCTCTTTTTTTGATAATTCCAACTGAAAACGGTGAAAAACATTTTAGATTTATCTTGTATAGATTTTTGTTAGAATTTAACGTAGAATCTAAAAATCGAATAAAATACAGGATGGTCCATTTAGAATTTTCAAGTTGGGGTGGTGGACCGCTTTTGGTACACCCCGTATACCCAGTATGACAGCGTTTTTTAGTGGATAATGGTTCTAATTCGTCTGTATCGTAACAAAGCCCCCGTTCTCCGCCTGGCAATTGCCAGTGTTAGTGATCATTCTGTAGATGAACACTCGGTATTAAGAAGCGTTTGAGTTGGTACCTCGTTCGAAGATTGTCGCTCTGAAAATATTTATTTCTGTGTAGGAGTTGGAAATATAAGGAAATTGGAAATTAGTAGGTTAATTTGTAGAGCCGCCCGTCGAGGAAAATAAGAGGCCGTATTTAATTTGCCGTTTGCAGTCGTTCCTGTAGGAATATTTGAATTGTTTTTACAGTCGCCTAAAGCACTCTTGCCGGGGAAGGAGAGAATCTTATTCAGTTTTAGGTCCGTTAATTACGCATCACTCTATTTTATTTTCCTAATAATATCCAGCACTAAAACCGGCAGGTTCATGCAGTTTAAGGAAAATATCAACGTGATCGGAGAACCCGCCGTTTGACCTCACATTCGAAGTTAAAAAATGGCATTACTGCACTGTCGAATTTGGAGATTTCATTCCGTATATTTGGATACGTATAATTAACCTTAATTGGTTGAATGGGTTACAGTAAGCGATTCCGATTAAATCGAGATTACATCCGTTAGGTGCGTCATTAAAAAACTAAAATTTTGAGATCGGTCCCGTAATTTTAAGAAATCTGGGGACGAAAGGAGGAAATTATATACTTTGCTCCATTGATACCGTAATTTTTAGCTTTTCCCTAAATTTATTTTGCATTTAGACCCTTTTATTTTGCCTTACATTAAGTTTACCGCACCGTATCTATAGCATTTGCAAGGTAAGCTTTGGACTACTTTCCGTCTCATTAATTATAATGGGGGGATATTGTCTCGTTTACTGCCTTTGCCTTCTCGTAGAAACCGCTAGCAAGTCCGATTAGTTACTGTTCTCGATTAGGGAAATTGCTGTGCGCTTTAGCTTAGCATTCAACAGTAGCCGCCCAACGCTTGCCTTTTAGAATTCCTCAAGTTACCTAGAGCTTACCCATCACCGACCTCTTCTTGTTCAGAAGAAGAGAGATCGAAAACTTCGGCGACAGTTCGTCGCAGTATCAACGAAAATAACACTTGACTCGAAAATTAATAATCCCTCTGGATTATGTGTCACTTTCCTAACTGTGATGTAAATAACTATTATTTACTGATTTTATTATAAGATTCAGTTAACTAAATGAGCATTCTAATATGAAAAAAATCTTTAAAAATTACCTTCACCACTTGCGTGGGATTAACTTTGTCAATGTTACTTGTTACATAATATCTTAAAACCATTGCTTTTTCTGAACTACTAACTGAACGTCCCACGTTCGTTGCGAATAACGTAACAAATAATACCATCTTGATTGAAAGGTTTCCATTGGCAAAAACGATTTAGAGAATTACATCTCCATCGAAGTAAACGAATCAAATGGAATGAAAAATGGTATAGTAATTACACTTTAACTTTGTTTGAACAATTCATTAGTTTACTTACGCAATGTCGGTAATGGCGTAGCATTTAATTAAATACCGTTCAGTTTTGTACTTTTCGATAGAAGCCAAAGTAACTACTACGTATTAAGCGATAAACCGTTGTGCTTTGTGTTTCGCATTGAAACTTTTAGGTGTGCTAATCAAATACTACTATATTTCCAGTTGATCAAAGAACTTATGATTTGTTTCAAGCCGCAATTATGATCTATTTTAAATTGAAACATGCTTTCATTAGTTCAGGTGCTCGTTGTATACGTGTTATATTTGAAAGAATAAATTGTGTATCTGCCAATTTCCAACTAAAATCGTTACGGTTTTAGGAATTAACAAGACGCCAACGTCGCGTCGCCTCCGTGTAAATAAACCTAAGTGTATACCTATAGGTTCCCTTTCAGCACAGGTCGTTCATTGCAGGTTTTGATTATCTAAAGCACGTCTCTCCCTTTTAATTTCCTTCAAAACTTATTAGATTCTTCTCACTTCCCGTTACACTAGTAATCTCTCCGGAGACCACGAAAAATTTCATGCAAAGGAATGAAAATATATTTTCATCTTCCAAAAACTTCCACTTTATACTGTGTAAGTTTAACTATAAGTTGGAAAAGTTTTCTAGATTATTATCAGTTTTAATCAAAACTTATTTCCTTCTTTGTAACAATGCCTAACTTACTTATATAAATTCAATAAGGGGATTTTTTATGGCGATTGTAATTAAATTAGGATCGCGAAATCTGAATATGAATTATATGGTAAAGAGTGTAATTAAAATAAGTTTTTATCAACGTAATGACTAACATTATTGGGTTGGATTGGATGACAGCAAATGAATCTAACTAGAAATTTACCACTATTAAGTTGTCCTTTAACCATACGTCCAGCTAGCTCAATTAAACTCAGGTATACCTACTAACAAACTCTTTTAAATAAAAATTTTGACTTTTGAATTATTTAACAAAAGTTTAATTAACACCTGAAATAATCCTGGGTACGAATAGAAAGATTTGAGATGAGAACCCATTACCCATATCCTGGGTAGTAATTTGGGCTCAACTAAACCATTGAATAAGCACCTTAAAGAAGTATAACTACATAGGAAAACCTGAAATTGGTGTAAGGTGTGTTGCATACACTGCAAAGTGGTTAATTACCACAAATATTGAAAGATATTTGGCCTCGGCCGGTAAATAATGACTAATTTGTGTATATCTTCAAACAGTTTTTCCAGTTTTTGGCGATTTTTTGGAAGTTTTTCTATAGGAATAATAGTTTTTACTTTCGTTTATTAAAATATAACTCTTTTTGCTACCCCGCGCACCTCTGTACGATGGAAAAAAATAGATTTTTCATCCCCTTGACGAAGAGGTGGTTTTACGGGCCCAAAATTGTCTCCTTTTTTATCATAAAACAAGCTATGTTTTCTCCAAATTTCAAACCCCTACGACTTTTTTTCGCAAAAATAAGAATAAAAACCGAAAAAAACAGCTTTTCCGGTTTTTTTAGGAAAATTGGAGGTTATGTGAAAATAAGGCAGATACAAAAGTCGTTGATTTTTTTATTCTCTATAACTTTTATGTCGAACATTTTAGCCTAAAATTAGTAGTTTTGTCACAAATTGCAAAACACCACTTTCCACCCCTTTCAACCCCCGGGATTTCATTCGCGTAAAAATTCAGTTGTTTTAATTATTTTTTCCTAAATTCTAATCATTTCACCTGCATGAAAAACCCGCTTTGAACCGGTAACTAATTTTTTTTGTCAAAAAATGTTATATAGCCTGGACCATTGACTATAAGGTCAATGGTTGTACTTCTTTAGGGTGCTTATTCAATGGTACCGCCCTGTCTAATTAGTAATTACTTATAATGAAAGTCCGCATTCTAACATTAAATCTGAAATTAATTATTGCGGTCATTAATGTGCCTAAAATTACCAGATCCTTATATGTTGGAACGTTGGAATTTTAAAGAAGTAAAGAAATCGGAAAAGTCGGTAACTAGCTTTAAATTTGTGGTTCACTTCCCCCACAACAGAGGGACGACAGAATCTTGGGCAGATTTTCTTATTTCATCAGTTAACACGGGCGTTATACTTCTTTAAGGTGCTTATTCAATGACTAAACATAAAGTTAATCATGTACAAACATAAGACAGGCCAACTAACAAATACCACGCACGTGCGTTCGATTGAAAAGGTTTAAAATAAAAGTCAATTAGACTATCAAGAAACCTTATCGAAGATGGAGTTTTAAAACCAGATCCATCAAGGTTAAACCAATTACAAAATCTTCCAGTCCTTCACATTCTGCCTCTCTTCAAAGAGTCATGGACACATTTTCGCACTATCATGGATAATGCGATTTTCCAAGAAAATTTACAGGATTGCTATGACCAAACAAAGCAAGTAATTTCTGATTTCAACAAAGTAAACACTGAAATCGCTCAATGTTTTTTCGGCGAAAAGATCTTCTGCTTCTTTCTTCTGAAAGTAACGGAAATCGGACAGTAGATCAAAAAATTCAGGCGACAGCTTTAGATTCCTAAGAAAACCTCTCACAAGCAACTGGTATCAATAAAACACAAAATATATATCTGACTACTCCTCTTTTATTTGCAGGCAAAATGGTTGTAGGAACTAGATAAATACTAATAAATCTGTATTTATAAATATACTTAATATAAGAATCGAGCAAACAGTGAACCGCTAGGTGAAGCACAGGGCAACTATATACAATTATACCAAAACTATGTACGGAAAAACAATATAAATTAAGCAATAGCAAGAATTAAGCAAACACCCCTCCCCCCTAAGGAAAAGACAAGAAAATTATACCATTCAACCCCTATGACTTCGACAATAAACATATTTTGGTACCTGTACAGCTTAAGTTGCGGCAACCAACACAAAATTTAAAATTACTCAAACAACGAAATCACAGATTCACTTATTCTTTATTTTATTTTAAGCGTACACAATTGTTATAGACTGAATTCTCCAGTCATCACTGGTGCCCACCCTCAAAAGTATTTAAATAAGACACAAACAAACAGTATTAACACGTAACTACTACAGACACTGACGTGGTCGTCTGTCAAGCACGTGACTTTTCAGAGTTACGGTAGTGGTAGTGGTGAGGGTGTGTAAATTTGTGTGCTTTTATTCCATTAAAAAATGCGGAAGAGTTTACACACCGTCATGGTTTCAGTTATATTCCAACAAACAAATATTCGTAATGTCACGTTCAGGTTTTTATTTTGTCGATTGTATTCCGTCGCGCTTAATTTGTTATCTTCGTCATATTTATCAGAGACGTCTTTGTTTTAAATTGTATCTGGGGCCCCATTGCCGGGAAATTGTCTCGTTTTACGTGATAAGAAGAGGTAATATAAGGTTTCATATCTTACGCTGCGAGTTAAGGTCCTTCGAGAAAGAGATAAGTAAATTTTTGCTGTATCGACGTTTTTTGTGCTAGAGAGAGCCTGGTCTGAGCCGTAGAGTAAGATTTGGGGTAGAGCCGTGGTACTATGCGTTTTCAAATAGCGGCCTTTCGAGCCTAAGTAAAAATTTGGCATTTTGGGAAACCGAGCATAATAAAAAATTGATCAGTTAAAAGTGAAGTCTGCAATTTAGTATTTGTCCAGGTGGAAAAGTTATGTTTAAAGGAGTTCAAGTTCCCATTTTGGACTACTACAACGATAGTGCGTTTTTTTCACTACCCTTAGTGAAAGTTGGCGTGTAAAATTAGTGAGCGTAAGATTACTACCAAAGTATCTTTTCCATAAGGATTAAACAGAGATAAAAGTCCCCAAAGAAACACCTCGTAATCGTATCGTGCTTCTATATAAAGATATTGTTCGTATTAATAACCATCGTGCCAGTCAGCAAATTCAAAGAACATTTCGGACGCTCCGTAGTGCCACAAAGTATAGAAACGCTTACGCTAATATGCAGGCTAAGGTGAATTCGCAATAGAAAATTGTTACTAAAATTTACGTTTATTTTTGTGCCACTAATATTACAATAAATGAAGGTGAAAAGTTTGCGAAGGGGATTTCTTACACGCTTGTCCTAAAATTCAAAAACAAACATTTAAAAGCGAGTTTATGATAGTGCTCGTTTTTCTTTCAACCCCAAAATTGTGTACTGACTAAAAGCGACAACAACCGAAACCTGCAAATAAATCAAACCGCATCAAAGACGTACCTCTCTAAGGGATGTTATTGTAGTTATCTATGCCGTCGACTTAAGAATGCATTTCCATCAATCACTCGTCAACTCCCCCACTGTAGTGTTTTATCTCCGTGAGCTGTAAACAACATCAGAACAAAGGGCAGCACGACAAGGTTCGTTATCCAAATTGTATCATTGTTGTAAATTTAAATCAACATCTTTATTATCTAATTAAGAAAACAAATTTTGAAACATTACTAGATAATTAAACTCAAAACCAGAGGTTGTGAAGTTGTCAAAACCAAAGTTTTATGTATTGTTTTTGTATTCTCATCAAAAGAAAGCTCTGAGTTTGTAACCAGCCTTCGTAGACTTAATATCTTGTGGAATGTGCCCTAACTGCGTTGGCTAATTTGGATAATAGTGAAACCAATTACTGAATGTATATCTTCAATTTCAATAATTAGGCATATACCTAGTTGTTATTTTTGCCACATATTTCCTTTTAAATAAAACCTCGGTCATGCTGACCGCTGTTGGGTCATTTTATTTTGTCAGTAGTAGTTACGGGTTAATTATTATATACTGCAGTCTGTTTCAAATTAATCGGCCCTATTGCTCTTTCTTAGTTGTAGGGTTAGAAAGACAGTTAAATTATCAAAATTGTCTTTTGTCTACCGACAAATTTGTTATTAAAAAAATAAAACACTATCGCATTTTTCAAGTAATAACAAACATGTGACTTTTTATATGGAATACCCTGTACATTGTTACACTACACCATACGATAGCGACTTCTGATAGAGTGAACTAAAACTCAAAACAAAAACCTACGGAGTGACTGGAATGGTTGAATACACGAATCTCTTTTAGTCACACGAAATTGTAAGGTTTTTCACGTCAATTCAAAGTTAAACGCATCACAGAGACTAGACTAATAAAATCGCCGAGAAAATCGCTTAAACAACCAATCAATGGATAATATTGTTTCCTGATTTAAATACAAACCCTTAGCATTGCAAATACCGTATGTGGCACAATATACGAGTACGCACTGATGTCAACAATCGCAAACACGTAATGTTTGTGCATCAGCACGTTAATTACACATGAAATCGATATTTGGCGAATAGGATGGCACTAACTAATATCCTAATCGTCCTTTTTTGGTACATGAATCCGTAACAGGAGAGCTGTACTTTCGATAAATTTTAAAAAGCATCACCTCTTAACACAATTATCCAATCTTTATCAATGTTCATTTCGGAATTCCCTCCGTGTGACAACTTTGAAAACCAATTAAGCATAATTGATAGATCAGCCGTCAGCAAATATTAACGGATTGGTTTTGATATATTCTCGTATTATCTGTCACATAAATTAATTAAGAGGGTGGCAGCATTTTGACAACTTTGGTTGAAACACGGGATGAAGTGAAAAAATAGCGATAATAAAATTAGAATTAAGTACAGGTCGGTACACGTATTTTTCGTAATTTCGTATTTAAATTATGAACAATCTTGCGAAACGGGTATCTAAACGTGATGAGTAGAAGTTAGTTTTCTTTATATTTAAAAAGGAGAGTCTAAATCCAGAATGTACCTAATGAAGGTTCATTTCCCAAAATGCTAGAGGTTATGATGAAAATTGAAAATATCCTAGGGTCTTGTAACAACGATCAGAAAAAGTCCCTCAGGGCTAAAGCAGTAAAGCAGCATTTTAACTAATTTTTTATGCTAGACTTGATTTAAGATAAGCTCTTGGAAACAAACTCTAGATGACGTCGGTCTGTCGGTCCGCCTGTACTCTCATTTCCGGCTAAACAACTGAACCGATTGGAACACGCACTAAACTTCTCACACAACTTTGGTTAACTTGCTCTGCTTGAAAATTCTTCCCAAATTAATGAAAATATGAATGTTTCAGACAAGCTTAGAAAAATTAGGAAATATTCAAGAAATGTAGGAAATTATGAGGGAAATGTTTCAGAAATTTTGAAAATATTTGAAAAAAGTCGAGTACGTTTTGGAAATGTTTCAGAAAGGTGTAGAAATTTCGGAAAAGCTTTCCATGCACGTGTTAAGAAAAAATGGATAACTTTATTATTTACCAATCGATACGGATGCAAATTTAGTCCAGTACAACATACGAAATCGGTAATTCCAAACGCTATTTCGATAGGTATTGTGTCCAGGCTAGTTTTTCCGTGGCAAGTGCACGCGTTATAGGGAAATTTATGACTTTTTCATTTCTTTATCGATATCTATCCCATATAACAAGCGAAATTAGCTATCCGAAATGGGGTTCAAGGGCTTATGTCCGCACTAGTTTCTCCTGTGGAAAACCGTTTCTATATAAAATGGACATATACATTAACAACTACATTACTAAAATTGATATTTTTAAATTTATTGATCCATATTCATGCAACTTTAATCTAACATAACAGGCTAAATAGGCTATCCCAAACAATGTTTCAATGGTTTGAATTGTAGGAGCGTTTCAGACTACTTACAAAATTTGTGAAAATACTTCAGAAAATGGTCAGTCAGTAAGGAAATTTTAACACATTTCAAAATTTTTAAAACGTGTGGGAATTTTGGATTTTTTTTAATGTAGGCGTTCTACGTTTAACTTTCAAAAATATTGGAAACGTGTAAAAAATTTGAACATGTTTCGGAAGTGTAAAAAAATATTTCAAATGAAGCATATTCAAAATTTTGCATATTTAGAAATTTTGTTACATTTTTTTCGAAATTTTGGAAATATTTCTGTATGAAATTTTGTAAGATATAGAAATGTTGTTGTTGTGTCCACACTAAAGTAGAAAAAACCTACTGACATGTCTAACTTATGGAAAAAATTGATAACTTTTTTATTAATTCCTCAGTCACGACGCAAATTCAGTCCACTGTCACATACTAAATGTGCTATTCGAAATGGTATTTCAATGCCTTGTGTTCACACTAGTTTTTAGTTTTTCCGTGAAAAACTCTATGAAAATGCACGTCAAAGCTATGTGTGGTATGTATTTATCTATATCCATTCAAATTTAATTCAAAATTTTTGACGCAAACTTCACATCGTTTAAAATATGCAAAAATATACAAATTATTTAGTTAAAAGTTTAACGTTTAATTATCACTGATCTGCTTTCACTGTTGCGTGTAAAGTAAAACCTCGATAGTTATGTGGACGGTATCTGTAATTTCTTGGTATGATTGTGTATAAGAGGGATGCTGAATGAATATCGACACTAATGGTTAACGTGTTTATTGATTAAAAATACAAATAAAGTAAATTGATTCTAAATCATATTTGGCGAGTCGATACGGAGCGCACATGTACTATAAATGGGAACAGTACGAGAGTAATATGAGCGAAAAGGTCTTTCTTGTTTTTGTTTTGACATGGTGCTTCTCAACAACTATGCTTATTGTCGATGGTTGTACGACTATTTCTCGTCCAATGTGCGTATTCATGGTAATTCTAACTTCGACGGCTCATGCGCCGCACTTAAAAAAGGTGGGTAGTGTACGCAGGGATAGGCGAAATAGGGCGTATGGCTTAGTTTACGTTAGGTATTTATACTTTTTTGCGGCTTATAGAAAATAAATACCTGAAGATAAAAAATATTGTGTGAACCACGGTAGGAAAGCTATTTTTCTGGAACTCGAGAAGACTGGCTAATTTCGTAACTTTCGCACTTTGGAACACAAACTACTAATTGAAAATCATACATACATTATTTCCATCATTCTACCTAAGAACACTGTTCCCATTGTGATGGAACTTATTGGACTAAATAAACCAATTTTTTACAAAACAAACAACTTTGCATTTCCCTTCAAGTAGTGGCAAAAGTGAGCAAATTCTTAATTGTTTCATTCTCCGCGTAACTGAAATATCGACATGTAAGTCACGTAAGCCTAAGCACCCACTTTTCAAAATGAAGCTGTATTTCCGTATCCATCGGAAGAAAAGTTTGTATGAAGAGTGAAATCTCATCTAGACGAAACTCGCGAAGGAATGGCCGGAAAGTGAAAAGACTATTTGGTTAAATTACGACGTTTTCAAACCCAAATTAGTTTTAAGGGTTAATTTCGGCATAAACGTAAACAAAGCTTCGGTTTTCGAATTTTGTTTTAAAAAGTATCAGCTCTCGAAACAGAGACGGTGGAAAAAAATCGTGCTCATTAAAAGGTAATAAAAATGGATTCCCTAGGGGAAAAGGAAAGCAAAACATTAAAGGAGCTCAGATTTACCTTTAATCAACCTTATCTGAGAAAAATCTCTCGAAAATTCTAAAGATGCTTGATAAAATATTTTATAGGCTTTATAATTGCAAATCCAGATGAAGTAACAGTATGTAAACACACCGACTGAGAGACATGAAATTAACTAATAAGACGGACGAATTTTGAGATTCTCGATTTTGCGTTACAGCGGACATGCTTGTGGTAATGACATGCTCTGACCTACTTCTTTTCCGGAAAGGTGTTTATCTGTTATTATACGCTTTCTCGATATACTTCAAAGATGACAATCTACTTAGGGGTATTGTTAAAAACCTCCGCACTCCAATTGCATCCGAAGCGCCCTCATGAAATATAACCGCGCAAAAATGAAACACGTTTCATATTGCTAAATTTTCCGTAAACGCATTAAGAATTTCTGCTTCTTGTTTCGTAAACTTTTCTCCCTTGTGCTAAAAACTTAGCATCTGTATGAAACGATGTCATCTTAATCGTGATTTCCATTTAAATAGCATGTTGCCGCTCCAAGAGGACACTCAAAGAAAATGGCCATTCATATTTGTATGACAGCACAAAGAGTGCGCCGTCTTCAACATCTAGAAAAGAATAATAGACTATAGATTCGTAAAAGAAACCTATTTACTCGGCTTTCTCGCCCTTAACATTTTTGAAATATCTGGCTATTTAAAGCAACCTTTTTTCTGTGAAAATCCTCTTATATTTCCTTATATTGACATTCTTTCTATCAAGTTTTACATTTTCCCTCAAAATATATAACTAACGTTATTGATGGAGGTTACCAAAAACTTTTTTAATAAAGTATATTTATTCCGAAATACTTTTATTGTTTACGTTTGGTATTTTAACGTCCGCTTATGATTGACATTTAAAAAACGTTGCGCAGAAATTAAAATTGCCTGGTTTTGGACTACTTTTGACCAATTCTGTTCTAAAGGCGATTGTTTGAGGTAATTTTAAGCTTGAAAATCCTGTATCGGATTTTCTTCAAAGAAGTGCTTAGTTCTTCAAAAGTGTCACCGACACGGACTTTTCTTCCCTCGACAGTGGTGTACATACTACAATGGAGTTATATCGGGAGGAAGATGTTCATTTCAGGGTGTTAATAAGTGATGCAATCCAAGAACATCATGGGGACGAATTATCAATTAAGTAGTTATTATGACCTTCATCTACATCACCATTTAAGGATTTTTTCAGGATTATTCGTGTCATATACATGAAGACCAGGAGGTGAATTTAGGGATCAGGTCGTCCAGCATCGGGAACTGTGTTGATACTGGGTTTCCGGACGAGCGAATGCTGTGTTTCCATTGTGATGGTGACCACATCATTAACTCTTAGGTTCTTTCGGTACACCATTCAGGTGGGCTAGCTTTTCGACAATCCGTGTTAACATTCTGGAGGTTGATGCTATCAGTTTCAAGCTTGGTCATAACGGTGCCATTTGCGTCCCCCCGTTTCCATTTCTCTCTTAAAATTTTGCTAAATGTGTGGTGGCTGACATTCTGGTCTGGGGGTTAAAACGTAGGAAGGAAATCATAGGGTGTATATATTATTGTTGATGGCCAGCGCACAATGTAGTTGAAATTAGCGGAAAAATACACCCTGAATTTGGAAAAAATAGTTATGATTTCGATTTAAAACGAGGTTGTTATTTTTTACTACACAATAATCAAGTTTCTTTTGTTGAACTGCTTAGTGCCACTTTTTTCTGACACTTTATCACCATGTTAGCAAAATCTTGATCAATTACTGGGCCAGATTTCTGTGCCAAATTTTTTTGCACTGTGACGTACGGAAAACTGCAGTTCCGTTAAAATGTGTGACCAGCAGCTCAACGCCGAGACAATGACGCCGGCGTCGGCATCAAAGAGGTAGACTGTCCATATCCTTTGTGAACTCGCCAGCCTGTATTTATTTATTGACTAGGTGCTTGTGGAATTCATGTAATTCGTTTATTTATTCGAACCCTTTAACGATCCAGATAAATGTCTCATACTCAATTATGATTAATTTTGTTGATCCATACCCAAAGTTTCAGATGTCTACAAAATTCGTATAAATAATCCTTTTCACATTTAAGGAATTTGATCACGGCCTGTATTTACCTTAGAATTTGGAATTTGAAGTCGAGATTGAAATGTTTCATTGTGCCGGGAATCGAGTATTGTGATTCAAAATAATTTCTTTTATTATGTTTCTGAAAAAAAGGACAGGCTTATACAGTAGTCCAGTGAATAGAGGCAAAAGGAGGGGGGTTACTTTACAAACGGTCCGGTAGTTTAAATTTTCCTCATCCGCGCCCACCGTAATATTGAAAAACAGAAAAAAAACGTTCTTAAGATTTTCGCTTACATCTTCGTTTCAGTGCATTTTCGCCAGAAAAGAGTTCTACTCATTCTTGTAGAGAATTAAATTTCCTTTAAATTTTGTTTCTAGGACTGATAGTTATGGAGATATGCACTTTAAAAAAACAAAACAGTTAGAAAATTCTTCTTCGTTAAATAAGGATAGGTTCTTTACCAAGTTTTTACCTTTTTTGTGGTTTTGCTTAATGTAGAGTTTTTCCTTTTACTCATGGAAAATTGGCTACAAAATTTCTACATCTTTTCCACCTGCCATCAAAAGAACAACATTGAGGGGTTCCACCGTGTATACACAAGTTACGCAGATGCACACATTTTTGAGAACTGGCAACCAGGGAATTTTTAGTGTGCGTGATGTATTCAACTAAAGAAAAAGTTGATATTGTCAATTGGTATAGTGCCGGTAACAGTTTATTTTCTGTGATGTCAAAGCAACAATATTCAAATTTGTTAATATTACAGCCAGATCTTTGTTACAAGAAGTTATTTTGGTTGCATAAATTAAGGCGCTCTTCAGAAGAGACTTTATCTTTTAAAAGTAGACATACGGAAAAACAACACATGTAAATCGTCATGTATACTTCTTAATAAATATCACTGTGTATGTACTTACAAACTAGTTAATCTCTCTCTCATATAAAAAATTTAACTCGTAAAGGAATTAAAATTTTGAAACAAGGAAATTACAGTACAGGGAGGTCTCGTACAAGGGAGGAAGGTGTAATTTTAAACTTATTACTCATTTGACTGATCATGTTATTTGGACTAAAAATCCAGAGTAAAGTTATTTTAATGAATATTGCAAAAAGAGTTATAAAATAACTTGAATACTAGTACATACAGGTATATGGCGGTATAGTTTTAGCCACAATGTTCTAGTCTAGGGCGCATTTTTAAGTAAACGGGCGCCTATTCGCTTTTAAATTTATAAAAAGCAACCAGTGCTCAATTTTAAAACAAAAGAATATGCGTAAATCCACTCTTGAATATTTATTAGGTCCACGAGCTCAAAGATCTACAAAATAACGATACTACCGTCTACCGGAAGTGTATGGAAAGCAGAAACACTTTTGTGAAAATAATATCTACAAATCAAATAAGAATTTTAATGCAGCGTGCTTAAATTTACATTTCGTATTTTATTAAATATTTAAGAAGTTTACATAATTACCTAAATTTACTTTATACATAATATCAAGAAATTTTAACATTTTATAAATGCAAATAAAATTACACTGAAAGCAGGGAAAACGCACTTTTCTCTTTATTTTGATCTGCTTGCTTTATATTCTTAAATGAAGTGGAATTTTCTTAAAAAGTTGCTTAAAACACCAATCCAAACGTCCACGAATGCCTAAAATTCTAATAGGCACCTATGCATGGAAATGTACTTAAATGAAATTACGATCGAGGATACAAAATAGCGTTTCGTTATTTAATTCCGGTTACTTTTCGCTGCGTATTGCCAAGGGCATTGAAATCAGATTCCCTTTGAGACGTAAGAATCGATTCTTATACTGCTGACTCAATCTAGAAATCCCGCAATGAAGCTGGACTTGTTTTGGTTTCAACAACAAGGCGGGCTAATATCTCCCACGGGGATTAGTTGTCGGGGAGAAGCAAGACCAACCCTGTCAAAGCCTATTAGGAATCTTCTTTGAGAAGATAACACCAGGAAATGTACTTAACAGTATCAGAACTGTAACCCGATTTATACCGTACAATAAGATAAGCTAAAAATTACTAAGAACCCAATTTTTGTTCCACCGAAACGCTTTTGGAGGATCATAAACGAATTTACGAGATAAACTTGTTTTATCTGTAATACTAAATATTGTTAGAGAGCAACGACAAAGGGAATGAACCGAAAACAAATTTTATCATCTGACTTTCAGGCAGCCAAATGAAACGAGTAGTAAATTAAATTTATATGGGGGTGATTTGTAAGTATTAAATTCAAGTTTATGTCGTCACATATAATCAAGTATTTTGTAACGGTGGCGAAATGTACCTATAAAATGTTAAGGGCTTCTGTTAATGATCTTTTTGTTAACTTTTTAATGCGTGCGAATTCATTTTCTCACATTACAAAACACTCAGATACGCGATTTTTGGAGGAAAATTTTCATTTTCCACCAATTATATTTTTCAATTTAACGGAATTCGCTTATCTGGTTGGCTTACTTATGCTTCCACAATGAATATAAAAAAGAATTCATTTAGGCACAAGTAAACTGATACTTCTAGCAACATTGAGTTATAAATACGTGTCATATTGTGCGATATTGGTTTGTATTTATTTTCTGGAAAAATAGTCAGAATGTGATACATGCAAGTGTTTTGTGGTGACTATTTTAACAAACCTGTATGAAAATGTGGATTGCACCGAATAGCTCAATAAATAGGTTTTACACGGATTTACCTTGTGGGGTTTGCAGTATATAATAAGAATCTCTTGTATGAGTATTATTTAACCCAAGAGATCGGGTTACAATCATACTAATCTCCTTCATCATAATTCTGGTTAAAATGTTCGAATAAAATAAAAATTCAAAAACGCTCATAAAAAATGATATATAGGTCCCCTTCGCAATGATTCAGAAAACGTACCACAAGACCACTTTACTTAAAATCGACGCGTCGATGCAAAGCAAACTTTAATAATCTTTTGGTATATCTTTGCTATGGTAATCACGTGATTAAATTGTTTTTTCCCATCGGAATTCGTTATCACAAATTTTAACTACACAAGGCGAGTGTTTCGCGTATACCCTAATAAATACGTTTCACAGGCAACCTCTTCCCTGTTTCGTCTCGAAACCGCATTCGCGTCATCACTACGATTATACTTTTGTCGCTCTATTTGCTAATTGACTAATTTTCAGCCGCGTATTTATTTACCACATTTAAACATCGAAAAGGGAATTTTATACATTTCACATTTAACGGGCTTATCGAATTTTTACAATTTACAAACTGACCGCTGATTATTTACTTTTAATTAATTAATTCCGCTATGAGGCTATTTAATTCAATCGGACGAGATGTACACCTGTACAGACACTACGCCTCCCTTTAGACCCGTGTGTGTTTAGCTATTTATACCAAACTCATAAGGGAACCGGCGCAACTTTGGAGTCGGCCGTCTATTTTAAACCAATACCAAAGCAACATTTTTTTCGGCTAGGCATAAGCAAACCGCTGCGTTAGTGAGGCCCCTCCCATGGTATCAACCCCCGTGGTGTAGATGCGTACGTTTATTGTTAATAAGACGACCGCGCCTGCTACGTATGCGAAACGGTATACATGCAATTTTATTTATATGTAAAATCATCCCAATTTTTCCAAGGTTCTTGTCGAATCGTGAAGTTCTTTTCAAGTTCCTCGATTGCCCCTCAAATTGCCACTATCTTCGTGTCTATTCTATTTCTTTGATTTTTCTCACATTCTCTTCAAACTCTTTATATTTTATAAAGCTAGAAGTTCAAAGGAACTTGCGAGACAGAACATAAGAACAGAAAAGTTAAGAAATATTCAGAAGTAAACGAGGAAGTAATTTGAAGGGAGGAATTTGAGAAATATCTGATCGGAAAGTCGGGAAAGTCTAAGGATGAGAGATACTAAGGGACACATGAAGAAAATGCTTGAGTAGGATTTGAGAGAAAGTTGACAGCGTAAAGTAGAACGCATGGAATTTGAATTGCCATCTTTTGGTATATATTTTTCTCTGGCGAGTGGATTCATAATTTGGGAATTCCAAAGTAATTAGTGGACGGATTTCGCCTGTACTCCTAGTAGGGATATACATTTGCGTTCTTCCCTTTTTATCGATTACTTTCTTTAGGTATTGGCTGTAATTTGTTGTACTGTAATTTTCATCGGCAATTGTTCCTCTTATTTAAGGAGCTGTAAATTTTGTTATCAAAGAAGAGAGGTTACCTTTAATTTCTTTTAGGGCTCAAGTTTAAGAAGGTTTTAGTTCCGGTTAAAATTCACGTTTAAGAACCAGTTTAAGGACCAGTTGAGATTCCAGCTTAAATTCCGGGTAAATTTTACATTATATACGATTTTGTTCGATGTACAAGTTTTGTAACCTTGGTTAAGCTCACCATTGTCTGCGGGTGCCGACGCCCTTGACTACTCTTTCCACAAGCGGCCATTTTGCTGTGAAATGGGTCACCGGGTCATGAAGAAGGTTTAATATCGATGATCGGCTCTCAAAAGGGACACCTCCGTAACCCATTAGCGTCTTGGTGGATAACTATATTGCCCCTTCAGGGTTATATGCTATTCCATTTTCATTTCTTTTTCAATTATAAACATTGTTCATATATATAAATAAAATCACAATTCTTATTAAACTCAAAGTGGTGCAGAGAGGAGCACCACATTTATCACTCGATGCCCTTTGTCCCTTGTGCCAAGTTTACCACCAAAATTCATTGCCTTCTTCTTTAAAACCTTCTCAAGTTCCTCTGAAATCCTTGTCAAGTCGGTTTCAGAGTCCCTTCATACTTCCAAACGCTTCAGTTAACTTCATTATTCTACAGCTAAATATTAATAGTATATAAATCAATCTGGAACGTCCATATTTAAATTAAAATTAATTTTTAGTAAAAAAAAAAAGACATCAACACGTCGTCAGAGAAAGTATTAATATCAAAAAGGCTTCCGCAGAAAGCAACGAAGCTGTAATCGTTAAATGGATCTCAAACAAAGAGAAGAAGAAAGAGAAAAATTTGCATGTAATTAATGCGACGGGAGAAACTTCACTGAAAGGAAAAGAAATATGACTGCGCGCAATACCAAATTAAAGAAGAAATAGCATTAAGTGCAGAAAGGCACAAAGCGTGAACTCTAGCAACAAGACGAACAAGACTCAGATGGCGAAACAAAGAACTAACATAATAAGAAATCTATCACGGCGAAAAGAAAGAACTAAGGTAATAAGAAACCTACTACAGAAATTAACTTATCGTAAACTAGTGGATTACAAAGAAAATACCTAGATGGTTTAAGAATTTAAATAAGAGCACATATCAAATAGTTACATAAGCGGAATTTCAATCAGGAATATCAATCGATAAAAAAAGTAACGTTAACAGCATCTTTGTTTAAAACTTCAAAGAAATATCTCCATAAATTGCAAGTATTGCATTGGAGTAAAAAAATTATCCCTCCACTTTCTTGACGTTTTAAAACACCAGGAATCCGAATCAAACAAAGTATCGGTGATGTCGGTCGGTCTGTCTGTTTGTTCTCTCATTTCCGGCTGAACCGATTGGAACCAAATTTGCTATACATATTCTTAGACGTAAAAGGAAGAGCTGAAAAGCTTTTGGGCAGAATCGCGCCTGCGCGATGTGTTACAGTAACAAGAAAACTGTCAATGTTTGACGTTTTTCCATATTATGATTAACTATTTCATCGCAAGGGTAGATAAAGTGTAACAGATCATTGTGCATTCTAATGACATCTGTCATTCTTATTTCAAATGGGACGCGGAGCACGATATAATATGACATTCAGAACGTATGACAATGCTATTTCTATGGAAACTACCGCGACGCTAAAACCTAAATTTGCTATTTTTGACGTCTAAATGAAATTCAGAATTGTCAGAAGCTTTACAATCATTTATATGGCTTCTGCTATAAGTTTTCTATTACACACGACGATAAAGGGAAATTAACCATCTCGGAAAAGTTAATTCACTCAATGGTTAAAATACTCTTTTATCCTCTTATACGCACACGAGTGTATTAAATAACTAAAATTATCTGAATTTTGATTATTTACCCGCAAAGCAAACTTGAATAAAATTTTGCACGCGTATCTTTTGCCCTTCGTAGCGTCCGTGTTAGACAGGCCTAAAGGAGTTCAAAAAAGCAAGTTGACCGGTCGAGACTAAAAAATATGAATAGCTTCCCCTGAAAGTAATGGTAATTTTATTTGAAAATTAGATAATAGGGTGCTTTGCGTCGTCAACCAAACACATATAGCAAATTGGAATGGTGATATCCTGGTAAGCAATTTTGTTACAATTAATTCCGTATTGAGGTGTTACACTTTCTTTACTCAATGCGATAGAATACTGACCAAACTGACTCTCCAATTTGATGTATTAGGCAGCGACGTAACTATAATTTTGAGGCCCCCCCGCAAAAATTTTTATTGGCCCTCTCCCCAAGTCCCTAAACAAAAAGGCAGTGCCTAACAGTTGAACCAATATTTACTAATTACTATAAATATAAATAAAGTTCATCTTACCAGGGGTGCATATCTCTCGATTATAACTGAAAGTAGACATCACCGTTTGTAAAGGTCAATTTACTTAAATTTATAGGCTATTACTTTTTCCGTCAATCCTAATAATTATGTACCTACTTAAACGAAACACAATATATTTTCCCTGTCGCATCTAGCAGAAGTTGAGAATACTCAAATAAGGAGATTAGTTGGGGGCCCCAGCACTCTGGGGCCCCCCCGCAGTCGCTGTAGCTGCGGGTACCTAGTTACGTCCCTGCGATTAGGCTGCACGTCAAGGAAGTAGCTCTAACATAATTTACTCCCGTCTTGTTTCAATAAGAAATTGCTTCTGCGAAGAAAATCGTATATTTTGTGGAAAGAAAGGAAATTTTGGCCTAACGTCAATAAATTAGAAGAAAAATAATGCACGGGACCATTTTAAGCGACGAAAAGGTTTAATTGTCGAAAGTTCTTAATTTATCTTGAAGGCTATTAGTTTTCGAATTGGAAAATCAGCGTTTTCTATGGTCCTTGTTAATGGTTCACGCTAGCCCTAGAGAATTTGTAATCACTTCACCCAATAGGGTATAAAGATATGTAGATCGTTTGTTTACCCTTATCGTGCCGCATTAGAATACGCTGAAGTCGCAGTTCTGAACTACCTTATTTGCGATACCTCCCTAATGAAAAATCGAAACTCTAATATACTACGGTATCGATAATATGGTGGGTGAGTGGGCGATGTTCGGCGACACGAAAACAAGTCGTTAATTAAACGGGGCTCATGAATCAAACTTCAAACCGTGACGCACTTTTATATCAGGCGTTTAATAAAGATATTACGTATACGTTAAGGAATTTACAGTAATAATCCCTTTTCTCCAATAATGGCGACATAAATTTGATAGCGCCAACTAAAAGAAATCTAAAATCGATTGGAAAGGAAAGGAATATATTTGGGGACCCTTTAGTGATTAAAAACCTTGAGCAAGGTAAGCACTTTCCTAAATGGATGCGCCTCTAATAGCAATTGCATGAGATATAGCCCGCCGCCCGCCGGAACTACACACCCATGCCTACCTGATTCAAAACAAGCACCCTGCCAAAGCCACTTAATCAAATGTGAATTGGGGAGGCGGGTTAATTTCCGCCGATATAGATAGCGACCGGTTTGGATATATACAAATTCAAATATATTATACAGATTATTTTCAGATATTAAAATTGATCTTTTAAATTAAAATCGATTTTGTTACGATTTCGCAATTATCACGAAACGCCCCTTTGTTATGCCGTATCGGATACGACTCCGACAAACCGAACGTTATTACCGTCACGTTTTATACTTTACACACTTTTTTTCAGTAGTTACATTTTCATTATTAGTACGATCAAGTTTTCAGCTTTAATTGAGGGTGGGAAAGAAATTTACTTTGGCATTTTCTGTACTCTACACAAAACACGTAGTTGGCGCAGCCGATCGCAAAAGCCCTGCACAAGTTTTACGCAGCTAGTGTCGTTAGCAACAACCCATAGTCAAATTACAAAATATTTACAATGCACTTAGCGAAAGTTTGCAAATTCCGTTGTTTTTCAGAAACTATGTGCAGAAAAATTCACTGTATATTATAACATTTTGATTTTCTCATGCATTGTTACGTTTTAATTTGTTTGAGGACCACTGTGCTTGTTATTGATGCATCCTTAAGGCGAAGTGAAATGCGCATGTTAGATTTTTTTTCGTTTCCTTTTTCCTTGCAAGCTCTTTTAGTGGTGAGCACGTTAGTCGTAGTTATAGGCATTAATAAATTCAATGTCGCTTTAATTGCAACCTTCTGGCGATAAACTGGATGTTGTGCATTTCTCGAGGTGGTTTCGGTTGAGACTGAACACCATTTCTCTCATTTTGGAGGATATAAATTTGGATTTGTTGAATACGATTTCTATTCGCTGGAGTGTTTGAACCAATTTACTTTTAAACCGTTGTCTTATCATTATCTTCTAAATAACCCCCTTATTAATTAGAGGGATCTAGTGTTGTCCTATTGTTATCCTAGTTTTTGGATTGAACACAAGTTTCTTCACCAGATCAAATTACAAACCATATAGGATGTAGAGGTTCCGCTTCCGCTAAACGTTGTAACATTTAAATTTGTGTAAGATGTCATTTTTGGGGAATTTTATTTTACTGGGTTGGTTTTACTGTAATCTCATTGGTGGTAGGCATTCGGTTTTGTTTGCGCATGCATTTTAGACCGGAAATTCGTTCACTTCGTTGTAAGCCGTAGAAGTAACAACTGCTGTTGGTGTTTACTGTCCTCGACCTCATGTAAAATCAATTGTTCTGAAGTGTTCAGTGGTCATCTACCAGTTTTACATTGATTGGAGGGATTCATACGTGAAATATCGTTAGGAGAAGTTTCTACCGACGTATATTTTTGAAGAACGTATACCGTTTCGGGATTTAAAGAGGATTCGTTTGGCCAGTAGTTTGTGGCTTTGCCCTTCGTTGTTAAGGGCTGTTTGGCTGGTGCCAGTGGCGTATCGTTTGGCGTATTGGGGTTACTTGCTGATTGGATTTGGTTACATCTTCGTGGTATCGTGTTCGTGGGATAACATTCGACTTCTGTTATTTGCTGTAATTTTGGCGTGTTGAAGAAATTCATTGCTGTCAAGTAAACTGTCGCCAGACGCCATCTAGTACGAGTTTGCCGTATGCCAACAATTTCGCTGCCATTTGCAATACGATTTATTATCTATTTACAAATCTACGTAATTTTGAATTGATTAACTGTAATTTGATAGTCATTAATGTAACTCCTATTTTGTGAGATTCCTTGAAATTTGAAAACCTTGTTTAATTTGTCAATATTGTAAATTTTTGCTCCTGTTAAATCACTTAAATCATTTATTGTACTCGAAATCTCCGTTTCAAAGTTTTGCTTCAATTTTCTTAACTTAAAAATTTATGTTGACCTCTTGTGCCACTTCGTTAGGGTAGTTCCAAGTAATGATTGTGTTTCAGACATGGATGTAACGGGAAGCCTCGTCCACCGAGCTCGCTGGATGGGAATGGTATTGTTGGTAAGCTTATATGAACCTATGTTACTTTTATGTGTGTAGGATTTCACTTGGATAGACTTTGGGTAGTGGTACCATAACTTGTATTTTTATTTGTGTTTCATTGACTTCGCGTAGGTACGCTGAAGTAAAATTAACTTTTAGACAAAGAGATTTGAGTTGCCTATCTAATTAGAGGTTGAGTTTGCTATTGCGAGCCTTTTTGCTATGGTTATTCATTGTGAAATATATATTTGTTTAGAAGATCAGCACACGATAATACTATACTGTATTGCTGAATTATTTTTGTGGCTGGTAGAACCAGTGTGCAGTAGTAAAATTATTTTGAGGGTCGATGTGTGATTTTATTATTAACAATCAGTAGTGCTTTACCTATGTCTTTAGTATATTTCTATATTTGATACTATAAGATTTATTGCGTGGCCGTAAATATAGTGGCGCCCTTAGAAATATCATCTTTTTCCCTCAATTCTATGCGATGGCCTACGCCCACTCGCCTGCCTTGCCTGAGCTACCGAGCCTTCGCTCCTAAATTTTATTACAAGCAAATTTCTGCCTGTAACAACGTCCATAAAGAACAGAAGCATTTTGAACGACCATATCATAAAACTTTGTCCAAAACAGTGGTGTTTCTTTTAAGCTCGTGGAAACTAGATTGATAATGATAACTTCTTCAGAATTTACTTTAAGGCAATTGTATCTGTAGCTTACGGGTAACATTTTGCTTTTTTACACAATTTACGGGTGTAATCCCACAAACTCAATGGCTAACCTGTTGATCTGTCCGGAATAACAACACTTTGTATACTAACTTGTACCAGAGGCACCAAAGGTGCTGTCTCATATACCTACGTGTATCGAACGTAGGCGCCAATTTTCTCTGTAGAAACGCGTTTCTCTCCAGGTCGAACCATTGATTCTTTAAGCATGCTTGAATACCGAATTCCTCGCTGCACACTGTGATGCTGGGCTGCAAGCCACCAGACGGAATCGTCTACGGTCTACGCTACCATGTATTTACTCACCATATATGCACACTTCTCATTACTGAACAGAAAATATTTAACCAAATCGGCCCTGCATCCTCATCGTCCATTACTTTCTGTTAAGTGGTGTAGTGATTAAGTATCGTACTCGATGCAGAAACGAATTACAAGTAGAGCGAGGCTCTTCATTAATTAGTGCATTTACTCACACTGTAAAGCTTAATTCATTAATTGGGCACAAAATTTAATCGCAACGTTTTATTCCACTGCATAATCACAATATCGTATATTATTTTCGCGAAATTGGAGCTGGTTTGTTGGAGTTTGCAATACGTATGGACATTTTTGCTTAACATTGTCCAAGAAGTCATCGGTACCCTTGCAGCGGTATATTTCTATAATTTAAGGGCGCCATTTTTCGAGGAGAGAGAGAATCTCATCCACGTCAATTACGGATAGCTGTTTCGAATTTTTGTATTGTATAAATTAGTGATCGGTTATTTTAAGGAATTCGTATATCGATTTTGCTTAAAGTAACTTTGATATTCCTGAAGAAATCGACCTATGAGTCACATTTGTCTGAAGTTTCTCTATTGTATTTCATTCATTGATAGGATCAGATCCAAGGAAAAGATTTTCGTTATTTTGTTTCAGTGATTGAGAATGTTATTTGCATTTAATTTTAGTGTTACCATTCTTTACGTTAGATGGAAACGTCTACTGTTTGAATGTGAAGACTAAGCCAACGGAAAAGGTAATATCGGCGATGGTTTGTTCTGATTTATGAAACAAAGCAATACAAGTTGGATGAACTAGCACAAATAAAGGTAATATTACAGACAATGAGCATACCTATTCACTAATTCTATAAAGAAAATGACAATAATGCAACAATGATTCATTTCGATGACCAACCCCGTCTCCTATCATACCTTCACTGTGTCAGATGGTATAATATTAGATGAAGCGAATGAAATCGAAACGTAAGGATACTTTACGCAATTTACGCAAGTTTTAAGTTGAGTGTAGCGTTGTTTGAGGTTATTAAAGTTCAACTAACGCCATCTCTCGGCTTTCTTTAGTGTCAGCGTGCGCAAGTCTGCAGTCGGAATATTTTCACGTTTTCCGAAGGAAACTCGTTCTCTTTCAACACGCCGGCGAAGGGGAAGTGTCGTAAATCTAATGGTCTAAATGCATAAATTATTTATTAGTGACTTTGGCAATTGACCTTTTTCGTTGTGCTCAGTATTTGCGGTGGGTGAGGCAAGCTTAAACGCTTATCTCCACTTTTTTGGAGGATTTGTACGATTATCGACACGTAAGTTATCCGCCATTTGGTAAAGCTTTTCTTATGTAGGTTCATTTTCTTTTTAGACATCCAATATCTGACTGTTGAGCCGACGTAATTTAATTATTTCGTCTTTATTCATTAATTGGTTTCTACATCCTCTCGTTCACTTAGAGGTAGATGCGTTTGGGATTTGGCTGTAAAGACTACCAGGGCGTCTCGTGCGAGGTTATCAACCTAATCAGCACCGTACCTGTTTTGATCTTACCAGAGAACTAAAGGTCACCTTGAAGCCATTGATTGCACCGGGCATATAACGTCTCTCAAATAACACGAACGATACTACAACAGTGGAAATCGACGACTTTTTACGAAGTTGCTGAGGTACTGACACATCTCGGTGTCTTTTTAACATGTAGCGTATCCATATGTCGGTCCCTGAATAAGCCTAATCTAAATTAATCAAGTTGCGCTTCTTTATGTTTCTCACTAAACTCCTGAACCTAATATCGAACCTAATAATCATATACGACACAATTTTTATACACAATTCCTAAAACATAATATGGACCCATAAAATTGGAAGCCCTCTATTGAATTTTGAACCAACTTAGTGTAAATAAGAAGTTGATTCAACTCCAATTCTAGTGGGTTTTAAATGAATGCAACATGCAATACAAAACGGCTTCAAATGATCATAGGTTGATCTCTTTAAGAACGTACCAATCAAATTTTTTCTTACTTCAATCAAATATAATTTACCCGAAATCGTCACGAAACCTCCTTTTTTATGCCTATTTTATGTCAGGTAAATTTAGTTTACCCAAAATCGTCCCGAAACCTTCATTTTCATGCCCACTTTCTGTCAGGAAATTTTACTATCCATGACAAAGGTAGAGGAGACTACGTTTCTTGCCGCTTGTCACTTTACCGGCCGCACCTGTGACATTGCTAAATGTCTATAATGACTCCTGTCATTACTGACATATTGACATTAATCAAAAGTTCTATATGAACGAGTTTTGTATTAAAATTTACCCGAAATCGTATTTTAATATAAAGTTTCGATTTTCACATAGAACATTTGATTAATGTCAATCTGTCAATGTGATAGGTGCGGCCGGAAAAGTGACAGGTGTGGCCGGTAAAGTGACAGGCGACAGGAAAGGTAGTCTGGCCTGCCTCTATCGTGGAAATTAAAAATTCCTCACATAAAGTAGGCATGAAAATGAAAGTTTCATGGCGATTTTGGGTAGGTATAGTCTTATACTTCTAACCAAAATGAACCAATGAATAAGTAGCTACTTGGCCTTTCGTGCTCAGCAACCAAGGCGACTCTACTGATAAACGAAAAAAGGAATTTTAAAAGTCTGCTTTCGAGGCGATATTGCTTAACCGTCAGTTATATTAAACCGACTTGCACGTTTTTGGTAGAATTTTAGACCAATACATCACATAAAAATTAAATATTCTGTAAGTGTATTTTCAAGCTCCAGCAGCTATCAATAAAAAAGTCCCGTAATTTACTTCATATACAAACACTCACTTCAAGCTTTATCAAATGGGTGGTGCGATTTAAATTTCGCCCCTGGCCTTTCTCGCGACAGAGATCCCCAAGAACCCCTAGAGCAAGATCTAATTGCCTCAGTCGAAAATTAGCGCAGTTTAATTGTTTAAGATGCGAAAGTGGTCCACACTTGACGATTTATGCTTAATATTGGTAAGAAAATCGATAAGGAAGAGGGTGTATTATTTATTGAGGGACGCGATAAGGGGGCGTAAGAGACATAATGAGGAGCACTATAATATTATCGGCTCATCTGGCCTCTAGCGGCCGATAAGCCGCAGCAACGCGAAATTTAACAGCAAACCCGTCGACAATTCCATTAATTTAACGCGCGTGGCGATGAAACACCCGCAGACGAGCTATTATTACCGAGAAAAAGCAATTAAACGAATACTTTTCTTAATTAGTTTTCAGTTTTACACGCCGTTTTAAATATTAATATCGACTTTGGAAAGTTTTAGCAGTTCACATGATGTTAATGTGATACGCTGATTTCGCGTGGGACCTTCTACTGTTTGCTTCGCAAGGTTGGTCTTTACGTGTCAGTCATTGGAAGTTTCCGACAAGTTTATTCCATTACGCTCTTGGGCCCCAATGGCACGATCTACTTTAACAGACCGGCTATAAACAGTGTATTTCATTAGTGTAACATTCGTCCTATTATCATATATGTACTTTCTTCCGCTTTTTTTAATTAATTAAGTTTCGACATTAAATTGAATTGCTGACGCCTCGTGTAATAATTCCCGTTCCTCCGAAGGGCACAATTACAATATCTAATTGAAATTCCTTATTGAAATTAGTCTTAAACATATAATTAAACTGAGCAGAAGAGAATAGAGTAATTACTCGAAACAGAGAGAGCGTTCACATTTTACTAAAAGCTGATTTCTAGTAATTACATGCACCTTTTCCGCACGGCTTCTCTAGCAAGTCGACTCCTGTAATTGTAACAAAAATGTAACTAATTGACTTATTTTTAATTCGTATGCATTTACGTTTAAATAATGCTCGCGATATTTTATTAATAAAACTTCAATAATAGGTACTGTCTAACTTTAATTTAATACAAACTCCATAGTGTGTGCTTCAAGAAGTTTTAATGAAATTTGTTAGCAAGGTATTCCTTAGATATTCAAACAGTTTCACATAAATTTCACAACGACAGGGTCTGTAAATGTAACCGATTTTCTCTTGAAACTGGTCGTAGGTATTAGAGAATTTATATCAATATAGGAAAAAAAGGGTATAACACGTTTTTTTCTTCTCAGTCGCCCTGATTTATTATAAATTGCTTTATAATAACTGAAATTAGTCAATGGACAAAAGGTGAAGGTAGGACAGCTTAGAGATTTTGTTTCGTTGATAATGATTCTGAATGGAGGAGGTTGGCAGTTGTGATAAATATCAAAGATTGTAGTAATGAGGCTCGAGTTGGGCACACGACTGAAATATTTCGGGAATTGCTTTACGAGTAGATATTGACTGATTTTACACAATGGCGAATCAAGTAAAAAATTTCGTTGAAGCTGCACGCTCGAAAAAACAATCAACTTGCAATCTGCATCTGGAATCTATTCTTGAACCTCTTGCATTGCACTGGAATCTTCTTGAGAAATGATAACGCCAGCAATTTGATGCTCGCTTTTCCACTATTGTATTTTGCATCAATTTCATTTTGTCAGCCGTTTCCAAAGCTCAGGCCGTCAAATTACCACTGTCCTAGCAGTTCGCACTGTAAACAATTAATACGTGAGAGTATAGTCAATTTTTTGTGGACAGAAATCGTTTGAACAAAGAGGTCTGGATCGTGCTGCTGGTTTGTGCAAGAGACTCGTAACTAATCAATCGGCGATATACACCAGTACTTTTTGAGTAAAATAGAAATTGCCATGGGAGAAGTATTGGTATTTTACAGATGATATTTTACTTTCGCATTTACACATGTGGGAAGGGCAATAGGTAATAATCGCACTGCGGAGATGATACATGTCGTAAATAATGGCCATACACGTGAAGTATGAAGAACCATCTTTGAGAAGGGGTTTTCAGACAAGCGAATGTTGTGATTTGAGTAACGTGTGGCCCGGCTTTTGCATCGTAAAAGAGTGTATGGGAGATTTAATTTAAGTGTTATGCATTATATACCTATTATAACGATCATCTTAGTTAATAACGATGTTAGTGTCCTTTCCTTCTCATCGCTGCCATTTGGTAATTTTTTCATACTTTATGAACTAGTAGCGAACGAACAATTTGAACTTGCCATAAAAGTCTTTTTAGCTGGATCAACCGGGACGAAGGACCAAGGACGAACATTCCCCTGGACGAATCGTCCGTGGAAGTCCGGATAAAGACATGTTGAACGAAGAAAATATAACGTTCAACTTAAAAATTATGTTTGTGCCTTGTACATAGCTGTGATTTAACTACTCCCATTCTATACCTTATTTTAGTACCACTGTATCAATTACATTTCTCATTTACGTTAAGGTTTACCTGCAATTGATAAAAAGAAACATTTACACACTTACACATTTTTTTACAAATTTTTAAACGGTAGTCGTAAAAAGTTGATAACCTCTAAAAGTAGCTGTACTAAAAAATAATAAGCAGGTAAGTTCTTTTTAATGAGAAACATAATCTTTACAATTACATTATCAGTAAAAGTGCTTCCTGGTGCAAGTACTCATTCTTTTGCGATTTGATTCAACCTTCATTATTAAGTATTGTATGTGCAATGGAAAACGGTCTTAAACCCACCCACAAACACCTGTCCAAGTAGGTCAATTAAACACAGATACTACAGCAGGTCTTTTTTGCAAATGTGGTTGAAGAAATTCCTTTCTTTTTTTTATAAATCGCGAAATTCAAACGAGAAAACTGTATTACTAAAAATTTACTCAAATGCTATCGCCTAGCTCCTATGATTGTTACCAAAACTTTACCTTTTAATACCTTTCTGTTCTTACGTGAGAGATTTTTCGTTTGTAATCTGAAAATTAACTACAAATGGTTTTCCTTTCTTTCCACTTTCCAGCAAAATAACAACATTGAAAGGCCATATAAATGTATATTGAAGGAAAATCAGAAAATGTCAAATATTGCCCGTTCTACGTTGAACTTTCATTCACCAATTTTTCTACCTGTCATAATTTGAATACTAAAATTGACCTGAAATGGTCTGTTATTTCTTACCTCTAAGGGCCAATTTCATATTACGCAAAATCAAATAAGTACATCTACGGCCTAACCAAACCTTGACATTGACACCAAATTCAGTGGTTTCTTTCTATTACGAAAAACCTTGAACATACATAATTTTTTTTTCACTCGCGAGAGTGAAAGTCCGTTTCTATGACCACAAAATAGGGACTGAAATGGCAAATTATTCCCTAGGGAAATAATAATAATGAAAACTCCCTGATGCTTATATAATCATTTATTAACACAACTCAAAAAGGTACATTGTTTATATTTAAATTAAACGTGATATTCTCGCATTTTGAGAAATTAATTGGTGGTACCTTATTGATCAACATATTTGAATCAGAAGAACTGGTTTCTGGTATGACATTGCAGATATTAGAACTACAACTATCCCCTTGATTAATCCGATTAGCAATATTAATTTGATTGGCGATAGAGTTTTCAATATAACTTTCCGCAACAGTTGTAGATTTCCACCCACCGTGCCGCTTTATAGTGGTAATATCAGCACCCGCGTCCGCTAATAGGGTAGTGGACGATCGGCGCAGACAGTGTCCCGTATATAGTTGGGGGTTTGGTAACTTTAAGAAACTTGCAATCGTTGATGGTACTTTGCCAAGCGTATTCTTGCCAACAGGCTGAGTCGTACATTTTCCATTCTTGTAAAAAATGAAAAATCGTTGATGTTGTATTGTTTCAGGTCTTAGTGCTGCGTACTTGCGAATTAAATGAAGAAAATCTGTACCATCTATGTTTCCTGTTATTACGAAGGTTCTAGATGTCTTGTTTTTGGTAAATGGTAACGTAATTATGAAGGAAGATCCCATATCGTTAACGTTATGCGTGGTTAGATTAACTAATTCGTCAGTGCGACATGCACCACTTATTCCGAAGATTAACACAACCTAATGCAACATTGTTAGTACGAGTATGTTTTTTAAAGCCTAATCTATTTTACCTTTCGCATTAGATGGGCATCATCGTCAGCTTCAGACAAAAATGTTTTCACCTCTTCTCTGTTTAATATCTTTGATTTTTTGGGAGCATACCCATCTGAATTTCTTTTTAGAAATGATACCAGTTTGCGGAATTTACTGATATCGATGTTGTCATATATGAGCATGCAAGACCTCATCATAGAATATTGCGCCCACACCGTGGAACACTTATAATTTTTAGCCTTTTCGCTAAAATAAACCAACATGACATTTTCGGAAAAAGTCTTCACACTTTTTTGTAGGCACCAATCTTTAAAACTGTGGTATGCTGCTTCATACAATTTTTTGGACCTCGCGGGCAGTAAATTGGTAACAGTAGCGTTAGCAGCTTCAGTAATCTCAAAAGGTTCTTCGGAAAAACTAGCAGATTCCATAATTTAGACCCACGCACGTTTTCACAAAAACACGATATTTGTTTATTGGTTGGCATGGAAGTCTAGACAAAGGCATGGAGGTTGCTAACGTGATTATTATTGTGCCCTAATACCGGCTTGTTGCCATGATACAGTTTCAATACTCCACTAACACGATTAAAGGGGTTCTAATGAAAAATCTTTGACTATATTTAAAGTATAAGTAAACATCCTCGCGAGTGAAAAAAATAGTATATACACCGCTGGAGAGAAATGGCGTTTTTCCCTTGGTGCCTTGTGGCCCTCGGGCTTCGCCCTCGGGCAACAATAACACCGCGGGAAAAATCAACCATTTCTCTCCCTTAATGTATAATGTACTATTAATCTGATTTGAATCCTTTCATATCCCTTCTAAATATGCAACAAATCAGTGTTTATCTTTGAGAATGGATCGTAAAGGTATCTATTGAACTTGGGGAGCTAATTAAATACTACTAACCTTCATTTACAATTCTTCTGGTACATAGACGCCCTTGAACCATTACTGCTAATTTCTAGTCTGTCAATTTGGGGTTGATATCAGATGGTTTCTAAAAAACTGCATACTTAAACCCTCCGACAATAATTCGGGTAGAAATTGAAAATGGAGTGGAAAAACTTGCTTTAAAAACTGCGTTTTGCTTACGCAGTCACATGTTCTTGTTTTGATTACTGTTTAAGTTTGATTTTGAGGAATCCCTTAGGTAAGCGGTTGCACTAAATTGCATTTTATATTAACGGCGCTAATAATGAACTTTATTTTTACTGACAGTTTTCTTTGTTGTAATCCTGTGCACCAAATGAAGTAGTTTTGCTTTATTAAGCTGTACAAATACGACGTAATGTTTTCCAAGGAATTTGCTTGCCACCACGCTTATTTATAATTGCGAACGATATCTTCTTTTGAAATGGATACTGTACAGTTACGAGCTTTTTGGACTTATACAGTTAAGTACAAAAATACCCCTTGGCGTAAATTGTATCAAACTCTATTCTAGTTAATTAACTTGCGATTTTGAAACTTATACGCCCGATCAAACTGAATAATGACCGGAACCATTTCAACCAAACCATTTCGATGGTGACACTTTTTTGATTTTCTGCGGTAAAATGTCCCTTTATCAACTTGAATGACAAAGGCGAATTTTTCGCAATTTTCTAACTTGACCACTGGGTTGCTGAGAATTTATTTAGACCAACTCGATTAACAAAACGCGAATGAATAAATCCCTTTAGGACTGATGTTCGAATGCCTTAATTTTGTGCAAAAATAATCCCATCTCGAAATGCTCAGTAATTTTAACACCCACTAAATGGTGGAATATGACAGCGGTATTTTATTAATTTTCATTGGTTTAACCGGCTTCCAGGGTTGTATCTGACTTTCTAATTTTGCGATGTCAATTTATTTTTTATCGAGCTTTATTTAATTTGATGAGGTGCAGAAGTAACACAACGCGACTAGTTCTCAGTGTGTAATTCAAAACCATAGCCAGACAATGAGGCGCCAAATATCATTTAGAACAAATACCCGGGACGGGACGGGAAAAAACGAAGACAAGTAACTCAAATAAATGCTCTCGTTACAACGTTAGTAAAAGCGTGTATATGAAATGGATTCTAAGTTCCCCAGGGTACGTCCATTATCCTCCACAACTAGAAATCTCGATAAGACTTTAATGTTATTAACTTGAGATACCTCAGTAGCCTTGGCCAACTCCACCACGCCAAAGAAGTATATTATAAATTTTCATTTAAACACTTGGCATAACCCTGAGTACCAACAGAAAAATTTAGCATGAGAACTCTTATCTAGGTCGTAATTTGGGCTCAATTAAACACAACATAGAACATTTACAGATGAAACAAATTTATTAGACAAAATCAATCAATAAACTGAAAGAAACATAAGACGCGGGGCTTATAAACAGTACCGGTCAATTAAACAAACTAATTAAAGAAATCTTAATTATCTTAAAGTATTAATAATCCAAAATCCCCGTCGTAACTGAGATTTTCAACAAATAGAATGCACAAACACTAAAACCAGCCTATGTAGCTTTAGGAACTTCACTTCTTTACTTGCACTGAAAGTTCGATTTAGACGACACAGGCTTTGTTTGAATTACTGATGTAAAATTGACTCTATGGAAAGTCTCCCTTTAACTGGTTCGGGGATATGCTTCACAAAAGTGACAAACGCTCGGTAAAAACAACACTCTTTTGTAAACTTCCCTTCTTTCATCATAATTAAGATGTAATAGACAATATTGCAGAAAGGAAAAAGCAAAAATGGTGGACAAAGTTTGTGTATACCTGGGAGTAATTATATGTGTACATTACAAGGAAAGTAATCCTTAACATATTGTAGCCAAGAGTTGGAAGCTGGTTACCATAGATAATGTATGCCTGGATGCAATAACCAATTGACCCATTGCTCTTTGTAAAGGTAAGTCATTTTAATTTTTACTAAATGAAATTAACGGCAAATTTGATCCATTTATTAATTGGTTTTCACCAATTTAGCTAGCCAACGAGCATCTTAGAAATTCTCGACATTTAATTTTTTGGTACACTAGTGGCTCATCGTTGCAGTGAGCGAGTTTATCGACTTGTAATAAATTGTCAGCGTCACATAATTAAGTTTTTAAAAAGGATCTTAGTCTCTCTAACTGTTATTTAATAAACATAATTTAGGATGACACAAGAAATAAAAAAATAGATAATCTGCGCGTTGTCCACAATTCCCATTGGGTAAAGTGCGCTTTCTCCGCCAATCCTGGCGCGGGCCGGTCTCGAGAGAGCGTCGCGGCGCACATCGAAGGAGAGTTGAGTCTACACATTACCACGACAGCGCGTCCGTACACTTAAAATAGCGGCAGTTTGCGTGCGAACGTGTTCGTCGGAGGACTCTTAAAAAATTGACGCCGAAAACACGTACGCGTGATCTTTTAATAATGATCTTAACTTTTTCAATCTTGTCACGGAAGTTTCTTTACTTATGAATGAATAACGAACAGAGGACCTCACCAAAAGTAGTTTAACGGATATTGCTGAAGACTTTTTAATGATTAGATCTTGGCACGTGGATGGGGATGCAGGCGACATGTGCTGACTAACCACGAAGATGCGTGCTACAACATGCTGCGTGCTCCTCGCCACGTTGATCTACAACGGTACGTGATTTTTTCGTAATACTTTTTTTTTCACTTCCATCCAAGTTACGCCCCATTCTCTACTTATCGAGGCTTTGAATCGTATAAATCCAATTTTAATCTCGGAAACTCGAAATTTATCGTGTTGAGCAGATTAAGTCCGATACCCCTACGAATTCGTGAATGCAAAACACGCTCATATTGGCGTTCGCTCAATCGCTCGTATACCATTTTTTACTTAAAGCCTTTTTTTTGCCGAAATTTACATATTCAGCTGGCAGATTTATACGAGCAAAATTTGTTTGCCTAACTATTACGTAATGCGTATCTAAACATTTATTTTGGACAAGAACCGTGACGATCCTGTGGATATTATCGCGCCGAGATTTCTCTTGGTTTGACACTAATTCCTAAGCTGCCCTTTTTTATTTTTCGCACTTGTGAACAATATTACTCGAAATGGCGTAAAATAATTTCGTATACCAATTTTAAGCGTCGAGACTGAAAAGTTTGTAGACACATTCTTTCGCTAAATCCTAGTGTCAGTCGACAGGACAGCAATTCCATTACCTTAGGCATGTTCAAAACTGTGGAAATCTCAGAACAGAAAATGCTATCCGTCGGTTCTTTGCAGTTATCAAACTATATTTTAGTCGTCTGACAGCCTGTTTCTAGTTGATGCATTTTTAAGGATAGATCCATTTTCCTATATAGATTAACTAACGAGAGTTGGTTCTAGTATTCTTTTTTAGAATATTCAGCGCCCGATAGCCGTCATTCTAAGAAAAAGCTTTGTGGCCTTCTAACCAAATTTAATAGTATATTGTCTGCATTATACGAAAATATATCTTCTTTGAGAAGGAGGAAAATCGTGTTACCAACCGATACATTAGTCTATTAGATGGTGAACTCATCTACCTTTTTACGAGTTTGTATGGATACCCTTCGATGCTAAATAATCTGCCATACTTTACGGTATGAGCTTTATTATGAAAATATATAATTTTTTCATTTCATTCTACCAATAGGTTTAATGGGCACTATCGTTCCGATTTTACAAACTTAAGACAATCAACTCCATGTTGACACTCACCGAATGTAATTGTTGTAGATGCTTGTTAATTGAATGCAGACCCTTACTTAAAAAGCAGAAATAACAGATTGCGATTATTACACTCTTGACGCATTTAAATTTATTGCTACGAAAGAACAATGAGGTGGATTAAAGCAAATGAATTGAAAAATTGGGTTCTTCTTCATGGTCATCGCCAATCCATATAAATTTGTAACACACAATTTAAAACTGGGGCGTGGAAAATGATTTGACGTGTCAGGTTGTAACTTCTTTCTCCCTTTTGGTAAAACTTGTAACTTACTTCTCGCCCTTATTTTAACTGTGAAAAACAGTATTAGATGTCACTATTTAGCAATTTCTCGCTTTTATCCTACAATTTTTTCCTTTTCCACGTTGCAAAACGACATTTGTCAAGAGTTTAGAAACCCTGGATGCAAAATTCGAGAGCGAAAGCATGGACGCAAACGTTTGCACCTAAGAAGTTTATGTCGTAATTTCATGTGGTCAATGTCGCGAGCAACATTGATTTAGCATAGTAGTTTTGATACACATTCATGCATCCATAGTAAAAATCAAGGCGTCACCAACGTCGCCCGTTGCTAGTTCGCACAAATTTGTATCTCATGAAACTCACTTACAAACTGTGACCACAGTCCCTAAAATTCTAAATAATAGGCAAGTAGTGCTCGTACATGTCGAAAAGAATCCCCGAATTTGTGTATAAAATATTCTACATTTATGCAGAAATTTTTATTATTTGATTTTATTTTATTCTATTGCTCCATCGATGGTTGTAAATTTTTTTGATACTGGAGGTCGACACTTACAAGGTCGATTTGCAGTCGACTCTCCTAGATTTTATAAGTTGTCAATGGTGAACTTGATCGTTATCTAAAATTTTATTTTACACATTCTCGCTCCTGTTCAAAATATACATTATACATACACCTCTGCATGCTAAACAAAATTTTAATCCAACCAAAGGACTGTTATTACAAAAAATGCAAAATCCCAATTAGTGAAACAAATTAACCAAAATCCGTTGTTTGGATTTGACTCTTATCAAATATAGTACAAACCTGTTTCATGAGAATGATTTTTATAGGTCGATTCCTTTAGGAATAACAAAATTACATTACACAAAATTAGTATGCGAATTTTAATTCTTATCTTCCCTTGGAAAATGCAGCTTTCTTTAAAAGTATGGAAACAGATCGCGTAGACGGCTCAGTTGCCTTTCTGCACTGCCCCGGCAACATTGGGGATTTGTTGGATAAAAGAATTTAGCGGAAAAATACCCGTACTATTTTCGGATACAAGCAAACCGGCTTTAAATTTTCGAAACTAATTCTTGAGAATGTGATTATGCACAGGAATGAAATGCCAATGTTCCACTTATATTAATTTTGCCCGATTTATGAACAAGGTTTTGTTGCAAGTAAATGAACCGATTAATTCTCTGCTGGCTGCTGTTGTATACCAAATTTTATTTATCGTACAATGAACTACCCAATGACGTCACTTAACTTTGAGAAACTGGTTTTTAACTAGCCGTTACTATTAGCGATCCGCAAACAGGAAATTTACCACAATAATTTTTAATATCGGTTTATTTAACTCTAACTTTCACGAATCAGGCTGTCAGTCCTTTTTATCCTTCTCCTTTTTTCGTAAAGTTAAACTCGTCGGTAACTGGTTCATTGCCACAGATTCGAATTTGTTTATATGCTCCCCAACGACGTAATCGAAGTTTTTTTAAAAACGTGCCGTTATATTAATAAAGAAAAAACTTTCACCATTCGCTCTGGAAAAATCTTACCGCGAAGTTTTCGTAGTTAAGCAAAATAAAAATACATAAATGGTAAGTGCTAACTCTTTAAATCACCGGAAAGATATTTTATTTACTATTACTGTTGACACGATATCTTTAAAACAAGGCGTGTTGTCTGAAATAATCAGAAAACGAACGTCAATAGAAACATGCGTTTTGGTCGAAGCAAAGTGGTGCATGCGACAAATACAGAAGGATTTATTTTAAAGAGTATTTATTTACCAAAAACCTGATTTTTTACTGCGGTTTCTGAGTAAAATTTAGTTAAAAATACGTTCTACTTTCATAGGCTAGTTCTAACGAAATGAGGGAACAGTTCACGGTACTTACCCTCAGTGTGCTATAGAGATAGGTGTAGTATAAGGGAGTCCAGGCACTAGACGGATTTTGTGACATCACAAGGTCATGGGCTTTTGGGTGTTTTCCAAGTCATGGCCATTGCCTTGAGTTTCCCCGAGGTCATGACATTTTAATGGTCATGCTCTTGGATACTTGTCCAAGGTCATGTCCTTGGATTCTGGAGCAAGGTCATAGCTATAGTTTTTGGACCAAGGTTGCGAAGAATGCAAAAGCAAAAGGATACATAAAATAAGGTGCTGTATTGCAAAACCCGAGCAACCCTTAATAAATGATTTTTCTAGTTCTTGCTTGAAAATCCTTATTTTTTCCAGGTTTATACACATTATGCGTTAGTTACGCGTTAGTAATAGCACTATAATTACGTAAACTTTAGGAGAGGCTAATAAAATTGGTAATATGCTAATGTGAACTGGAATTACAAAAGATCACTTTTAAATCGGATAATAAAAGGTGGTTTTTCCTAGACGTATTAGAAAAACCAAATCAAATGACCTCCAGATACCTATACTTTGTAACTTTTCCAAACGCATTCGGTGACCTTCGCGAAGGGGATTTCATAACGTTGTTTCGTGGTGCAAGGTCGTACTTGAAAATTTCCCTTGCGTTTTTGAATTTAATTTTACACTCGTATGGTATAAAACTCAAACTATTTCGTGCCTTACCCACTTCTACAGATTTCAATATATTTAGTTCGTTCGGTAGCTTATAGCTGTAGGACCTGAGTCAAGAATGGTGATTAATGTGCGGATGCGTGATAACAACTTTCTGATTTAATTAGATATTTTCCTTTATTATTTATTAAGATATTTTTTTGAAATTTTAACTGCAGATATTTCTAGTAAAGGCAGACATATCGCGTATTGTAAAAATCAGATGTGAGCAATAACAACTTAATTATTTAGTTATAGAGACATTTCTTTTAAATTTTAACCATAGATGCTTCTAGTAAAGAAAAACATAGCGCATATAGCTATAGCGTTTTGGGATTAATTGATAATGCTTGAAAAATGCGCTGAAGTTATTCCCCTTAGGGCGAAAACCTTTTTCCTTGTACATCCTTTTATTTCATGGAGAATAAATTCTGCATCGATAAAAAAAAACTAGTTTAACTAGTTTTGGAAATACTCAAGATATATTTCACTTGCTATGCCACATATTTTGGAATACTCTGTACGATCATAATTATAATAAATCATCAAAAATATAAAAACGTGGCCATTTTCTGTCTGAATACTTCTTGAATATTTATCGAAGCATTTATGCTAGATCATTTGCACATTTAGTATGGCGGGCTTTCGTAATTTACATGTTGAAGAAGGTAGAAATTTAGTTTCAGAGAGAGATTGTCAGGTTCTACACGGCATTACAGCAAAATGTGATATGGTTTTGCAAAGCTACTTATACTAGGTATGATGATAAGTTGTTGGCTGTACGCATATTCTATTTTACCGTCTACCACTCCTCTTTATCAATAGCTTTTATTCTCATATCAGCCTATTCTCTCCCCTCTTTTAGATCGTCTATCATCTTCCAACATCATCTTCCTATTCCATCGACGGCTCCTTCAATCACGGCCTTCAGCAAATTACTCCTCTTAGCACATGTTCAAGTCACATTCTCGAATTTCTTTTATTTATTTATTTATTGCCCCTCTCTTGTTTTGTTACAGAGTGACCCGCATAATGCTTTTTGAGAGGTGCCCCTGCAGAAGGTATTGAGTTAAGTGTTTTATACAATGACATTCGCTTTCCTATTATTCCTAGTATCTTTTCGTTGCTAACCCTCTCAGACCACCTCTTTCTCAACATCTAGTTTTCCATACCTTTATTCCTGGTAGTATACGGTTTTCGCTATAAATAGCGTTGCACGTCATCAACAGAAGAAAATGGCATGCCAATTTAAATCAAGATTTGGCGGATTTATATTCATTATTATTTAGTTACTTTTTGGGAGAATAAGTTGGCAGATTCGGAATTTTTTTACAATGTTGCCAAACGTTATTTGTAATATTTGTTGACATTTGACCCTTTTGTTCGGTTTTTGCGTGTGAAAGTTTTCGGTTATTCTTGTGATTGTTGTTATTATTCATCTTCACTCTTAGTCCAAAAAAATGTGTTCTGTTCAGAACAAAATTGCTGTTTGTGTACATTCTACCGTTATTTGCATTTGTACTCGCCACAATGCCGAAACATTTGACCAGTAAAGTGAAGGAACTCCTTTACTCTTTAATTCAATATTTTGAACAGGAACGAGATAATGGGGGCTCCTTATTACCATTAGGTTCAGTTCGAGAGGTAAGAATGGTTTCAATTACTTCTGACTACTTCTACTAATTGTGATTACCTTCAGCGCGTTGCGGCAGCATTACATTTAAACATTTCTACGGTCAGCAGAATTTCCCAAGCTTTTAAACAAAACGAAGCTTTGATATCGCAGATCTCGTATTTGCTTCTAAAAGTACTGGCGATTACCACGGAGAAATGAATCGTGAAAACTTTTTACATTGGTTTGAAAAACAATTATTAGTAAATTTAGAAGAACCAAGTGTTATCGTATTGGACAATGCTTCTTACCACAGCACCTTATTGACACAAAATCTGAACAACTCGTGGAGAAAAGCAGATTTTCAAGATTGGTTACACAATAAACTTGCACTTGCGATTATAACCTCAGAAATGTGGAAAAATTCAATTAATCACACCGAAAAGTTAATAAAGGAATGGTATGAACGCGAAAAACAATAGGATATTGCAGAAATGGTCCCAATTATTATAAACTGGGTGAAAATGATAGTTGAGTGATGACGATTAACTGGACAATAAATAAAACTGCAATTACCTAAGTCACGAGAACTGTGTATTAAAATTTATTTTCTTTATGTTAACAAAATGGCATGTTACGTAGTCTGAAAAGTATCTTTCACCTTTTTACGATCATATCAGTTTATGTTGATTATCATTTTATGTAGTTCAATAAAATTTCTTGTGTTTTTGTCTCGGTTGAACTTACTAGTCTCAAATTCCACTACAGCAAGAGTTGGTCAAATAACGTAAAATCAGTCAAGATTTCAAGCAAGCATTAACTTGATATTTATTTGCTGATGGCCTATGCAATGGTTTATAACTTCCGAAACATTTACATAATGCCGCAATGCCCACATTCCTCATCTTTCTGCTCACAACGGCAGCGATACGTTATAAACAAAATGCTAATAGTAGGTACTACACTTGTCACTTAGTGGACTGCACTTTCCTTGAACTCGTCACAGCACAGTAGGAATGGGTTTTATTGATGCACAGTAGGTTGGTTTCACACAGAGAGCCCACAAAATGATCTCTGAATTTTCTAGTTCCTCTGGAATCTGGATGGTAGAAACATAACCTAAAAGTGTTTCCTAAATAAAAGATTAATATATCAGCATACCTTAGAAATATTTGGCAATGCTGTGTATTGTTGATGTCATCAAATCAATGACGTGCAACGCTTTTTATAGCGAAAACCCTGTATATTTTTTTGTCTAAAAAAAGCCAACCATGAAAAATAAACGCATATTTTACGTCTTTTGACAAAGATACTTTGGACCCTTCGTTTATTTGGAAACAAAACGTTTGGGCTATGAAGGTTAACGATTAACAGTAACCTTGGCATTGTATAAGGAGCAACGTTGTTGGAAGTCCTAAGTTCTCCATTTCTGAAAAAAATAACACTAACCATTTAAAGGAAATAGTATAAATTGAACGTCTTTGTTAGCAACTTGTACCAAAGCTCTCAAACGTAAATGGCGTAAAGCGAACTAGCAGTTCGAAACCTTTTCATAGACGTAATTAACTGAATTTCATCAGTTGCGCTTAGTAATACCAATATACAGTTATAAATAACAACTTAGTATAATCCCTAATCCCGATAAACACTCCCTAATGTATTCGTGTGGATACTCATTAATCTTAAACTTCGGTATCGACTGGTGTATAACAAAGTTAAGCTCTTGATTTATAATTGTGGGTAATCATACTCTTTGCTAATACCGATTGTGGAAAACTCGTCCAATAACTGGCGTTATTGTAACGCGTTTTATGTCAAAGAGCGGAACTTTGTCCGTCTGTCCATCCGTTTCTTAACTACATTTTTCTATTGTCATAATGAACGGTTATCATCATTTTAATTACGTTTCTGGTAATTTATTGAATGATCAATATGATTATGTCCCTTACGCAAAAAGGTTGGTAGTTCTATACTATCACTCAATTTGAATTTATGAGAAGTAGCTGGTCATACAATTTTTCGGTTCGTTCACGTAAAGGAAGCGTACAGTATTCTGAAATTTGAGTCATCCCCTCCAAGTAAGACATTTTTAGGCTGGATTGTGTTGATTCGGTTGATGCTTGGATTTTACAGCGAATTTTAAAGTTATAAGTACGTTGAATATGGTATGTGGTGACGCGTTACAAGTGGTTTACCCATTTTAGTAAGCAAGCAAACAAACTCTAACGGAAAATATGTTGCAATGGAATGTGCTTGACAACAACGCAATGTTGGTGCAGTATCTTTTTAGTGCTCCGCAACGCAATGACATTTGCTGTTTTAATAGTGCCCTACATTAATTCAATCGCAACTGCTGTCCTATTACATTATTGATACGTTTTACGTATCCACACGAACCTGTAGTTTCAAATGGAAATTGATTTTATATTAGGAACATTAGCCCTCAATTCACGTATTCACACACGACGTAAAGGGCGACACGGAAACTACTATCGAATTTTGCGAGGAGCGCATACGACAAAAGTGGCAAAGGAAATTGTGAGCAGTTTGTGCACTAAATACCATCGAAAGTCTACAGGGTACAACAAATTAAGTGGAATTTTAGTTTAGTGAAGTTTTTCTCTTGTTATTTTGCTTTTGACATTTCGCTGGCGCCATTTGCGGATATATATTACAATTTCTAAGACCGTTTTCTGATCCTTACTTCTGGCTTACTCTCTTATTCATTATTGCCTACCCGACTGTTGCTTTTTACGTCGATATGCCTGAGTGGGAACCGCAGAGTTGTGGATTTTCTTAATATTGCACAAGGAAAATTCATTGGGGAACTTCCACCGCCATCTTGTAAATTGCTCCGATATATCTGATTTTACTTACATTACCTGTGTCGATACCAAGATTATACTTATCGAGACCCGATTTTGTCTACGTTACTTTGTGATTACTACGAAGATTCATTCTGTTAGTTTAAATACATTGTATCCTTTAGATTAGCTGTGTTACTTCAGATATTAGCTTCCGTTGATATGTAAACTAGTGTTTGAAGTTACAGAGACTTTGTCCGAAGCGGATATACAATTCTTAGTTACGTAATGTTTGATTTACTCCGAAGAATTTGTTCGTACACCTGATCTACGTTTAGAATTGGTTAGATTGTATTGCTGTTGATTAGAAACTTAGATATTTGTGCACCATGAAACCAAAATTTTGCTTTGCTAGTGTAAATTTGAATTATTGATTCCTATTGAGTATTAATTACGGTTTAGTATACGAGTACCGTATCATTGTCAGACGTTAGTATTCCTTAAGCAATCTTTATGTGCCGCGTTATTCACTACCCCTCTTGCTTGTTTGTTTGTTTGTGTCGTTGTCTGTTACAGATTGGCAAAAAGCGTCCTTCTTGAGCCCAACAAGGCCGCTGAGAGGTGTAGTTCAAAAAGTAGTTTTTATTTTTCGTCGACTCCTTGATCTAAAGTTTGATTACAGACAGGTTTTCGATGCAATCGAATTGTAATTATTACATTTTTTTGATATTCACTTAACGATTATAGCACCGTTGTTTTATGATACAGCCTGCTTTGATATCAATACTTTCACTAAGTACATATTGATCCCATTTTTACAAAAAATTAATTTAAATATGACATCGCAGATCTATATTACAGTGTCCTATTTGCAATATTTGAGATCATTCATTAAATCACCCTCGGTTGTGACGTCAATTATTGCTTGTGTTCTATCCTTATCAAGTATTTTATTCCTTTAGCTTATCAAGACCAGAATAAGGATTTCTTAGTCTGCCTTGTTTTCCCCTTTTTGGTAAGTATTCTCTCCTCTCTTTTGAAAGTGACTAAGGACTAAGTGGCGTCTATCCGATTTACTATTATTTCCCTTTTTCTCCTGCTTTTTCTTTATTTTTGCTAGTGTACTAGGATTCCGATATTCACCCCGACCCACATTTACTTTGCCTGAGCTTACCGTGAGCTTAATTATCTCTAGGCAATGTCTTGCCCAAAGTGAACGTAATAATATTTGCGACCTCTCCGAGTTTCGAATTGGTGGTTTCGGGGTGTGAGCCCCAAACGCCTCTTTAACGCGCTTTATTCGAGGCTGCATTTGAACACTTTGAATTCATGATTCAAATGAATAGAACTTCTGATTTTGATTTGTAATCTAGAAATAGAACTGGATCTTTTTAAAATTTCCAATTAGTAGTTCAAAGTTCCGTGGTTCAAGCACCAAGTTTTTCTCAAGTACGATTCTTCTAGTCCGAACACAAAATTAGAAGTTACCTTTTAATCAATGAATATTGATTTCTAATTCATAATTTCGCGTTTTTAACTTACTTCGAATCTTTGTAATTGAAAGTTCCAAGTTTCCAAATAGCAATTGCTATTTTTTAACCTCTTATTAAAGGTATGAATATTTTCGAATTGATGATTTTCAGTTTCATGCTTTTTCGCAGTGTCATCCAAGCTCCATCTTTTGAATTTCTATAAACAAGGCGTAGGTAAGATGAAATAAAATAGACCTTGACTCTGACCCTGACTAAGGGTTATCTTTGAGTATAGTCAAACGTTTTGGCCAAGTATTGTGAACAAATTCCAACGCTTTCTTGGTGTGGAAACAAAAACTTGTACATTTTAAATTCTAAAACAAGCTAAAAAGGGACCATGTCAATTCTTAGTTCCCCATGCCACTTTTAATCATTAAGTATTTGTCTAGACTACTTCATTTTACTATTAGGTGAATCTATTATAGAAAGGTTCCCCCTTAAAAAGATAATTTGACCAGAAATTGAAAAGCTCTTTGTCAATTAGAAGAATGTTCAGCATTGAAACTGAAGCAGGATACTTCCTTTCATTTAGGTAAAACCAGAAGTTTAAAAATGTTGGTGTAACATTAATATAATGCATTTCATTAAAAATAAATTTCAACAATTCTCGGAAACATGACCTGCATATTATGCAGTTTAATGATGAAACTTTACGTTTACTCTTAGAACTTGCAGTTCACCTCTCCCTTCAGTCTGAAATATTCCGGATTTATTTAGCTTGTATAGAACAACGAATCACGTAGAATTTTTCATGAAAATTTATTAATTAGTTAGTAAAACTTCCTTGTATTTTTAAAAAATGTTGCCGACTTTGCGACGGTATCAATTATATAGGAATGACAGCGTTATTTTAACATTCTTGAGAACAAAGTTAATTAACTAAGATTGCTATCTATTCTTTCTCTTTTTGAATCGCCATCCGATAATGTCATTCCGCTTTAATAAGCTACATTGCAAAGAACTTAAAGCAATTAAATCCTCCATTTAATTAATCACTTTTAAATTTTCATATCGAATCAAAATATAAAAATTTATATTGTGAAAATATGTTTGCCACTGAAGCTGTCTGCCAAACACGCTACTGACTACGGTTGCTTTACCAGATGCTGTATGATTCGGTTGAGAGTGTTGATTTGGTATCCTTCGCGAATAGGGCATTACAGAATTTCCCGCGGACATATACAAAGCATTGTTTTTAGAGAGAAGGGAAATTCTTTATTCAATTTCTAGTGTTATTTTGCATTTACGCCAGTAATTTTTCTACTCCCCAATGGCGGATTATTCCTCATAATGGCAATGTCTCAATTTTCATTGCTTAGTGTCTCAGATGGTTGTAAAGGTCGATAAATAATTAATCCCATTCTCCTAAAGTTTAAGGTTTTTAAGGTATGAGTTTATCTCACGCTTACTAAGAAATGTAACCTTATATCCCTATTAAAACGGATGTTCTATATAACTTAGACTCCCCTGTGCAACTGACGATTATAGGTAATTAAAAAAACAAATGCATTGTTTAATAACGACCATGTTGTTTTCGAACTGTTACCCAAAACCAATATTCATCTGGGACCATTTTTTAACTAATAAAAGAACTGAAAAAGTTAAATCCAAACCTAAATGCTCTCTTCGTAAAGTTCATACAATTTCATGTTTACCAAAAATTGTATTTAAACCAAACTGAATGAGTTTCAATCAAATTCTGTTTACTAAAAAAAACGGAAATTTATTCTAACGCCGCACTGAGGGCGCCAAAAATGACGTACGATCAATGTACGTGTATACCAGTTTTACATTAGCCTGATGGGTCAAATTTCGTTAGGGTAGTTATGTATTAATATTCGAATAATTTCATTTTGGTTGTAGTGGCGTTGTGATTTTCAGCATTATCAAGGGTGAGTTCTGTCACTTAGTAATCTAGTTTGTGTAGACTGTAGAGGATCCCTTGTAATACAGGTAAATGAATAATTCCATTTGACCTAATAAGGGAAACGAGCAATCACACAAGTATAACGCAATGGGATTAACTTTACAATCTTGAAATACAAAAATATTTCATTCATCGGAGACTGCTGTGTTGCAAATTTGGATTTTATGATATTCGAGCACGAATGTACCAACCTAATTTTCTTATAAGTGCGAATCGATGTTACCGTTCGATAGGAGAATTTGTCCTTAACACATGTTCCTTAATAGTCATTTATTGAGTCGTCTAACAAAATTATAAAAAGGAGTACCTAAAATACACACATATTCAAAGTAAAGTAAATGGAATTTTTGCCCAAAGGGGCGAAGTTTAAATTGGTACGGCATCCAGACCATCTTTGCTTGTAAAATTCAATCAGACGCACCGCTTCTGTATCAATTTAAACTTTTCGGGAAATTAAGCTTTATTTTTGAATGAAAAATACAATTTCGGAATTATTGTCCTAGTTTTACAATTGCGCGCACTATGTGTATACATTGCATTATTTCACGTGCCAATTCAATCCGGCACTATTGCTAATTACAAGTAGGATGCGCACTTTTCCATAGAACAGCTACAAAATATGTCAAAATATAAGGGGCTTTCCGTTTAAAAAAATGTGGCAAATTCTTAACAGAACAGCTCCCTAGCTGAAACCAAAATTCGCGCTTTTGGAAGAAAAAAATGGTAAGTGGAGGGAAAAAAACGTTTCCCACTAAAGTTTATTTCCCGATGTTTCCAACGCACGAAATTCGTGTATTTAGGGCCTATGGGTAATCCGTGGTACGTTCTGCCTAAATGCCGGCTGCCGTATTGACGATCTGTCAATCCATCTACCAAAATACTGTCCACTAACCCACATCCTGACAGTCAGAGCATGATGTGAGAGAGTCCCGTCTTGTTGAAAGAGCAAATATTCGGCGTCTAGAACATGTACTCATTGTCGCTCACATGACCCTCCAAAGATTTAGTGATTAGCGGCTCTATCACTTAGTTCAATAGATACTGATCCTTCTTAAAATGTCGACCCAGTAATTTGCTCCCAAGAAAACATCGATTTTATGAGGAAATTAGGTCAGTCTTCTCGAAACAAGTGTTTTTTCATTATCACAGTACCTACAATTGTGTTTGTTCACAAATCTATTCAAGAACAAAGTACATTCGTCGCTAAATATCTTTGGAACGATTTGGATCTTCATGGGGCATTACTTCGGAGATGTCAATTCTCGGATGATTCTAATGGTTTCCGTCTAATTTTGTATGGGAAATGTTTAAACAACATTTAATCTCCAAATTTATAATATCTAGAGACATAGACGTTTATATTAAAATTTCATAATGTTATTTGCGTGTATAGGTCATGAAGCAATTGTAACACTTTGCATTTCTCGTTATAAGAAATAATTCCTTTTGAGAAACTGCATACAAAGACGTATGTCAGTGGTAATACTTTGACTAAGCAAGTTTCATTTATGAAAGTGACCCTAAACAATTAATTTTAGTCCCGTAAGCTTCTATGTCAGGGTAATTAGCTTTTTAGAAGCGCATCACAATAATAAAGAGATATTTTCGACAAATAGCATATGTGCATTACTACCCTTTTATCAGAACTACAGTTAAGTGTTTCTTCGGTACGGGTTGTGAGACTGCTTCCCGGTAGTAGTTCATCCCTTTATCATTCAATCCGATTGTCATTAGTTAAGTCTACCTCTAATCCGAACGGGAGGCTGCATTCTGGTGGCATTTATCCCAAGCAACTTCGACCCCTAAGTTTATTCATATGGCGCCCCACGTGGGGATCGAAGTATCATGAAGTTTCCTGGGATGATTGCCACATAAATTTTATAATGATCGCTTTAATGAAGATTTCTCATTTTATCGGTTTCTGAAACTGAATTTTAGGAAATGATTTTCTAACTATAAAAAAATACCATAAAGTGTTGACTATATTGATGAAAAAACCAATAACGAAATATTAGATCCAATATACACTTTCTTTACAGGCAATTTGAACCTAAATATATATCTATTTCGTGGTCGCAACCTTTTGAACTAGATACCTCAATATCAAATTTAATAACAGTGCACGGTAAACGTTTTTATACAAACTTCACTTTATAGCTAATCAAATTGAATCCATTCATTTGAAGATTTTGTTTCCTGAACTGTAAACAAACCAATTTTAAATGAAAAGCTAATTTTTTTGCAGATCCAATGTCAATGTGTTCATACTACTATGTGCAATGACAAAAGGTCACTAAAGCACCCAGAAGCACCTGTCCAGCTAGTTCAATTAAACACTGGTACTAACGAAATGATTATAATTTTTCCAGGGCACAACCAACATCCGCCACAACTAAAAATCTCGATAAGACTGATCACCTCTACAATTCTAAAGAATTATCTTACAAACGTTTATTTAAACACCTGACAAAACCCTGGTATACCTAAATTTAGTACAACTACTCTGGACTAGATCGTAATTTGGACTCGACTAAACACAAAACATGAAACAAATTTATTGAACAAAATCGTCAAGGTGAAAGAAAAATAGACTCTCGGGGCCAGAGTACACATATCACGCAACAAGCGATCGATTGAAACAATTCAAGAAATCTTAATTACCTTAAAGTGTAATCGGAAATATCACAACACTAAATACTGATATTTCTTTGATTGATTGATGTACGACTCCATGTGGTAATAGGTCATTAATCAATGGTGTATTCTATATATTTAGAGCTACCTATTATTAAATAAAAGTTCCTCTTTAGGCGATCGATTTCGACTTTATTTCTTTGATTGCACTTAAATTTTGATTTAGACGACATTGGCTTCGTTGTAATTAAAGATGTAAAATTGGTTCTTTGATGGTGAAAAAAATCTTTCTTTAACTGATACCTCCCATAAGCGGTAAAGCCTCGATAAACATAATGCTGCGACTAACTTTTTCGTAAACTTCACTTCTTCAATTTAACTTGAACATTCACTTTAAACAGTGTAGCAAAACACAGAATATTGCGTTTATTATTTTTAGTGGTCGCATTTTACAGTATTCAGTAAACCCGTAAGATGGCTTCACCATCTAAATGCAAACATTTAAATTATGATTAGCCAAATATTTCCGTGCCCTGTTACTCATCGGGGTCAGGACTTTCCAAAAATTGTTCCTATCGACGAGAAGGCTATTTTATATCGATATGCTGACCCCTGAACTTCGGGCCGCCCTTAATTTAGTAATTAAGCTAAAGCTAGAAGTTGGTCATTATATTGTAGGTGAGTAGTTAGTTATAAAACCTAGCAACTAAATGTTACCACTTAAGTTCAATTGTATAATTATATTGTAGCTAAAATCACACCTGGAATAAAAACTTGCACTAGAGTAGATTTGTGGTTTCTATCCGAACAAACGAGCCCGATACTAGCAGTAATCCTCACGAGGAAACCTAACCTGAGTGGGATCCGGTACAACAGCGCAATAAAAATTTTTTAGAGCACTTAAAAAACTTCCCTCATTTTAGAACTGGCAAGAAGGATCGTCTTGCAATAATACGCTCAAATATGGCAAAGCTGCCAATCACCCCAACAATAAGCGGAAACGTTTCAACGTCTACCAAACCAAAAAAAAAACAAGAATTAAACGTACACCATCAAACAAGCCACGATTCATGTCCGTCTCTCCTATTTAATACAATGTCCCTTTCTTTTTAGCTTTCTGAACCATTTCCATCGTCTTATCAACATTACTGCGTAGTTGAACAACTAACATCTGTTTTACATCGACGAAAAACGTCTGATTATCTAACTTGATTAGTTTTACGCAGCGTATCACAATGACCGGAGATAACATGAGTTAAATTAAAAGGTTTTTCTTTCGGCCTTAGGTGGTGTTGAAGTGAAGGTTTGTAGGGTGAGTAGGCTCAAAAGTCAGACTCCGTTTAGTATTTTTATATGGTAATCCAAATATTTCATACGCACTTTGCTGTCCTTCCTCAGTGGGACCACTGGGAAAAATCAAACAAAAAGACAGGCTTACAATTGTGTACACTAAACACGCCGTAAACAAAATGGGGGTCGCCTTCACTTCTTGGTGAACAATTACATCGAAAAATTTTTTTAAAAAAGACATTGAAATTTCTGGTAACACATAATACATGAGATAAAGTTTTCCAAAACAAATTTATCCAAACAACATAATACACAAACCAAAAGGCGATTATTTAAACGAAATTACACCTCATTGAATTAACCATTCTAAATAAAATCAACAACTACTTCAAATTCGAATAACATGATGGAAATTGTGTTCAATCTAAATTAGAGACCAATATTTATCGTCAAAAATGAATGGAATTTAGCACATACAGTGTGACCCATCATTACTGTAGACGCAAATACCAAATAAAACGCATGATGTAGTTTACATAGCAATATATCTAATTATAGTCAAATCTTTTTAAAGATAACGGCTTCAATATGCCTCTAGATTTGTATCTTCATACAAAATAGACTTGGGACAGCCCTACTTGTAGGGACAGTATGGACGAAATGGATCTGTAGCGAGGCCGGGATTCACTCCTATGGATTATACGGAGTACCCTCTGGATAACATATTTTCGTACGTTAAATTCTATGTCTATAAGTCACAGGCAAGTGAGGTTTTCATTATCACGCCAGTTTGTTTCTAACGGGCTTTTAACGGTTCTGAAAGCTTTCTAATATTACAACAGGAGGAACTTTCATTAAGAAAAAATTGTATTAATGTTTCTTGTGTAACTACAACAATTTTATGATTACGAATTCTAATGCCAAAGGTCAATTCCTCTTTTGGTTCATTCGAGGCAAAATAACTTGACACTGAATGTTAACAATAATCCTTTGTATCGACGGAAACACCAAAACTTTTAATAATTTGTCCTCGACCGAGTAGCGTTGTAATCTATGCGATGGAAACGCGTTTAATAAGCGTTACAGTTCTTTTTTGTGATTGCACAATAATTCCTCCTGGGGTATAAGATTCAAAACAATTACGGTTATTTAATTCACTTATAGTTAGCTTTTTCAACTGTAAAACTCACGGTACTCATGTGACAATTTCACTTTCAAGAAATATCCGAAATATAAACTTGGTTACGTTCCGAATAATTTTCGTTAGGCTTTCTGATGGCCTAAAATATAGCAACTTTCGCTCTGACGATCCCGGAACGAAATTTTCGCGGGAAACTACGTGATTCTCCAAAGTCTCTCGAAATAACTATATTTTCAGCAGTATGGCCCAAAACCGAATACCCGAAAAAATCGTTCTCTAACTTAATCCCTACCTCTCTTGTGAATTTTCGTGCTAGTAGTGTAAATAATGTTTGGAGCCTTTGCATACTAATTATTTTTATAACAAAATTGTTAAATGTTGCAGTATAAGGCAATGTTTTATGCATCGTGCTGTATTTAATTATCTTATAAAAATCTATCCTCGAGATGCACAACAATAAAATTATTCAAAGCCCTGGCTCAACGTAATTTAACAAAGCAATATTGCAAATTTCAGTTGCTTGATGTGGTTCAAGAAATTTACCAACAGCGAAGTTAAATAACGATGTGCAATACGAAAGTTGATTAAATGTATACAAATGCCACACTTCTAATTTTATTAAACCAAACCTGGTTACCCTTAAGACATTTCCTTTGAACTACATTCGTAAATACTGTAACAGAGAACGTCCAAAGTTTGATACCCTTAATTAATATTAGCATTAGTGCGTTATTTTTTAATGAAGGATGTCCCACATTAGCGAATTCTTAATTTGTCATTCCATAATTATCATCAGAAGATATTGATTACAAATAAAAGAATCATTAGTACAACCGATAGATTGGGTCCAATTAACTAGGGGAGACAAAGTGGAAGGCGTTCCCGACGATTTAATTACTTTAGTGCTATTTAAATATAGCGTAGCTCTCCTCAAGCATAAATCATGACACTGTGACATTCTACTACATGGGTATTTGCTATTTCCTACAATATCTATTTACATTTGCCACTCTGCTTAGGGAAATATTGTAGAAATGCTTATTGTATTACTAGATAAGCACTAAGAAAGTAGCTAACTGATGTCGAATGTGTTTATATTAAATTTATCTACAGCGAAGGGTTTAGTAGGGTATCTTAATAAATATCAACAGCAATCTACATATTTATCTCATTATAATGAAACTGTACTACGTATGCACATCCTTAACAATTGAAAATGTAAATTTCGTAAATGGTGTTTGAATCGCAGGAATACGAAATTTGTGCATGTTTAATGTGACCATATTCTCTGGAGGTTAGAACGAGATTAATTACAAATTTGGCTAAAAACTTGGATATGATTAGATCCGTCGATCGCGTCGCGTCGCTTAGTAAAAAGGCAGGAGAAAATCGTACAATGACAATTAGGAATAAATAGTGTTAATGTTTTAATAGTACCACCGAAGGGGAAGGTTAATTAATGACTATGTAAATTTAATTAGCTGTGTTTCGCGTTTGACGCCTTTTACCTAAATGTCTCCTTGTGCGAAACAAGCGATTTACAAATCCAAAAAGCGAAGGTCACCTTAACTTGAGTTAGTCATAACATGCAAATGGAATATACCTCTCATCGTGTATCTACATACAAAATGAAATTATCATAAAAAGAAAACCCTCCAATCAAATCTTTCGGAAGTCTTATTCTAAAGTTAAGTTTATTCTCGTTCACCGTCATTTATGAATTGAAAGCTGGGACATAAATGAAACAAAACAATGATATTAAGAACCATTCTGTTACACTTACAAAGCGATTTTTAATTGAACGTCGTTTTTAAAGAATCGGCTTCACACTAATACCAATGGTGGGCATTTTAAGGGGGTTGACTACCCCTCGTTGGAAATAAACTTTCCAGGTGAACTTGAACATTCTTTAGCAAAATCAGTAACACACCTGCGGCTAGCCCTTAAGATCAATTTTAGGATCTCTCCTTTCATAATTAATTGTTTAACCCAATATACGGCACAATTTTTATAGACAAATTACAAATAATCGTAAGGACCCATGTGTTTGGAGATTTTCTTGCTTTAATTTTGAACAAACTAACCTTAACTGAAAAACTGATATTTTTTAACGACCCACTGGTTGATTCATAAATGGTAAAAATGCATGCAATACAAACGGCTTCACATTTGCTCAGAGGTTGATATCTTTAAGAACACAGATATCCAGTTTTCCTTAATAAATTTTAAATTTCAATCGGCAATCGGTTACGGTGATTTTTCTTAAAGATCTTAACTGTTTAGGTACCTAAATAAATGAATAGCACTGTACCTTCTTAAAAAGACACATGAAACAAGCTCGATAGATCCTCCTTACATCGACAATATTTCGGGAAGATCAAAGAATGGTGGTCTAGATTGGAATTGGCATTGCTCTCTGAATGAACGATGAACTTCTGTGTTTAGATAGTAAGCATGCCACGAACTTCGGTAGTCCGTGCAAACCGGTTGCATACCATGAAATGGAAGAAGTTGGTAGGATCCAAAAGATCAATTTTAATCCGCAAAATAAACTAGTAACAATTCTATGCAGGTAATTTGAAACATTTTAGGAACCTTAGGAAGTCGGCAGGACGGTGAGGTAGTCTCCTTGGTATAATACGGTTAACAGGAGATTTTCGATCCTTACTCCTGACCAAGAACGGTCGGTTTCGGAAGCCACGGGCGGAATTACGACACAAGGAAAAAGGCGCGATTTCCTCAAAGCAGGAACGGAAGCAAAAATGAACTAACTGTATCTAATGGGAAACAAAACAAAGGAAAGCACCCCCTCTCCCCCCCTTCGTAATTAACCAAACGAAAATATCAAACGCTTACCTTTAAAAGTAAATGGTTCGGGAACAGAAATCAAAATTCTTTTCAATAAAAATGCAAAATTTACCACTTTGAAAATACGACAATATCCAAAAAGATCGAAAGATCCCATCTAAACCAAGCTCATACATTTTATGAGAATCTCCAAATACTAGAAGGGAATGCTGGAGTTTCCGTCGACTGGAGTACTTGAGTGATATCGTCCAAAAATTAAAACTTGTTAATTACTGGATCCCCTGTTACCCTAAACATCTGAGACTTGAAATTTATGCTAATGAGGCGCGCTTCATTTGACACCAAAACAAAATTTGCTGCAACACATCGAATTAGCGAAGGTTAATTATGCTTGCCGAGTTAAAATTCTAAAATCGGTAGTCCAGTAAATAACGACCGCGTCCCGGAATTTTGGGATCATCTACGTGTAACCGAGCGACCTTGCCGGTTTCTATCCTAGTTTTAAATTAGTACTAAGGAACTAAAATCGGCCAATTGTTGATATGATTATCGGATCTGAAATGATAGGATATTCATTTTCCCTTCTCTTCCAATCGAAGTGAGCTTTCGGATGCAAAGACAATTTAAACATCCCCACGGGAACGGATACAAATTAGTTACAATATCTTGATTTCCTTATCGGCAGCTACGATGCTACGAATTAGAGCAATTACTTTTAGCTTTTAACTTCAACTCATAGAAAAGAAATACATAGCTCCGGAACTATTCTCATAATGAAGTGCCCGTTTGAGTACCGAGTGTTCATTGAAGCTTCAATTCATGCTGATCGAATTCGTGTACGAAAATTTCACACATTACTTAACTACACTGAATTTTTTTGAAATACCTCTTTATTGCAAAGAAAATATACTGGCGCGCTTAATTAGGTTTTCTTTGGTCGAAATATGGTCGTTTATTTTATACTACCAAAACTTGCGTATTTTGCGATGGTCTTCGTCCGATTACACAATTATCATTTTTGTAGTGTAACAAACTGACAGATTCAATTAACTCGCTTCTATGTATTCATTTATTCAAGTGGCAAAGTTCGCGGATACGCACTGGAATTTTTCAGCGTAAACTGCTCTAATCATTCTTCTTAATCCGGAACCCGATTCTCTGTTTACTTTTAGCTGCACGGTTAACAAACCCGGTATCCAAAGGCAAATGATTTTCTAATTGTGGCTCAAATCTTTCAGAATGACCCTGACTTAATTACTGATTAATTCAAAACTTTTTCAAGATGGCTTCTAGCAATTAAGTAAACCATTTTTTTGATACGAACTAATCAGATTTGCGGTACCCCCTGGTTTGATCAATGGAAAAAGTAAATTTTTTTTCTAGAAAAATATTTACTTATTCATCAATATCTATTTTGTCCCCTTCTGTGTAATCCCCCAATCCTCAAAGTGCTTCTGATATGCACGGTGGCTGAGGCATGGTTGGGATGTCGTTTTTCACCAAACAATCACGAATAAGCAATGAACTGTGTGTTTATAGGTTATCATGCATGTTTGGTTAGCTGAGGTAACGCTTATGCGCTTAATTTTCCGTCGTCTGTCTGTCTGTCTATCGTCTGTCTGTTCTATCGAGATCTCGGCCCCTGGGTCACCTACAAACTTTGGGTTTTCGCTAATTGATAGCTGCTATGGTCTATATTTGCCCGTTACTCATCTTTCACATTTGTGTTACGCGGTAACTAAACTGTTCAAACCTTAAAAAAATCTAGTTTACCCATTTCCCGATTGATTGAGTTAGTTTTAAAGCGTATACACAAGGAGGTAAACAATAACGTTCAATGGTAGTTTCCTTAAATAATAAATTTTTCCAATATGCTCTTAGTGCCCACCTTTTTATGCACACCCCCTCATTAAACTCATTCGATAATCGCGTACTTACGTCAATTGTGTCCTTCAACTGATTCTGACAAAGATTTAATTGATCCGTGTGCGGCGGAATAAACAAATTACCAAGAAGGTAATATTAGGCCTTTAGGATCCACGCTGGGGAACGCCGCGGTACATTTGGAAGAAAATACAATATCGAAGCCGATGAATATGAGACTACGCGTTGATTGATTTCCACGCCCTTTGTTTTGTTATATATCTATTTTCCGCAGTATTCGTCTCACATAACCACTTATACTTTTCCTAGGATTCCGCAATAAATGTATAACAGTTTGTTTTGTTGCGGTTATTGATTTTGTACCGTTTGCTTTAGCTACCGTTAAAATTTATGTCGCTACAATATTAATTGAAATCTGTCTCGAATCCATTGTACCCAAACTTAATTGTCTAGTCAATAAATGACAGTAATTAGTATAAAAAAGTGCGTACCTACCCACGCAGTTCGTACTAATTTCTGCTATGTACATCCGAAATGGACAGTACTTATAAATTATTAATTACGGCATGCTTTATCAAAACAGTAAGTTAGTTAGAGTTCTCTTCATTAATAGTGCAAATAGAACCTCGTGCTTTCATTTCTAAAATTTCTGTTAAACTGCGTAGTTTCCAGTAATTTAATCATTTAATGTTTAATGTGTGCCACAGGTAAAGCATCCTTTTGAGCGCTACCGATTTCCAAAGCTATAGATTCGAAAATGTACCTTTTCTGTAAATTCCTTGTCGCTTTCTATTGGTTTAAACTTCGGTAACATTTGTAAAACTGAGTCAACATTTAAGGGTTGAAACTTCTTTGAATTCGATTAAGCAAGCATGCAAAAGGTGATTTGTAACAAAATAGTAAGTATGAACTCCGTTTGAAGTTGTGAATTTTGTTTTGAATTTTTGTCGCAAAAATGCTTCCTTTCTGAGATATAGGCCAAATATTTGGACAAAAACGACCAAAAAAAAACAAAGTTCCAGGACACATTTTTGAATTCTTGTTCATTGACCCAAAAAACATTGAGTTTAATTTAATTTTTTCTGTAGTAATTATCTTACTTATATCCCACATAGCATTCGATATCTTATGTATATACATTTTAAATTCATAATGTACAGGGAATATCCTGTTCATCTTATGTATATACTATGTATATTCATTATTGGCATATGTATTTTATGTCCAGTATGGATATTCTATAAATACATATTTTGGATGGGCTATGGATGTTTAGGCACACACATTGTATGTACCTTTTATGTATAAATCTTATACCTCCTCAGGAGGACTTCTATGTATATACATGGGATTATATGGTATGTATACACGTTTTGGATTAGATACATGCGTTTTCTGTATTACCGACGTTACAAACGTTAGCGTCTCATGAAGACAGTAAGGTGCTATTGTAAATACAGTTCATTTTTCTAAAATCGGGAGAGCTATTCCGCGAGCTATTAATGAGTTTGTTTGTCTAATTTGGACAGTGAAAGTAATGATTTTTATTTCGTGTGTGCATGACCTAAAGTTGCAAATATGTGTTAGTGAGATGTAAAGACTGGATGGGAATTAATATAAGGACAAGAATGGCAGGTAAGTTACCAACCTATTTGTTATGAACTCGCGCTATTATAGTGTTGAACAAGAACACGATCAAGATGAATTAAGACGACAGGGTTAAATAAAAAAATAATAATTTCTTAAGCATATTTTCTATTGTACCTATACTAGGAGACTTAATAAACAAACAGCTTCACTCAGTGAAATGAATTTATTTATGTAGGTATAGATGCTAGTAAACTTCCCGAATGTTAGAGGAATCTCTATAGAACATCCATTCTGAATGTATACAATTTACATAGAATATCCTATTGAACATCTTTGCATATTACAGGAATATTCATGGTATATCCAGTTGTCAGTATACCAATATACACAGCATATCCTATGCATATACAGAAAACATCCAAAACGTATATACTATGTATTATGTGAAGTCTGCCAAACTTATATCACATGCACATACATCGGACATTTGCGACATACTTTTCCACATTCTTTGGATATACAAAATCCCACGTGGAATGTGCATGTGTTCACCCTATCCGTCGTTGGTACCTCATCAAGTCATCAGTCATCGGAGTGGAAGTCGCCCACCGTATGCGAGTACGTGTCGTATTTTTTCTCGTTGTTCATAAGGGAACTTTGATTTATTCTGTGCTTTGCTTTTCGACATAAGGTCCTATTTTCGTTTCTTATAGAATTCTCATGAGCTACACAAGATTAGACTTTGATTTTGCAAGTTGGTGGTGGTTGGTTATAGTCAAACCAAATTTAAATTGAAATCTAATTTAATTTATCCTTTAAGTTCAAGATTAACATTAAGGATCTTGTTAGGAATCCCGAACATCTAGAATATGATTATTAATTAAACAAAAGTACGGCTCAAAGCAAAAAGCAAATGCTCGCGTATTTTGGACCAACCAAATTTGTGAATTTAGCAGTAAAAAGTTCATTGAAATGATCACTGCACATTTCGGACCAGTTTACACACTAAAAATGACACAAAAAGGATGATATTGGCATTGTAAATTCGTCTTTGTTCACAACTGTTTGAAAGAAACGCGAAATGCAAACGATAATCACAAGCGAGTCCTTTAAAAAACAAAATGGATGTGAAAAATCCCCCCACTTGAAGAAACTAAGGCGGATGTGATATATTATTTCCGGGAAATATGTCGTGTTTGGTTTAGAACATTCGGACACTTGAGGACGTTATAGAAAGATTGTTGTATGCTATGTAACGTTGTAATTATTCTAAGTTAGTCAGTACGAATTTCCCTTGTTACGGCACTGGCGGGGGAGAATGCGATGTAACCTTCAATTGTTAGTTTTGACGATTGTGGGTTTCGGCATTGGTACCTGCGCGATTGGCGGGGCGAGGAAAGTTCGTGCGTGACTTACTTTCTGTTCGTTGCTCGTTTTGGGAAGACGCAAAAGTGTCGGTTGAATATTAGTTCGCTGGTGTAATGTCGTAAAAGATTGGTTTCCGTCATCTATTGAAGTATTACCTTTCACGGAATCATCTTATTAAACTATGGATTGATATTTTTTTTTTTTTGGTTAATCAATATCGTAGTGAACTCTTTTGAGAGGCTTTTAAACGAATTACCAGCGAAACTATGTAAGTAGATATACGGGATTAATATCTCGGCCATTATAATGTTCATTTTTAGTGACCGTATCTTCCTGATCGTTATTAATTATCATACAACGTCAATCTTTCCAATAGACCTTCTTTAATAAGAGGTAAAGAGGGTTATGCGTACTAAAATGCACCGTTTTAAACAATCGCTTTTTAGGGTCCTTGTATCCCGTGTAAATTTGCACATTAACATATGTCACCGGAGGGACGTCCATTTTGAATTATTACCAACAGATGCCTTCATCTGAATACACATTCAGCAGTAATCAGCCGTTTGGAACCATGAGATAGAATACATGACCTATATCTGAGCTTATCACCGTCGACATAATTACTTAGCCTATATCAATTATCTGACCAGTTTTGGGGAAATTTTCACTATTTTAAATTTAACTGTAATCGTAATTCTGGTTAACGATCTTTCGATTAATGCCGACATAATTGGCTCTGATTATTGTTTTTGTATTTGAGATCTCCTTCGGAGACATGATTTAATATTGGTTTGTCCTATTACGATCGTGGGAAGTACCGCAAGTGGTAAGCCCCTCAGGCACCGTTAAGTTCCTCACTGTAGCATTTTTGATTCACCGAGGCATTCTCGGTTAATTTGTCCTTTTATTCTTTATTATAGCTACTAGGTTGAACATTCTTGGGATGAGCTCACTCCACGGATGCCTTCGGAACTCCAGGTAAGAATAATACCTTCTCTTTATATACTTGTGTGTTCGCCACCTCGTTTTGGGGTTAATAACGTTAAGTTTCATGCCGCCGGGTGTGATCGAGTTATCGTTCACTAATTTGTGGGATTGATGTTCAATTAAGTAAAGTTTTTGGGGGAATTCAATTTAGGGGAAGAGATTAGTAAATGTATATTGTTTTTAGTAGTGCATATTCATGCGTTAAGATTTTTTCTTGAATTTGGTGTACCTTACTGAATAAATTTTTGATTTTTGGGTGGTCAGGTACTCACTGATTATATTATTGTTGTGCCGCTACTGTTACACTTCCTTATTCCGGTAACAGTCAGTGTATAATATTCCAGGTAATAAGGTGGCGCCCTTACTGCTTTGCTCTAGCATACCTAATTATTAGATGAGAGGAACGGAATTCAGTGCCCGCAGAGACCGAACGATACCTAATGACCCTTGAGTGCTCAAGCTTACCCCGATTAATAGTCACCCCTGAGCTAGTTGGCCGATTAGCGGCGGGTTTGAGCAAATTCACCGTTATAGCTATATAAGCAAATCCAATTGTGTTTTGAGACAATTCCAAATCTCCTTCAGTGCTGAATAGGTCTGCTCGTGTTATGTTGTAAATACTAATTTACCGTTATAAATTAATTTAATTTAAGACTGTTAATCAATTGTAAATAAATAATTGTGCGTTTATACAATCACTATCGTACAATCGTACAACTCCGAAAATTCACGAAGACAGCAAATCAATAGTCATAATAATCATACGTAACCAAAATCCTTACTATACTTTAAGGTCGCATAATTAGATTTATTTTATTTATTTTGCCTTTATTTTTGAGTGAGCGGGGTTTCAGCCAGGGCTGCTCTACCAACCCAACCCATTATACGTTACAATACTGTTCTTTTCTTATGTAACAAGCTATACATTTATAATCACGAGAACTGATCTCAGTTGAATTAACACAACGCATTGTGTTCCATAAAGATTTTAAAATTTAGAAGAATAATTACACAACGGACACACAAAGGATACTGCAAGCTCAAGTTTGGCTCAAAGGTTATTGATTAGGTTCTACTTAAATCTTTACTTTGTTCAATGCAATTAGTTCTTGACGTCAAAGGTCATTAATTTTTCTATTCCCTATGAATGGTGAATCGAAACCATCTCTATAACAAAATAATCTTGTAACAAATGTAGTTAACAAGCTCCTGGGTCATTCTCCCTTGGGTGATGATAAACAAAATACTGAAAACAGAATTGGATAATTTGAAACCGTTCGGGAGTTATCTTGTTCACAGACGGGCGGACGGATAGACAGACGGGCGGACAGAAATCATGAACTCGTCAGGAGCTCGTTAAGATGCGACCTAGCCTATTTTTCATATTCGTTGGACAGAAGTTCAAAAGAATTGCCAAAGTACTTCCCTAAATGTTGTGGATCGGGGTTTAACAATTACAATAACAATCTCTGCAAATACACTCTTTGGAATACTCCGATATAAATTGTCTGACTCTTGAAATGTGAAGGGATAAAGATTTTGTTTGTTGTGCACGGCCCATCGGCCATAATGAAGGTGGGCACATTTAACAATTAATTAGTTACCGCACCGCAAATGAACCTTTCAAAAACTTTTAACTCTTTTAAATTAAAACAAAGAACATGCCACACCACTAAACCCCGTTGGGAGCAAGAATGTAACGAGTAAAAGAATAATATGAAAGGAAATTATTCAGAAAAAAAAACCATCCTTTAACTCGTGTTTACGGATTTTGTATTCTAAAATGAACCTACTGAAATCATAAACAGATTGAGAACAAGCCTCTTTTACTGCTAACTACGCACGTTAATAGCGGCTTCACGTTTTCAACAACCCTATAGCAATGACAATTGCCTCGCATGCTCAAAATCCTTTATAAGTGCATTTTAAGCACTCCCAACTGCAATTGCAAATAAATTCATTTTTAAATTACATGTTCTGCTCACTTAATCTAGAAAATCGGAAAAGAAAAATGGTGGCTACTTAAGCACAATTAAGGAACGGTTCGCGAGCTTTTTTGTAATTGTAAAGTGTAAATCATTTTTATTTGCTACCCCGAGAAATCGCGTAGATAGTTTTAAAAAAAGTATCATATTTTTGTTCCCCGAGGGTGCGGTACGTTAAATTCACGAACAGTAATTAAAAATAAATATTTCCCCCGAAACAAAAAAATTACAAACGCTAATGAATTTTCTTTGCAGCATAAATCTGCACAAACATTGTTCTAAAAGCGTATGTCGTTAGGTAACATAGTAAATTTCGTGTTAATAACCAGGAAATCCTGTTTTACGATTCGTATTCACAGTAAATAACTACAAATAAGAGACAATTCCCAAATAATTGCGCTTGTACTTAACGGCGGCTCTACAAGCAGACCCGGTATCTGTAATCTGCACCCTTGTTTTCCCTTGCTATTTGCGGACGACCGAACCATTCTCGTCTTTCCTTATCTCGGCTCATTTTCCATTTCCATTCCCTGTCTTTATCTGTTCTTCAGCCGACACCTCAAGCTAAATTTCCATGTATAGTAGGGCCTCTTAAGCTCTTGCAACTCTGCAGTGCTTAACTACGTGTCAATTTGGGAAGGTGCGAATCTAGGATTGCGGGAGATTTGTGCGGCGCAAATTGTTGCTTTGAGTTTGATATACTGTTATTGTTACACAGATTGAATTTCAGAATTTCAACGTTCTAATGTTCGATTTAATTAAATTACAAACCTCGAGAGAACCTGACCGTGATTTCTAAGTTAACTACTGCTAAGCTTCTAATCGTTAACTCGACATTTTTCTCGTTCACATCTTTATGGCGGGCAACGGATTACGAATGTAGAATAAAGAAGCGTTTTTTTCCCGTCGTAGTGCTACACTTACCTAACGGAAAAGTAATCGAGTAATTCGCATGAAATGGTTTCAGATTGTTCCAGCTCCTTTATTGTTTACCTTAATCCATCTATTGACACCTAGAAAGCCTAACACTGCTCCTTTGTTATGGAACAAATATACCAACGATATGACAATGTCTACATGCGGTATAATGAAACAATTCTAATTAAATTCAATACACGATCATAAATCACATGTAATATGTGCCCCACATTGGGCCCCAACTAAGTTAACGTACGCTTTTTGCTACTTTAACACCAAGGCCAAATCACCATAATTTTTACAGACATTTAAAAAATGTAAAGATAGGATTCGAAAAAGACTCTACATCTACACAATTAAACAGAAACTATATACTTCCTCTTCAAGGAATAAACAAAACCAAACAATGCATTCAATATTCCTATTTTGAATAATTTGGATTGATTATCCTGTTCAGTTATCAAATAAGATGTTATTGTCACTACATTGTATAATTTAGTATTCTTTAGGTTTTCCCTTATCTAAATGTTTTTTTCTCTGTACGATTACAGAACCAGTATCCATTCGACGTTTATCTTACTTCAAATCGAATTCTTTATTATTCGAGTTTTTCATTCAAATTCATTTTTCTACTTCCATTTTGAACCCTCTTCTTTGTTTTATACCCCGCCTTTTAGATCTTCTAAGAATTTCGTAACTTTGTTCTTCATCGTGCTTCATCTTAATTTTTGTAGTACTATTTCGGCTCTTTTCTTCTTTCATTTGCTACGATCCTGGTTTGATTATCCTTTATTCGCTCGAACATGAGTACCAAATTTGTCCGATTGTCTTACTACTTCTTGTTTCACGTTTCCGTACCCTATCTGTAATGTTTTTCTTCAGTTCTTCCTAGAGTATCTTTTTTGATTCCTATAGGATTTTTCTTGCAACTTCTAGCCCAAGTTCTTCTTTTAGCTTTCTTCATATAGATAAAATTCTTTCACATCTTTCTCAAATTTCGAATCCGGCTACTACTTTTTTTTATGACCTTTATCTTCAACTTCTTTTAAGAATCTCCTAGTCTGGAACGTGCATTAGTACTAACATCTGTATTATATTTTCACAATAAATTGCCCCTCATTTTTCCCATATACTATTTTTAATTTTCAACTTGTTCTTTTAAATTCTTCTTTTGGACAATTTTCTTAGGCCGACCAAATTTTCTTCCTCATTACCCTTCATATTCTTTTTGACACTCTCCATTCTTCCTCCTTTTTTTTTATTTTTTCCATCACTTGATATGGATAACTTTCTTTTACTTGACCATGATTGTGCAACGGCTAGTTACATTGTAAGGGTTGAAGAACCTCGTTCGTCATCAATAATCCTCTACCGAACTGGTAAAAATCTAACAATAAACATCGTAAACAATTAACTAGCTCTGTAATAAAATTTAAATATCCCTTACCTTGTGGAAGTTTGACCTTTTTATACCTATCCAAGAGGAGGCAATAGGTTAGTGGTATGGGCACTAGTTTAGAAATATGAAGGTGCCGGATTCGATTCCCGGACCTGCCCACAAACAGCCTTCGACATTTTTCCTCCTAGAGGTTGACCTCGTCAAAAATGAGTACTTGGGGTTCACCGTGGCGTAATAATATAGGCGGCTTCGGAGCGTAGTGAGTGCCACACTACTTCCCTGGAATTCGTTTCAGTTAGGGCCCGGCTAAATTAAGTGCTCCATACCCACTTATATCCTAAAACGTCTGCCGTTCTAACGCGGGGCTATTATTTATATATCCAATTTCAATCCACTTTATATCAACAAAAAAATACACCCCTATCTCGTGGCCACGTATCACTTCTGAATTTCCGCTTATCTAATTTTTTTATGCATAATATTAATACACCCCCGGCAATATTTTACACAAAATATTAACAATACACATTCCTAAGAAATGAAAAAATAACTAAATTTCTTTGTATGGAGCGAATAATAGCAACGATATTCAAAAAATCTGGTGCATGTAATGAATCTCCACAGATCGGTTCATTTAATTAATATATTATGATTACGTCAAGTAAACTAACGCTGCAAATTCTTAAGCATTACCGAGCAATACATTATACAATCCAAAAAAATTAACCTACATATATCGATGGGATCGGTGTTTTTCGTTAGATTACGAGTTAGTACCGCCCTCCTTTGAAAAAGGCTCCCTCTACGAAAAATTGGAAACTGTATCGCTCTCGTTTTATGGAAATTTTCATGATAATGAAGCTTGTATTCACTAGCGTAAAATCGTCGAAGACGTAAATCGAGTTGTTGTCGTTAGTGCGAAAAAATAAAAAAAAAGCTAAATTCCAACTACCATACACACACTAATTTTTCCGCTATTATTTGAGGATTTTCGTGAGCAAAATGCTATTTTAAATATGACTAAGTTTTGTTTATAGTACGTCCTCTTTGAAATGAGGTCACCGAGTGTACAGGCAATGCGCCTCTCCAATTTAACTTTATATGGTCGAAATTTAAGGATAGATCTTTACTTGTAACGGCGAGTTACTATTAATTGAATTAATGGCTGTGGAGTATGAGTACGTGCTGTTCTAAAGCGAGTGGGTTTTATCGGAAATTTGTGTACCCTAAAAGTGGTATTTTACTTCCGACTATTCACACAGTTTTATACACGTGTTTAAAATACCCTACTCCATTTCAGACCCACGAACGATTTGCGTTTCTTCCGCGAATACTAAAGTTTGCACTGAAGAATTTTCACCATCGAATTCTCCATGCTTTTGTATATGGGTCTCTTGCACGGTAGCTTTCACTACATTAAGCATGCTAGTCTTGCAGTATAAATTTCCGTGCCCGCCAAACATAGCGGGGAAACCAACACCTTCTTGTGACCAAACTCAAGCTGAATCTCATTTACAATGGCGCGATTAACATTGGCCTATCGTGGAAATTGAAGGACTAACTCTCTCCTTTTTCTTCGTCGTCTGTATTTACGTTTACGTAAGCTCTGCTTACTGAATCAACGAAACGGCCTTGTCCGGCGTACCCTCATGTCCAATAGTACTCTTGAATGTTCGTTATATCGGCTGCGATAGCGGAATGAACAAATCAGACTGTCCAAGGTTAACAGCCCACACGCTCGGTTCACCGTTAGACCTAAGTCGTGCCCACCTTTCGTATAAAGTGGTAGATATGTAAATTTTCCTCCTAAAATGAGATACGAATTCGAAAAACTTAAAACTGCAAAACGAGCTACCGTTAGAATTCTTTAACCAATTTGCCTATTTGGATACTCTCGAACTTTTCCTTGCTTCAGATATTTACACTTCCTCTGTACATTGCACTTGTGAAATGCTTAAGCTTCTTCCTTCGGTTTTCTCCACTCTTTCGTAGCAATTCAAATATAAAATTAGTGCGAGAGAGTGAGCGAAAACAACGCGCTCCGAGGGATCCCCATGTTAGTAGAGGGACACGCAGGAACATGGTGCCTAATTGTAAAAGGCACCCTTACAACTTTCGCCGAGGCAACCACACTTCTGAAAGAGAACTTCGGACCGGACTTCCCAACGCGCCAAATCCTGAGCAAATTGTTTGCTTCCGACAAGGAGGAGAAGACACCCACAGAAAGGTTGGTGAGCTATTCTAGCTCAGCATGATTTATGGGCTGTTCCCTTCTCGAATTCGTAAGGCCGCTGTGCGCAGTTCTTAAGGCCCTTCAGCGAGTTCAGACAGCTCGAAGGGGACACGTGGCCAAAGTTCACCGCCACCCAACACCTCCGTAAGCCGCTTCGACACCTGGAGATCACAAGAAAGCGCGTTGTGCATTTGTTTTAGGAACACGGGCCCCACCCGAGGGGCACGTTTCAAACAGAAGCCACAGGAAGCAACCGCAAGACCTCTAACACCACAACTCACCAAGCACCACCACACAAGCCGCAAAACCACCACTTAGTTGGTACGACTGTGGATCCCCAGGAGTAATCCCTAGAAATTGTTAAATGTGCAGACCAGACCTCGTAGGCATTACGTTGTCCAGGGTGCCCCAGCAACAAGGCTACTCGTTCGTTTCTCAGACCATCAACTTAATTCTAGCGCTATGCACCTCCGTTCCGCTCCATCTCGAGCACAAGGTAATACCGACGGCAGCAGACGCGTACCCTCCTGGGCATAGATTTCATCTGCGACGCCGGATTGGTCCTGAACCTGCCTCAAGGGACATACACCTTCGCAGACAACGCAATACAAATTCTTGGGAGAGCCAGCGGAAGAATTCTTCGGATCTTCCGGCCAAGGGAAGCAACCACCTCACTTACATACGCGAACGCGTCACTGTTCCCCGAAAGAAGACCCTCGCTGACTCACCGCTCAGTTCCAACATTTCTTCGGTCCAGGTCCTGAACCAGTCCCCGTCGAGGATGACCCCGGCGTTCCTACTTCTGGGATCTATACGAGACCACACGCTATGTACCCCAGGATCTTTTTCCACACTCTCCGCGACGACAACCACTCAACTCGGCTGATACCATACCGACTGCCACCAACAAAACTACACCTACTCCAAAGAGAACTCACGCACATGCTGGAACTTGGAGTGGAAGAAGAATGAGATTCCGCTTGGACTGCCTCTGTCGTCATGGTCCCCAAACGAGACGGGACTGTTAGAGTCCTAGGGTGTAGCTACTGGCGTCGTTACGTAACGTAAAGGGTAGGCCGGGGTACGCTTGACATACTTGGTGCGGTTGTTAGTGCGTTTCTTTAGTTCCACGAAGGCTTGCGTCTGCTGCTCGGTCCATATACAGGGTGCGTCCTTTTCTGGTAGCGACGTCAGGGGGTTTGTGATTCATTTCTCTCGTCTTCTTCGCGCTTCTTCCTGCCTCTTTTCTTTACGTGTCCATCATTAAAGTCTATTTTTTAATATTCCTCTTCGTCTTTTTCTTTCATGACGATTTCACGCTGTCTTTGACTGATTGATGCCTTCTCGTCTTCGGTTAAAGTTCACTTCTCCTTAACGAACTTTCCCCGCTTTACTTCACGTTCCTTCAGGAGACATTCACGCCAGTTTGACTCACGCCTCACGTTTTTTTCACACTCTCTTTTATCATGTCTCCTTGTTTCAAGTTTTTTTAGCATTTCCTTCATGCGTACTTTTTGCACACCTTTTTCCTTATACTGACGCGAAGTTCAAACCTTGGAAATAAGACATATATGGCATAGAGATTTTTCAAAAAGAAGAGCTGCACAAGATCACAATTGGAGAAATAATTAAATAGTTAGGTACAGATGGCGTTACAAGTTGGAGTAGTATTTATTTTGTAAATTGTGATGGTGATGGGTACCATAAATAAAAGTATGAAAATCGTGATGCAGCTTAAATGTAATGCGCTTTACTACACGAGCGATATCTACTAATGAGGAACGTGCAGCTGGAAGGGAAAAACGATGAATTGGATTTACTTAATGGTATGCATCTCCGAGATTCCTTACATTTAGCAGTCGTACGTAACATACCATTTGAACGCTTAATTATGCAGAATAGATTAGTTGCGGAATTAGATGTACTCAAGCTCGTTGTGACGGTCAGGATTATTCGTAATATTCGATTGTAACTCACTCGGTCCTTTGTACACAGAAACGTTCAAATACAATCTAAAGAGATTAACGCCATAACTAAAAAGGATAAACGCGAAATCGAGCTTATTTACAACATATAAAGCACGATAACCGGCACTGGAATCGCTGCTTTAAATAAGTGTTAACTGTGCAAAAACTACACATGCAGCGATAGCCTTTTACTCAATTTAACTTTATAATCTTGTTCACATCTAAATGTAATTTTGAAATTATTTATTTTCTAAAAATTCCTGGTTACTGCTGTTACAGCGCGAGCCAGTTTACTCGTCTGTTAAGGGTAAAGATAAGCGGTGAGATATAACTCATTACGTCCACTTTATGACAGGGATGTGCCTAAAAGCTACGTGCTTTTGGTATAGCTGGGTAGGGACGGTAGCGTGTTTTAGCTCTATTAGACCCTTATCAACAACCGAAGTCGTATAAGTAATATAAAGTAAAATTGTGACAAATAGATCTCTATTGTAGCTCCTCAAAAATTCTAAAGGCGTCCTCAAAAAATGAAGTGTTAAAGTGCTCGATTCGGTTAATAAATCGGCTTTCCGAAGTTATATTAATTGGAAAACTTTTCTTATTATTCATTTTCTGCTGCTGTTATTGCCGTATGAATTGAGATTGTCCTGTTTTACATTAGATAAGGAAGATTAATGATTATTTTGGTTTCGCTGTCAACTGTTCTTAATTACTTGATGATGAAGCGATTAAACGTCGAAAGATTAGCAAACTGTTATCGAATCGGTGTCATTTAAATACATTGGCACTTTTGGTAAGCCAAAACCTCTTCCATGAATTTTCACTTTTAGTTGGAATTTTCTCGAGAAGAATAGTTGGTTTCTCTTGTGGCCCTGAAGGCAGAGCACGGTTGAATGTTAAATAAAATATAATATAATTAATAACAATAATTGCTTGGAACTATTTTATTTGTTGTCAAAATGATCTAGCAGCATAGTTTCCATCAGATTTGGGTACAGTGCCTTCTAAAATGCGCTCTAAATTTTTCAAGTTTTTGTATGGAAGGCATACGGTACTAATGGTTACGTACAAACTTCCTTGGTTGGTTTAAGATAGAATAGGGTGCAGAAATCCAGAAAAAGATGAGTATTTATGCATTTTTGTTGCCTCATTCGAAGAGAACAAATTTCTATTTACAGGGACCTGTCAGAGGGGGTGTTGAGCCGCACGTACTATGGTGTCTTCTCCACATAAATACTTCGCTTCTGGAAAAGAACGAACTAAAATAAACCATACAACATATGCACCAAGGTAAAAGCTTTATGTGCTAAATTGTGCAATGACAAGAGGCGTTAAAGTTGATATTCTTTCCAGTTTCGATGATTACTTGAAAATGTAGTTCCTAAGTGACTTGTTAAGACTTTCAGGTCTGTCTCGCGGATGCGATATCTTCTCAAATTTAAAGGCATGCAAAGGAATTCACTTCTTCCCAGTAGAGTATCACTTAAAGCAATACCCGGAAAAGGCATGCCCAATAGGTGCTTTTTGTTGAAAGTCAAATAACTTTCAACGTTTCGGTTCGGATGTAAAATGTTTCACTTTCAGCTGAAATTGTAGGGCTGCCAACTCTAAGAATAGACATTTCAAATTAATGATATATTTGTGTCATTTTGATGGTCATTTGTGTTGACGTAGGTAAAGGCAGATTATTGAGCGAAATAATATTGTCTCATGGAATCCTAGCGATTATCGGTACCTATATTTTTTGAAGTTGGTAGGGGCAAAATTTCACTTGACCATACTTGACGGTGAAATAGAATTGCAACGCTTCATTATACAACTGCTCGCTATCTTTTACTAACTCACTTTACGGCGTTAAAACTTAAATCTTTCAATACGATTACTTAATTTTAATTTATCTTACACAACTTTATTATGATAACATTTAACTGCGTCTCGATATCAAAACAGAGTTGACTACCAAAAAGAGTATAAAATGTGCACACTCTCGAATCTCGGACCTTCGCAGCGCCTCGTTTTTTCTCTTTCCGTATTTAAAGGATTCGCCGCTTCCACCATAAAATAATTCCCTTCTTTATGAACTTTCACATGAACCGCCACTCGCAGTTAGACTTCAACAATGCCAGTTTCGACAGGATGCGCCCCCCGTCCCCACTACGCCGGGAAATGCGAACATCTACGTAAAACAGCTACTACTTCTTATTAGATCTGATCGCAAACGACCAGATGTGTCTTACCTCTACGACGGTATCTAAATTGAATAGTTAACAAAAGCGATAAAATGAAGACGACAAAAATTACGCATTTACACAGTTTCTAAAAGGAAAACAAGCACTGAAATGCAAATTCAAATGAAACCATCACACTTTGTGTTTATTCGTAGAAAGAAACCCGCCAGATTTACTTTAAAAAATATTCCACTGCTTTTTATTTTCGTTGTCTAGGGCAATAAGAGTTTTCCTGTGGACACACTTTTCGTGGACGGTGTTGCCAATTTATGAATCATTTTCCAAAATTTACCTCTTACGTCTTTCGCTGTAAACCTTTGTTCCGTTACCTTCTTAAACGTGAAGACTGTACAGTGTGGCCTATTTTGCTTGATACTGCAATGTATCTCCGCTATTTTTAGAAATATAGATTTGCGCTTTTGGCGACACTGTGCCACTTTTGCGTGAAACTTTTAATATCACAAACACAATAAATCTAGCGACGTTTGTTTCTGAGATACAGGGTGAAAACGAAAAGTTTGAGTTTTTGAGATGTTATCATATCTTACTACCCATGAAAACTAGAAAAAAAAGGTAAAAATTACCTAAACCCTACATATTTTAGATATTTTTACGTAGAATCCAGTGGAAACTTTGTAGGCATTACATAGAAATATGGAAACCGTTCTGGACAAGCGAGATTAATCTCCTCAATGCTTTACAGTTGCTGGTGCTTTAAGGAAGCTGATTATTAGGGTACCAGCCTCTTGGGAATTTGTTAAGGTTTTTCCCCAACCCTTACTTTGAACCTCGTGCATAGGAATTAGGGAATTTTTCCTGAAATTAGGTTTAAGGTTTTTTCGAAAATTCATAACATCAAATTTGAAGGTTGTGCGGGGGATTATAGAAATTGGTCCCAGTAGTTTCCTCCATTCCTTGACTTTTCCAATATTTAACGTAAAACTTTTTATATTTTAAGCCCCGAGGTTTCGTGTCGATATGCAACGAGAAGGGGGTTGATCTTCTCTTCTTTGGAATAAAATCTCGACCTTTCTGAAAATTGATTTCAAAATTAAACACAAAATAATCATAAAATTTTAGATATATTGATGAAAAAAATCAAATAATGAAAATGGCTCCAATTTATACTTTCCTTTACAGGATTTCCTATTTATTGGCGCTATGATTTTCAGATTAACTAAATTTCATGGCCACGGTTTTTTGAACCTACATTATCCCAATGTCAAATTTAACCTTATAAATAATCAGAATGGATCCATTCATGTGAATGATTTATCTTTCGAAATTTGAACGAACCAACTTTAAATGAAAAACGGATTCTTCTAATAAATCCAATTCTAATGGGTTCATAAATGGTAAAATACGGCTTTAATTTGCCCAGAGATGATTATCTTTAAAAACATACAATCCAAATTTTCCTTAATAGTTTTAGACTTCAGTCGATTATAGGATACGATGATTTTTCTTAAATATATACAACCCTTAATTATTTCATAAATAAAATAACGGTGCCTCATACAAAAAATACCCTTCTGCAGAGGATGATGTTCTTACAAAAATCGGTAGGAGCCGATGACACGAAAAAATTAAACAATTGGCCCTGTATATTGTACCTTTCTGTCTGCAAATTTCTTAGATTATTTGGTAAATCGCTGTCTTCTGGATGTAGATTTTCGAATGGCTAATCCCTGTGTTTATAAATTGCGCCAAGCAAGATTTTAACTACCACAGGAGTGCACAGCTAATTGTTTTTTGTATTAACGTAAAAGGAGAAACTTCCATCACGCAATATCACACTCTTTTATGGATACTTTTTTCTATGCATGTGTTTAAGACCAGGATATTTTTTTATTAAGAATTCTAATTAGAAAGGTGAATCTCTTTTAGTAAGTTTCGCCCATGGAAAAAATGATTATGCTTTGAGCTGCTCTCAGAAAAATGTAATTTTGGACCACGCGCTGATTGTACTGGTAATCCAAACCCGAATGAATGCAAAAATCCCTCACTAGTAATCCTACTTCTCTGTTTAATTAATTAATGCCTACAAAATGGCTTCTTATTAAAGCAACGGCCATCTTTAATCACTGGTCCCTGCCCTACAAATTAAACGAGAGCTAGGGTAATAAGTCAATCCCACGTACGATCAAATATGCCATGTTGCATTTCCCACAATACAAAATTGAACTAACCGGTTTGGAGCAGATAAAACCAATTGAGATAATCACTTTAGCTCTTGGTACCCTGACATTCTGTCAACTGACTGACAGTTGGTGTGGAAATAGTCCTGATGGAATTTAAACACACAGCACAAAAATATGATTGCCACCTTAAAAATGAAAACTGCGAACCTTCCTACAAATCCAAATTTATTCAAATTTCGAAATTACCAAGTCTATACTTCGGTATATAATTTTTCCCGAATTTATGATACCTTCATTTTCATGCCTACTTTATGTCAGGAAATTTTCGTTTCCATGGCATTGGCAGTAATCAGGGCAGTTATGGTATAGCATGCAACTGTGCAATTTGTCGAACTCTGTGAAGACGCGAGTAGGAAAAACCGCCTATTTTTAATTAAGTTTCACTGCAATAGCTAAAAAATGAAAAATTAATATAGTAAATAAGACGAATATAATATTGAATCGTTGAAACGAAATCTTGATCAAAGGATGTGAAAATTAATGGGGCAAAGTTGCGCTATCCTCTTGGCAATCAACGAAGCATTAAATTGATTAAAACTAAAGGGAAAGAAAGAATTCTATACTGTTTTTAGTAGTGCCTTATAATCATGGAAGTCGGTTGAAAATAGCGTGTATTCGATTTAACAAGAAAAATGGTCGTTTATTAGCTTTGCGCCCAGAGCGCGGCTAAAATCCACGCATGCAACTATTCGTCTTGATACACAGGCCATTATCACGATAGTCTTCATAAGTAAATGTAGCGGAAGGCGGATATCTTGGAGCATGCTTAATTGTTGTTTCGAGGTTCGTATTGTGGGTAATGCTGATGGTCTGATAACAAAGAGTGACTAATGTTCAATGCGCCATTATTGTGGTCGACGCGTTTGCTGGAATGATTGTTTTTTTCGTGAACGGTCTAAATTAATATCGACAGGGCCAATCGTCAAGGTAATTAATTTACGCTAGCGCATTAAATTCTGGAACCGCTTTCAAGATTCAATTGCACCTCTTCGCCCACACCTAGACGGGAACTATTGCTTGGTATTTAACCCACCAGAAACCGTCTTTAATAAAGTAAATAAAGTCTGTATAGAGTTACCACTTCCGCTTACCGGATGAAGTCTAAAAGCGTCGATTGATCCAATTCTTTGGTGTGTAATTTTTCTTTTCCGTTTTTAAACCATTTTATAGAAACTATTACGTTACGGCTATTATAATATTGTTTACATCGTTTCGTTGCTAAAAGCATTTTTGTGTATCTATACCATGCTAATTTTGAGTGACGTAAACATTGTACGCCATACCTATTAACATTTTATTTCTGCAGTATCAAATGGCGTCACATAGGTGCTTATTTTCGCGAAAAATACGCTTTGCATAAATAATAATGATTCACTGCCTGCTAATATTTATGTCTAACCCACCCATTTTCAAAAGTGATACAGAAGAATAAGTTACTGCGACTGACATTATTTTGACGTCAACTGTAATGGAGGAACGTAGTTTCTCTAAATTCAGCCCATAAAACTTTAATTGTTGTAAAATTCAATTACAGTGAGTAATATTATTTAGTAATTCCAATCCAGAAACAAATACCTATGTATCACGCCATTGATGTTACATAAAATGGCGGTAGATACACATTTTCCATTGGAACTTTCTCGTAGTGCAATAATTAGAAACAAAATTTCTGCGTAGGTTCCCACAAAGGATATCGATGTAAGTAGGAATAATAAAAGAGATAATAATGAAGAAAAGAATAAGCCAAAATTAAAAACCTAAAAAATCATTATTCAAAGTCAAAATTAGTACTCCATTATGGGTAGGTACTTACGGGCATTTTAGAACTTGTAAATGTATCCGCAAAGCGAAGCAAATACTCAAGAAAGAAACTTCACAGAGATATAACAACCACCAACAAATCCCTTTTAATGCCGCGTACAAGTAATGATTGAATCAGGTTTCTATACAGGGAATAGTGGTATTAGTGCGCACGCAGAAAAGAATTAAGGAAAGGTCAATTTTACCCACCGAAACATGTGCACGACCTCTAGCGGAAAACTAAAGAACTATTGTAGATGAAACCTGTAACACTCAACTAACGACATCTAAACTAAACCGAATTACAGAGGAAATACGTAGATGGCTTAAGAATGTCACTGAAATGGAATTTGAAAAAAAAACACGTTACAAGTGTAAGGAAGAGATGTAACTAGAGTGGCTTAGAAAGTTCGATACTTGTAAAATGGATTAAGGAAATTATGCTCATAGGTGTATAAACGTGTATGAGAAGGATGAAAAGAATATGTGATGAAGCGAGGAACAGCGGAGAAGTATTTGAGAACACATTCATGAATTGTAATAGACAGCGTAGATGATAAGAGTGCTATGGAAATTGTGATAACAGATTTAAATTTAAATTCTCCCTGAAAGTGCTAACGGGAACCGTCCATTTCCTACCGTTTAACAGAGGGTAAACGAAAACCAAACTTGACATTTTCTGTTTTTCGGTGATATCTGTTATTTTCAGAGATTTTTCAAAATTTTAAACCTGTTTTGCAGCCACCATTTAACCTGCACTGTATTTCACCGTTACGGAGATCCCAATGGTGAGCCACGAATTTATGGTATAAATAAGATATGATTCGGCGATGGAAAAGTGGAGGGGAGCTTTTCAACTAAAAAAATTGAAGAGGCGTGGGTTGTTATGCCCTAATGATGTCTTGGTACCAGCAACTTTGAAACTGTGAATTACAATCTCTTAAATTTTCGCGTAACAAGTGAACTAGATAAAATCATTGCTTCAAAGCAATCTATACAGTTCAATTAATTACATTAATAGTGTATAACGGGTGCGACTAAGTCAACAACCATGGCTGTTATTATAACTTAAGTGGAATAAGGGTGAAATTTTGGTAGCGTCAACAAGTAAACGTTACTAATTTAACACTTTAATCTTCCTAGAGGTATATTGGAGAAGTAGTTGAAAAGGCTTTGGAATAGTCTAAAGAAATGGGAATGGCAAATTTCCATCTAACGTAGACAATATATCGTCATCGTCAGTGTCACGTACACGCTTTAACTTTTTCATGAAAGGAGTTTTTATCAACCGACTTTATCTGCGGAGTAACTGCTTCTAAATAATTTAGCGCAGAGAACTGTGGCCATAAATATAATTTCCTACTCGAAATACTAATCCTGACCTGTGCAAATAAGAGGGCATAACATCGGATAGCCTAATAACTCTAAAATAATGATTTCGGGGTATACGGATGGCGCAAAAGGGCAACTTAACAAGAAATTGCGAGACGTAACAAAAAGAGGGACGTAATGGAATTTTTGTTTTCAATACCTACCCACTATCGATTCGTAATTTATGCAAGAGATTACCTTTGCATTAGATGGCCCATTTCTTCAAGGAGAAATACGTCGACTCTTTCTTTTCATATCTATTTTATTTCCTTCGTCTTTGTTCTAAAACATTAAATTGCCGAATCTCACGGAAAACGTCACATAAAATTTAATAAAAGTTATATCGTCGCGGAGAATGCGAGCTTATTTTAAATTTATCTCAATTCACACACCTTTTGCTCTTTGAAAATATTCTAATTGAAATTTTCATACGTAGAGAAACACCGAAAGGTTTTGTGTTCGGGGTGAAAGTGTGGTTCATTAGTGTCGCATCGTTTTATATACAAGCAAACAACGTTTGAAGTTCAATTCACAATATACATATCTATCTATATATGTTCCAAATTGGTGCCTGTTTACGTATCCTTTTTTAGTGTCTGAAACTCGTACAGGTTCGCCTAAATGCATCCTATTACCCTTTTCCAAGGGAGGAAGGTTCAGCAGTTTTTGCAAAACCACTAAATATTATTGTTAACAGCTTTACTTAGAATTATAGGAACAGCGGTTCACTTAGTTATTGACCCTCACGTGATCAAATTTAAATTTCGCGCTCTGAATATTCTTTTTGTAGGTTAGTAGTGTCTGAAAAAGCCTGAAGAGAAAAATTCCTGATTACAATATTTATTTTTTAGCCTCATTTTTGTCTTAAACATTAAAAAAAGTTCTTTTCAGAGCTTTTACTTATCATTGCGGAGCTACTGAGGCCCATCTACAGATGGAGATTAGTAGGCCGATCAACTGTATGGCCGCCACATTGGATTTATACGGGCTGAGATCAAAAAGAAATTTATTTAAATGCATCGCCATCAACGCCATGTTGATTCAGAAAAATCTAGTGTAACGTTCCGTTTCTGCGTTGAATGTAACTAAAGATGGTACCATTGGGATTGCGGAAAAATCCTTTTGCTTTTGTCGTTGCAATGACAGGTACTTACTTTTACGAAAGATGTGGAAATCTCATTAATCATCTAAACGTATTTAGGTGAATAGGAATTTGTTAACCATAATCTAGGTAAGGATATTTTTCATATTGCCGTGGTTTACTATATTTTACATTATTTATAGTTTAGTTTACATTACATTATCACATGTTCGTGGCAAATTCAAGGTTGATTAATAAAATTATCTATGCTCTATTGTAATTATGTGAGAACCCAGTTACTGAGGTAAGTAAGGTTAATCGTATCAACATATGTTTGATTTCCCTATTTTAATTCATTTTTCGAATATCTGCTCTGCACCGAAACAGTTATCGTTAACACTTGAGTATTCGACAAACTGGTCGCTTGATCTGTTAAGATACCGTCAAATTTAGCAGTTGGTGGATCACCATCCATCATCCGTAACCGCATTATTACCTACTTCGAGTCTCCCTTTTTAGAAGCCTAAATGTAGTAACATTATTTATGTAACATGTGCCTTCGTTATTAATTACCGTATTGCTATTCTTTATGTAAAATGCACTTTGATCGTTAATGACCGTATATGCCTTGGTCATTCAAGATTAATTTAAAAGTACATTCTTTGTATAACTTTATGCCGTTGTTGTATTGTTGCATGTATTTATTATAGCGGGTACTCCGCTTGTGGACCTATTGTCCATATTTATAACTTGTTAAAGATGTTTTTGTTGCATTCTCGATTATGTTTCCAAACTAATTCCGTTACTGTATTTGTTTTCTTGAAACAAGGTCTTACAGGAACAGCTGTTCTGATTATTGATTTGTTCTTAAGTGTTATTATAGTATTAAGATACGGAATAGGTTACTATCTATGATTATTCAGACACGAAGTCAGACCCCCTAGTGCCGAAGCTTTGTAAACTCGTATGATTATTCATTTTTGTTTTATTTTTAGTTTCGTTTTGGCAGGATTTTGTGCCTGTCTGGCGGGTTGGCATTTGCTTAGGATAGTTTCACTGGGAGACCAAAGTCTTTCTTGAATAGCCGGTCAATTCCGTTTCCTATACATAAAGAATCACTACACTAGTTATCCGTAGATGTTTTGTTGTGAAATAAATGTAAAACATTGGAACACAGTGTGGCACGTCATTATTACCCTTTCTTTGTCCTCTATTATATTCCGTAAAAATCCAATATGGCGCTCATAAGAAATAAGAAAGTAATAACCTGTAGCTTCTACATCTAGCGTTCTATAGACATTCTGATAACAGATTCAGATCCTCTGATAACCGTTTAAGCGCGAAAAAGGGCATGCTCCATTTAACCTACACTGTACCTCCTACCTTTGCGGACATCCCGATGGTGGGCCACGCATTTGAACCACACTTTACTACCCGATCAAATATCGAAGTGAATAATTACAATTAAATTAAGCACTAAATTATTCACAATGATACATTGATATCAAACTTAAGCAAAGTCGATTTTCACTTAGACCGCTTTTACATGGGCATGAAGTCCGGTATCTCGGATACACCTGTAACATTGGGTCTTGTGGAGCCGTTCACACACACATACTTCTCGCATATAGTATCGGCGACTAAATTTCGGTCTCTCACTAGTCCCGGTCGCCCGAAGATTTTACGATCGTTCATAGGGTTGGATTTTGAATATTGCTGGGCTTGCTCCCTATGTTGATTGATTTGCTGGTTAATGCGTTTTGGTCCAAATAAGTGCGTTTTGCATACACTCAAATTAACTACATTGTTATTACGGTTTGAGTAAGTTTTTCACCAAATTGCTTTGTCTGTTAGCCGCACCAATAATGAACTTTAACATTATTTAATTTTACAAACAGTTTTCTTTGTTGCAACTTCGTGCGGCGCATGAACTAGTTTAACCTCCCTTATTTACCCCTTTGTCACTGCACACATATGCGGTAAAGTTTCTCAAGGGGTTTGCTTACGAACACGTTTATTTATAATAGCGGGCGGTGTCCTTTACTTAATGGAATCCGCACGAATACAATAAAATATGCTAATATCTTTGGGCGTAATTTATGTAACAATGCATTTTTTTGTAAACTTTACTTTTTGCTAACCATCGGTCACAACTTATACTCTCAATTTACGCTGTGTACTCCACGGCACGACAATTTGCTATTTAATCACTCCAAAAGTGGCATTTGGACATTTTCATAATCAATTAGTGAGGCACCTTTTTCAGTCCGTACCATTTTCCCACTTGCGAAACTAATGATGATTTTTTAACTAACTGGCTAACCAACAAGGTCGCACTGAATTTACTTAAACGGTTTATTAAGCTCGGTTATCCGAACGTTAACCCTAACACTCTCAACGCCAATCAAATCTGTTTGCATTGACTTTCTTCCCGCGAATCTTCGAATCTGTACTATCACGAGATTTAAATTCGTGCAAAAATAATCTCTCTGAACTTTAAGTCATCTTTTAACGCCTATTCAATAGCGGAATAGTAATGGCGGCGTTATTTTATCAATTTTCCTTGGTTCATTTGCTTTCATGGCTGTATACTGAGCTTCAGAATTCTGTAACGTGAGCTTATGTTTGCCAAGCTGCGCTTAATTTGCAACGTTGCGTTGCAGAAGCAAGTTAACACGACCTATTTCTAGCGTGTAATTCAAAACCAAAACCAGACAATGGGGCGTCAGACACAACTTAGAACAATTAATTCATTGACCAACGTCTGAAAAGATTACTAAAACCTCACCGTTATTACAATCCACAAAATAAAAACTGGAAATTCTCCCGAGTAATATTCGTTTGGTGGAATGTTCTTGAAACCTTGACTCTTATTAAACTGACATAATTTTGTTTCATAGATTCGTTGCGCTGGAAAATCATTTTGAGAGTGAAGAAAATAGTATATTATATACCAAGGGTCTAAAGTGTGTGTTTTAACCCCGACGGTGCAGGTTGTTCCTCGAAACGGAGTTGAGTAGTTAGAAAGAAAAAGTAAAAAATTCAAGATGGCGGTCCGACTCAAAAACCGAGTTAAACTACAGCTAGCTAGCCCGATCATTTTAGAACCCTCTAGGCTATAACGTTCTGGATAGTTCACCAGCACTGATTATGGCAGAGAAGTACTCCTTCAATGAATAACGCTTTGTTTATTTCGTATTATTTCATTGCAAACATGTTTCTATTTCGAGTCAGCTACGAAATGTGAGAGACATATTAGCAAACAATCTTAATTAAGAGAGCAGGGTATAGGGAACCGCAACCATGGCACCTGGCGTCTCCTGACAGTTGTTGAGCTTCGTTTGCCGAAAGCGTATCGAAATCGAACATATGAGAGTTCAGTTAAAGCCAGTAAAAATGTACGCGATTTGAAAGGCGCCCCTTTGAGTATTTACATTAAATTGAGTAAACGAGTAAACCATTCCACTCGTATGGCTTAGAGAGCTTCAATTCACATACATTAAATTTTGGTGTTAGCGTACAATTTAGAATGGCAAACAATCCATTTTAATTGAATCGTATCGCTGTGAATAAATAAGACGCGAGGAGTCATCTTCAACGAGGCGGCGAATATATCACATCGACGACGACGTTTTCCGTCGCACTATCACAACATCCTTTTGATACTAAATTTATGCTCGCAAAAATATTGCAGCAATAAATGTTTATTCCGGGATGTTAAATTCTCAAGAAGCTACAGAATTCGGAAGCAGGGGATGGAGAAGACAGGATGATTGGCTCGCTTGCTGCGATTTACCTCATGAAGAATTTATCGTGCCTCTTTATTTTTCTAAAAGAAATAATGCTGCGAATAGAAGTACGGTAGCTGTCAAATTCACACACTCTTGACACCGGATATTTTCGGGATTTCGTCGAGGGCGATTGCGTTCGGTCGGGTTTAGGTGGAAGCTATTTAAACTAAAACATTTTGTTGTCGGCCTCTCTTTCTCTTGATTAAAGTATTTTAAAAGAAAGGATATCTTTCGCACAAAGAACGGGAAAGGCTTATACGACTCGGCTTTTATACTCGATTTACGTTCGTGATGTAGTTTACCCTTTCGGATTCGATTTAATTAGAAATTTAGATTTGGCACAATTCGCAGATTTTATGAAAGATTTATCAAAGGGGCTGAATAATGCAAAGAGGAATCGATGCAATCTGTTCCATTCTCTATCAATATACCATAACGGGTGATTGATGAGATCAGTTTGGCATTTGTACCTTTTGTGAGGAATGAGCTTATTCGGATCAATCGAAAGTTAAGAGGTCTCTATCACAATCTCTTTCTGCTTCCTCCTACACGTACAGCGGCACTTCATTAAATGTCCATACTTATATGCTTACCAATATGTGGAACATAGACTCGTCATTTATTGCTGCATTTTACCGATTATGCCTTAAACGCACCATTTCACTTGTGAATTGCGCAAACGAAGTAGTAGAAAATCCTTTGTGCGAAACGTTACGTGTGCCATTGCTGCTAGTTTTGTGTGGCTTACCTCGGATGTGCGACAATACAGAAACGGTAATTGAGATACTTGGAGCACACTCAAGATTGACCAAATGTTGTAAACGTACTTGCACGGCCCTAAATTGCAAGGGAATGATGCTTCCAGATAACAATTTTGAATGTAATGGAATTTATTGTTGTTTATAATGCAGAGCTTTCTTGAAAGAACCAATAATTAACACAGCCTTTATAGATGGCAGATGCGAGGATCTCTCCCAAAGGATAAACTTGGCGTGATTTTACTGTTAGATATATGAAAAGTAGAATACATACTTACATTCAAGGGCATGAAAAACGAACATTATCTACTGGATTTTAGGCATGCGAAGGCGGATACAGGCATTAATTCGAGCAGGTGGAGGTAACTCCCGTTATTAAAAAATGCGGCTCCGCTGCAGCATTTGGTAGCAAGTAGTTTCGTTTAGATTAATTTAAGGTCACTTTACCGTAATACTTTTTCGTCCTAGTGTATTAAGGCAGCCTCACTTAATATTCTATTGCAGCACACGATTAAACCAAAATAGAGAACACTACAAACTATTTGACTGAAGTACCAAGTCTAAGAGATGATGCCACTTATGCTCACGTATGCCCCAATAATAAAACTTATAATTAGATTGTTATTAATTAACAATCATTTTACAGTTTACCAAGTACAGCAACGGAGCTAGATTTACAGCCTACCAGCGGAAATCAAGTTTTATATTAAATATTATACGACGCTAGCAGTCCAGGTTTAAATGGTCGAAGGTTTCCAGGTTAATTTCTACCAATCTGATGTATTTGGCTCCCTAATACGGGGCTTTTAGAATCTATGGAAAAAATCCATTTCAGATCAACAAAATGTTCCTCCTCAAGAAAAACCGTGATACACCCATGTGAAGGGGTACCTGAAATAAGATAACGGGAAAGCGTCCTTGTGTTCCCATTACAGCCAAATAGTCGCTACGAGACCCAAGGTCCATAAATAATACCAGCACTCATCACCGTACGTACACCCGAAAAGCGGGGGCGAAATGTGTATATGGTTGCATATCTTTGTATCATAATATTATAATTCATACGTTTTCTTTTCACCTCTGTCCTGCCGGCTTGAGCTTGAACATACGTAAGAATCAGTCGCAGACTGTAAGTGAGGTGAGTACAATTTTTAAGTGTCGGGTGACCCAATAAGAGTGTTCCTCGGCCATATCTCGGGAACGTCGTATGACGGGGTGAAAAAAATTATTAGGTAAATCGGTCATGAAGAATCGCTGGAAAATATTTTCAAGTTCTAAAAATGACCACCAGAGGGCATAACTGCGATCTTAAATTTTTTAGGAGTTTGGGTCAAGGTGTCAAAACTAGCCCCCTGGTGGAGCAGGATTCAACTAAATTAACTATATTGATTGGTTGATTCTTATTGCCCAAGAAGCGTTCTTTTCAACGATAGGTACCAATTTTGATTAAATCGGTCAAACCGTTAAGAAGTTAAAATCAGGTTATTGCAAAAACAATTGAACGCCCCACACCATCTTTGTTTTTGAAATAACTGACTTTTTTTACGAAAATGATAGATAAACTGCTTCTCTTTAAAAATGTGAAAAACAAATTTTTAGTTTATTATGCGAAATTTAAAACTTGAAAATATTTTCCAGCGATTCTTCATGACCGATTTACCCAATAATTTTTTTTACCCCTAACATACGACGAACGGTTCCCGAGATATGGCCGAAGAACGGTCTTATTGGGTGACCCGGTACATAGTAAGTATATAATATATTTCAGGCATTGTAATGCAAAATTACATACATTCGTCTCAAACTAACTCTTCTATGTTGTGACCCAGAAATTCCTGAACCGAATAGAAAGGCCTTTGTTAAAAGGGTTTTTAATTTTAGATTTTGGACTAATAATATTATGGTATGAGTTTGAGATACCAAAGTTTGGTTAATTTCACAATTTTCTCTATATTGGAACCCAATTTCTTAGAAAAAGTAGTACCTTTGCTACGGCACTCGAATGTCACAGTACCCTTTATGTTTAGAATATCGAGTAGGAAAACAACCGCATAGAGTATGTTCACCTTAAGATAAGGTAAGGGACATTTCCCCTGCTTTCTCCCGAACTGAAACAGCCTGAGCTTCCCTTTTATTATTTATTTTTTTGCTACCAATCCTAGAATGGCGGTCGTTCGGTTCCATGGCCGTAGTAGGTAGGTTTGCCACGACTGACGCAGCCGTTATGTGCCTGCTGGAATAGCACATACAATTTTCGCATGTGTTTTACTTCAGACAAAATTGAGGATGGATTGGATACCGCTTTCGGAGTTACTTTTATTACCACCAGCCGACCCGTCAGATTTTATAGTGTTCGATTGAGTCAAGATCTTGGACCCGCACTTATTTTCTAGAGGGCTGGAAGGAAAAACGGGAAAATTGGAAAGTTCGACAAAGAACTTCCCCAAACTTTTAGTCTAGAAGCTACTTCTCTCTCGGAGAGGGTATTTCTTGATCAAAAAGTCAAACTGAGTGGCCCCTTCTGTGTGGGACTAATTATTGCCCCCCCCCCCTCCACATTGTCTGCGCGGATTCGCATTTCCACGGCGATGCACGGACTTAGACAACTTAAAACCCTTGCTGGTTTCTCGGAAGATTGCATGTCAGTAACTTTCAAACGTCTTCCTTAAGGGTTCCTTTCTCGAACACAATCTCATATGCCTGCTGTAGAAGAAAGCATGGTCACTATTGATGTTGCAACATCTTAGGGACCGCCAAAACCCACCTGAGGAACCTTATTCGGATTTTGATGATGCAGAGGGGGAATGACGCAAGTGTTCTTTCTGGCCACCTTCCGACTGCTGAGGAAACCTGGGCTCCGCTTAACCTGTCGACGGAACTGGACGCCTTTTCCGAGGCCATCCAGCAGCTGATTTATAAACTTCCGGTGATCAAATCTGATGTCTACAACGTTCTGGTTGACTTCTCCTCCAACTTTAGATCTTCATCAGATGTTTTCCTTCATCGTAAACTGTTTAAACCTTCGGACTGTGCAGTGACCCAATAAATGCTCAACATTGTCCCATCCATTACTCACTTGTTCGAAGATGAACCGCTTGCAGAGCTCCTGATAGGGGCCAAACGACGGTTATACCGTCCTCTTACAGGCCTGCGCCTACAAAACCATGCTCTAGCGCCAGCTCATTATATCCTTCCCGATTCTCAGGGAATGCCTATATCAGGGAGAATCTAAGCGCCAGCATTCCAAGGGAAAGGAAGACCTAATCGGTCCTGACTCGGTTCTAAAGCTCAGAGATGGACGGTTAGTTCAGTTCGCTCACAAATAAAAAGAAGGGATATAAAATCCCGTTTATTAGCCACCCACCTTTAATCCCCATATCAACTTGATACGTCGACTTCGAAACTCCCGAGATAGACTCAACTTATATCCAACTTCTAATTGCTCAGGGAATTTTAGATGTGTCAATTAGTCACACAACCGGATTTCTGTCCAAAATGTTTGTAGTGCCAAAACCACGTCCAATTTTCAACTTGCGGGGCTTGAACAAGTGTTTAAGACAGAAAAAGTTCCGTCTACTAATTAAAAGTGTTGCATTTCCCTTAAAACGTTGGATCTGCATATGACAATTCTCAGCGAAGATTCCTGTCTTAGGCTCACCGGGTACGGTTTGTCAGATGTCTTACCGACCCACTAAATCCAACATAGGTTTCTGACCCCAAAGAAAACTGGAGCTTCAGTCGGAAAATTGAACTTCCCAGCATTCGCGATGGGTCGTCTTCACTTTCTACAGCTAAAGAAAGATAGAGATCTTCTTCTGGCTCACACCCAGAAGCGATTCCTCACTCCTTCGTCCGCTCTGAGCGACGTTCGGTGGTTGCTGGAGCACATAAATATCACAGATCGCCTGTTTCTCAAGACTACGTAATTATTTTTAATCACAGATGCATGCTGAGGAGCACAAGTGGGAAACATATCCATCAGAAGGAAGTGGCCTCCTTGGCAAAGAACATGGCACACCAATCGCAAAGAACTGACGCTGTCTACTGTCTAGGGATCGATTCGCGTTTGAGTATATTAAAGAACACGGGGTGCTACTTCAATAGGACAACATATTGGTGGTGGCGCACATACAAAACCAATGGAGGACGAAGTCGCCCACCCTCACCCTTCTCGTCCCTCAGGTCCTGAAACTGGTGCAGCGTTTGAATATTCGCAGTTCGGCTCACTCTAGTAGAAAATTGTACTACATTTAGTTACCCTTCTTTATTTTTTCACTTTTTCACACTGTTGGGTTGAAAACTCGTTACGTTAGTTATTATCAATATTCCTGTAACGGATTAACGTTATTTCGTACCATACATTTTTGGTTGGATATTCCTAGTCTGTGCCGTCGGCTTGGACTGAGATGTGTCTGGCTTCTGATGACGTGGAAAAGCGCATTTTAAATTGAGGTAAGTAAAATTTCTATTTAAGAACGAAGATCACGATCCTATTGCTACCCTCTTGGATTTTTGGCCACGCTATGGGGATACACCGTAAACCCCATACGTAAAACCCTTTTTCTCAGAGTTTCAGTTACTCTATCTGCCATTGTCCACACAGTGGGGCTTCTAACTTATACCAACTCCCTAACTTGATCCATCCCCAGGAGTCTGTTCGATCAAGACACGCAGGGTAGTGATGGGGCCACTTTCTTCCTAGCAAATGAGTCAAGGCCGGCATGGTTTTAGAATTCTCGAGAACAAACGAATTGAGAGAGTCGTAATGACAGATTCGTGTAGCCTAATTATGCTGGGCGGTAATTTTCTAACTCTATGCAGATGTTCCAGATAGCGAGCCACATCAAACGAACTAGTTAATGTGCCATTAGTGCCATTGTGCCAGGGCCCAAACCGTCCAAGGCTTCCAAGGGACAGCATAGATTTTTAAGTAGGATCTTCGCCAAGCACTTTCAAGGAGTGACTCTGGGGACCAATTGCTCAAGCTTTTTGCCTACCTCGTATTTTCCAAGCCTCTCCAAATGAAGATCTTTTGCCCGAGGTAACGGGAGGTTCCACTGGGCGTCTGTGAGGTGATACCTACAGGTTTCTCAATCTTAAATGGAGACGCAATTGCCCGGGCTTTGAGAGCGGTTCTCCTAAAGACCTTTTCCCAACAGAGCACTACTAGTATAAACGTCACTACGGCTGTATTCAAGTGCTCTAGCACTCTCGAAATGAGACAATAGGGAGGAAATTTCCACGTCTGGCTGAATGCATCCGTGAAGAGAGACGACTTGTCCCTCACGTCCCACGACAAGAACGTTGGAACCACTCGAGATTCCTTTCTTGCAAAGAAATCTATCTGAGGAGTGCCCTATTTGCAAATACGTGGCGTGTCGTTTTCTTCGCGATAGACTGTCCGCTACTTCGTTTTGGGATCAAAACTTACAGTACTAAGCTAGAGAAATGTCACAACAGAAGAAGAAAAAAAGTACAGCAGCCATTTAGTTTCCATCCTGTAGATGTAACGTATATACCACAATCTTCTGTTGGATCTAAATGCGGGTGCCTATAATATTGCCACTGCCTACTACTGTACTCGACTAATTTGAATTATGTGAGATTATAATATACAAAAGATAACACTTTCCATAATCCTAAATAACAAAGTTATTTTCTTTGTCCCGTACATAAATTTATTAGATGCATTGAATAAGTAAAAGTTGTTTGAAATATCAAACGCAGTGAATTTCACCAAAGCTTTCAGAAAATACTGAATGATTTAAAATTTACAATCCAGAAGTAATTAGAAACTTTAATGCAAAATTTATGGTAGAGTATTATAAATTTTTCATCAGTGATTCGGGATAATACCTACTTTGCGAATGCATAATTTGAGCAGCACTAATTACTACGACAAACAAATTCATTTGGGTAGTTTCACTTGTTAGGATAACCAATTAATCGCAAAGTAAAGACGGCAGTGTAAACGTTTAAATAAGTCCTTTTGGCGACGGATTGCAATATTAAAATTCTAGACAGCTCCCAGTCGCGCTACTTAATAAGGGCAGTATTTTTAGCAACAAACTGAATAACCCTTAAATCTGCGCGTTGTAAGTGGCAGTTAGAAGTAAGAAGCACGATTCCGCAATAGAATAAGAACGTGAGCCGTTGCGAAGAAGAGTACCATATAATTAAGACAAATGCCTCCAACACGTAAATGACTTGTTTTTGCTAATGTTGTTGGGAATAAACGCCGACGTAGGCGGCAAGCGGCCACTTTATTCGGCTATCTGGTGATAAAACAATGTTAAATTATATTCGGCACGCAGTTATGACCAAAACATCCCCAATCGTGTTGATTATACTCTTCGTGTAATCATAATTGGAAGGCAACTGAGGGAAATATTAAGTAATACGATGCTCGGATGGGGGAATGGTGATTAAGAATCCTTAGGGACGAGGGTAATTGCCGAACAAGGGGAATAAGACTGTACGTGCTTGGACATACGAGACAACTCCATCGTCTATTTCCTCCAAACGGTGCAAGTTGGGAAGGATAAAAGTTTTAGCCAGCTTTGGTTAATGGTGCCTTATTTCGTTCGGTTTTACGACGATCGGAACGGACGAGAAGATTGATTTTGTAAATAAACTTTTCAATACAACACGCAACGAGATATGGTGCCATAGCAAAAAGGCACAGGTGCGTTGTATTTAATCAAACCGCGACAAATGACTGACAGGAACACGAGCAGCTTTTCAAAGTGGAAACTTTTGGGAGAGTTGGGAAACAATTCGGCTTCTTAAAATATCTATTGTGTATTGCATCCGTCTTTCAAAACGTCTTCCTCTGTAGGCTATTAAAAGCTCAAATTGGTATGGCATTCTTCGCGATGCTTGTGAACTTTAGCAGCATTTGTAATTACGATGAAAAAGATATACATTTCTGTGTAGCACATATAAAAAGAGGGCATTTTTCCTCGTACAAAATAACGACTTGGGAAAATGCATTTTAACGAACCTTGTTTGGTTCAGTGTATTTTTCTAAATCATTATGGACGAAACCTTCAACATTTCCACGAGTTATTGGTAATGTACCAAGCCTTACTATACTTTTCCATTCTACCTCCGCGTATAGTGCAAAAATAGAAGGAATCACAAATATAAATGCATTTAACAAAATTGTGTAGGATTTATGGTAGTGGAGTCCGCAAATCCTACATGGATTTTTCCGTTATTAATCCGCTTAAGTTTGTGAGAAAAGCTTTTATATTTTCTCACTATTTACCACTACGTCGGATATGCACGTTTTTGTTAAATACATAGAGAAGTATCATGTACGAAATAAATTTTGCTTTACTATGCTAATGCGGTATAGTGAAAATAGAGGTTTATGTAAACCAATTGTATTCGTGACTTGTGTTATCGACTCAATTCACGGTTCATATAAATGCTAATATACCGCTTGTATGAGTTATAAAAGGTATCGTAGGTTTAATAAAAGAAAATGTTTGCCGATTAGGAAATATCACGGCATATTTCAAACGGTTTGATGAGAAAATAAAATATTACCTACACAGTTGCAAGTGACAGGTGGCTAGATCAAATTTTTTGCGCCCGGAGAAGAAAATAAATGTTTGTATACATACATTCTAGTTAGAATTAGCACAACATAGACTGGTGCAGTGGTGCCTATCGCTTGCTAATCCTAAGGACATTAATTCCTCCTTATGCTTAAATTTGAATATACCTAGGATGTTGAATACTCACACCAGAACTCATTTTGAAAACATCAGAAAACGCTTAATTCCAAATGTCGGCAAAACTATCCATAATGGCATTGTTAAAACGTCTAATGTCTAAATCTTGCCGAGGGCTACCACATTCCTTTATCGGTACCCGCTTCCGACCCCCCCCCCCCCTCCCCACTAAAGTTGTTAATTACACGGGTTCGGTAGGTACATGAACACTCCTAGTCTTTGTACAAGCTTTCTTCTACGGGCCCGCATTTGCTGCCAGCCAGCCAGCCAGTCAGTCGGGCAAAGTGAGATTAAAATGATTAAATGAATTATGCCGCTGGCGATCTGTGGCGTACGTCTCCAGAGTTAAGGGGGGCTTATATATTTTTTAATAGCAACCACTATTTTTTATAACAGATTTTTGAGTGCACACCTTTTTGATATGGATAGATAAGATAAACTCAAATTAAGGAAAATAGTTGTTTTACAATTAATATGGCTTGCTCACTTTCCCGATCTTTGATTTGTTATGGCGTCACCTGAAAACGAAGGTTTATACCAAAAAAACAAAAAATATGGAAAATATCACTCCAGAAGTAATTTGTGGGGTTCAGAATGAATTTATTTCAGGAGTATCTTTAGCGGCTGAATTAAATACAGACGTACGACAGTTTTTAAGCTTATAACTTTGTGATTTGTGATACAATAAATTGCTCTGACAAAAGTAGTAAAAGGTTGACGATTTTTTCAACGCAAACTAGTAAAATTATAAAATTTATTAACACAACTATGTTCTTTAATTTGTGTTTTTCTCTTATATTTGATTATATAATATAATAAGTTTTTTATGCAGCTACATCCAAAAAAGCCTACTTTTTAATATTATGTAATGAAAACTAAGTTGCCATTAAAAGATATGCCCCCTTGACCATGTAGAAATACACCACTGACCACAAATTTAATTTAATTTTAATTTTAATTTAATTGTGAATACTATAAAATCTTATTTGCAAAAATTCTAGTTTTGAGGGTATACACTGTGTCCAAGATGAGGATGTTTATCATGGGGATCTCCGAAACCATAGAAGATACGACGATGTTCTGATTAGATACAAATGCGCAACTAGAGATGCTTTTAAAAAACCAGAAAATAGCGATTACTTCCGAAGATTTCGTTTTTATTTTTTTCTGATGTTATTTGAACAAATACAAAAAAATAAAAATACCTTTTCATTACCAATTTTAGAGCTCTACAAAAGTTGGAAACAGTTGGTTTCAACAGAACGGTGCACCCACGCACAAATCCAGAATTATTCGAGACTACCTATAGGCCAAAATGATCATTTGCCAGGAAATTAGGCCGATAGGTTTTCTCGCACGATTTCTATAGTTTCCGAGGTCCCCATGATAGACATCCTTATCTTGGACACAGTGTACGTATATAGTGTTCCAGAAAAACTTTTCACCCTAGGTATAATTCGGAGCTAATATTGTAACTCTATTAAAAATTTAATTTAAGAAGTCTGTGTCAAAAATAACTGTGATGGGATTAAACTGACAGGTTTGATTGTAACAGTTGTGCTGTAACATATCTGGCAGTTTTTGTTTATCGTTCTCATTTTTATGCCCTTCAGTAAAGGTAAAAAACGCGTGCTACACCACTCGTAAATGAAACCGCGTCAGGATTTTCAGCTCGAACAAAAAAGAAAAACTGACAGGTTTTAGCGGAGTAAATGTATCCTTTATTTCTTTCTTTGTAATTACTGTAATTAGCATAGAATGTAGGGTAATTGTTTTGTATTACTTGCGTGTCGATTTAATAGGATGGTTGCTTTCCAAATTTGAATTGGCAGAGCCTTCGTTTTAAATACTGAGCAATTATCTGTAAATCTGGCCAGTTATAGTCCAGTCAAATTAGCTCTAAAAGTGGTATAAACTGGATGTTGTCATTTCACTGAACGAAACCAAGCGTATTCTATGTGAAAAAATCCGCTGAATCGGAAAATCATAGTCCCCCCGGCCGGAAATGCCCGGAACATATTGTTATAAACAAAAAACGAAGAAAAAATGGGAAAATATCGTGTTTTTTTCACATTTGACTGCCAATATCCCGTTAACTATTGCGCTGAGGGAAAAAATGAATAGAAATGAACTTGTTTAGAATAAAATTTTCTATAAGATATAGTTGGTCCGGAACGCTCATTTTCAACTGTTATTGTTTTTTAGAGAAAAATGTAAAAACAGTAATCTCTAAAATTAACACTTTGTTATTGCTCATTCGATCTTTTTGAAAATCCGTATTTAGTAACTACTTGTGATAACAAAACAATATGACAAACCAGATCACCGTAGGTTTCATACTCATTGATTAATTAGATAAACAAGTAGAAAAAGAGATGCTTTGTATTTCAAACTGGGGGAGTACAAGAGCGTTCTCAATTTTTTTATACATGTTATAACCCTAAAACAATCATTTCCAATGTAGGGTAATTGTTTTGTATTACTTGCGTGTCGATTTAATAGGATGGTTGCTTTCCAAATTTGAATTGGCAGAGCCTTCGTTTTAAATACTGAGCAATTATCTGTAAATCTGGCCAGTTATAGTCCAGTCAAATTAGCTCTAAAAGTGGTATAAACTGGATGTTGTCTTATTTCACTGAACGAAACCAAGCGTATTCTATGTGAAAAAATCCGCTGAATCGGAAAATCATAGTCCCCCCGGCCGGAAATGCCCGGAACATATTGTTTTATAAACAAAAAACGAAGAAAAAATGGGAAAATATCGTGTTTTTTTCACATTTGACTGCCAATATCCCGTTAACTATTGCGCTGAGGGAAAAAATGAATAGAAATGAACTTGTTTAGAATAAAATTTTCTATAAGATATAGTTGGTCCGGAACGCTCATTTTCAACTGTTATTGTTTTTTAGAGAAAAATGTAAAAACAGTAATCTCTAAAATTAACACTTTGTTATTGCTCATTCGATCTTTTTGAAAATCCGTATTTAGTAACTACTTGTGATAACAAAACAATATGACAAACCAGATCACCGTAGGTTTCATACTCATTGATTAATTAGATAAACAAGTAGAAAAAGAGATGCTTTGTATTTCAAACTGGGGGAGTACAAGAGCGTTCTCAATTTTTTTATACATGTTATAACCCTAAAACAATCATTTCCAATAATTGTCCCGATGATTCCTGCAAATCGACGTACTGTGCAATTTTTTTTTCCGAAGAATTTTCTTAGTTAACAAATGGAATAGCTCCGGAAATATAAAAAAAAAAATATAACTCTATAATAGGCGAATGTAAAGCTATCGGAAAGCCGTGCATTAAAAAAAATACGTCCAAATCACGAGAAATCAGCTTTTGACTTTGAAGCCAGTTTTCGAAACAACCAAAAATGATTTTGCAAATCGAGTCGAATCGATCGATTCTTTACAGCGTGAACTTTTTTCATGCTTCTATTTCACCAAAATGAATGATTTTTATTAATCCGAGTGCCAAGGGCCGATTATAGAGCTATTAAATCTTATTCTTTGTTACTCCGGTATTTACTTTACGAATTAGGAAAACTGCAGGAAAACCTAATTCGGAGTAACCGGCAGAATGCTCGAAAGTGATCTAAGAAAATTCCCATCCCTGAGCAATAGTTAACGACGAAGTCAAATATGAAAAATTTTCCCATATAACAATATGTTCCGGGCGTTTCCGGCCAACTATGATTTTCGGAATCCGCGGATTTTTTTACATAGGATACGCTTGGTGTCGTTGAGTGAAGTGACAACATCCAGTCCAAACCGTAATTTGACTGGACTATTAGGGTAGGGGCCGTATTTAGAGGGAGATTTGTTGTTTACTGTAAATTGTGCGCACGAGATATTATTGCAAGCCTCTTACCGACTGAGCTATAATAGCCGAAAATAACGGCGCTATAATTTTTAAATGCATATCAAACAAATGTAGTAATTACAATTGGATTATATGGAAAACCACCATGTAGGCAAACGTCGTCAAAAATTTCCCAATTAAACTCTGGTTGTAACGGCCTTGTGAACTCAGAAGGGCACTGCCTGCATTATCTGTAACAGAAAACAAACAACAAACAACAACAAGAGGGATAGCATGAACGTGACGTTAACTTCAAGAAAACTACTTTACAATGCACAATTAACTAAATGTCTATACAACAGCAATGTAATCTAATTAATTCTAAATGTAAATAAGGAAGGAGGAACAAATTCTTCGTAATGACAAAGTAACGTAACTGCAAACGTTAGCTAATATCTTGTATAACAAACCAATCTGATGGGTACAATGTAATCAAACTAACAAGAATGAATCTTCGGAGTAACAAAAGTAATCGTTGACAAAATCGGGCCTCGGAAGGTATATTCTTCGGTAACGACAAAAAGGTAATGTACAGGGTGTCCTGTTAATAAAGGTCACAGGCCATATCTATTGAATCGTTAATTGCACAGCTTGGGAAAACGATTTTGTTAATAAAAGAGGCCAAGAGAAATGGGTGGAATTTTTTTTCAAGTTTATAGGTTTGCAACTAGAGGGTGTAAGACTCATGGTTAAGCAGAATATGATTTTTTTTGTAAAGTATACCCGACAGTGCATTAATTGTAATACTTATCTTCGTCCAAGTTGGCTTTGAAACAAAAGAACACACAACAAGCGATAATTAAAATTAACACTCAATATAAGTTTTGAAATTATGAGCAACAATAAATTATTCAAAACAGAAATATAAATTAAATAATAAAAGAATGTAACGTAAATGTTCAAAATGTCTGCCATCATTTTCGATAAATAGACGAAGTCGCTACCGAGAAGTTTTTGCGTGGGCCAACTTGAATGAAAATTGCAATTTAAATTTAAATTTGTGAATGTGCGTACTTTCGCAATATCTCTGCTTAAGAAACAGATCTCAAAATGCGGTTTTCATTGATATTTTCACTTTTTCATCTTATTCCATATCACTACTTAATTATATTGTTCAATTTGAAATTTTCAAGAAAACCTACAAAAAGGCTGGACAGTACATACAGAACAGAGTATGTAAAGTTGCCTATTGTCAATCGCCAAATTTGGCCATTTATAATATTAATTTGTAATTGATGGCAGAAACATAAACTTAGACCAATTATAATGCACATTTTCTATCTGTATAAAACAAGCCGCGCGGCGGAAGCTATTTTTTCGCGCTTTTGAGGAAAACTTGTAAGTTGTTTTTCCAAGATAACTTATCTATCAATGAAGTTGGAACAATTTCCAAACTTAAGATAAGTTCGTAAACTTAATATCTAGGCAATAACGCCAGGAAAATTTATTTCCTTTTTTCTTTTTCTAAATATGGCACCCCTCGACGTTACCCTTAAAAAAAGATTATTTTAAAACATTTTAGTAAACCCCGGCGTTATTGTCTAGCTCAATCATTCACCTTTCACAGGAATATTCGACCCCTTCTTCATCTTCACTCAAAATTCAGATATCGTGGATCAAAATGAAGCGTTTTCAGGCCACGGAACAGGTGTACTGTCCAGCCTTAATGTCAAACCGCGGCCTCTACCACCCATCACATTTACTAAAAAGCCTGTATTAGTGTAAAATATAATTCCGACACGAGTGACAAGACCAATAATGTGAATATTGGTTAACCTAAACCAAAGAGTATCCATAATAAGAGATACAGCGCAATGGTATAAACGCGTGTTGACTATAAGAACTCGCCCGCTAGGAATCCAAAAGCGGGCCCTCGCGTAGAGGTGGCCAGAACTAACCGCCTCTTTAAATATTGGCGCGTATTGAAAATTTACAGAATTCTTTATAGAATTTCGGTTTAAAATATTTGCGCGGTTGTCACATTTAATTTTCTTTCTTATTGGCTGTATAAAATGTGGACATGATATAATTAGAAAACATTACTTAAGTATAAAAGAAGTCAGCAACGGTTCAGTACCTATTGTTAATTACATTGGTATTTTCCTGTTTAGTTGGCGTCTATTGAATAGACAGTAATTACTATTTAATTTAATAACCAATAACAGGTACAATTGTAAAAATGTAAATTAAATTTGTTGTTATCCATCCTTTTTAGATCGTCTCCTACAATCAAATTAAATATATATTTCATAAAATGCACTAGCAAATTGGATTTTATGATGAGCATAGCGATTATTTTACAGGAAATTTTGTTTGATTTAATTTTGTATAGATGCCTACATACGCTGAGTTGTTTAATCATTAACAATCGATCATTACAATGCAATAATCCTTATGTCCTCAGAAAAAAAACATCAGTCTAATCCAATAATCAGTCAAAATATATAGTGCAGTTAAATAATAAATTAATAAATCTGCACCCGTCGAATGAATTTAATTAAATATTTACACGTTATTCTCACTTAAACAATTTAATTAAAAAAATACTCTCGACCCGCATTTTAAGCTGCAGCACTAGCGCGCATCGGTCTCCTAGCAACTAAGCTTCGTACACATGTTTTTCAGTCACCATTGGCTAGCGGAGAAAACACAAGTACAATGCGATCAAAAATGAGTTGCTGTCGAGTCACCTTTGAAATTTTTGTTTACATGGGAAATCGTATTTAACTTGAACTTCCATACGCGACTCGACAGCAACTCATTTTTGATCGCTCGTTATATGTATTTAAATTTGCCGCTCAACTTGAGCCACCGCGCATTCTGCTAGTGATTCATCCATTTAAACGATTGATAATGCAGTGTATGTTCTTATTTTTGAAAACAACATTTTCTTCCATTCCAAATATAGGGTGAATCAAACCAACAAGCGTCCGCACCTTAATAAATTGTGCCATAACCGTAGAATGGAATTACATATCTTTAAACATCATACATTTCAAGGAATAATAGATACCTAAAGAAGTGCAAGCAAACACTAAAAATTTGGCAACGCTGGGATTTCTGCAATGATATTTATAAACTTCTAAACAAGTAGTTGCCTTGAAATAGCCCCTTAGGCGTAGCGTACGCTAATAAAATTGAGAAAGAGCACTAAAATTTGTTAGGCAACACACAATACATATGCAACACTATTCTCTATACCGTTGGATCTCTTATTATAGTTACTCTTTGCCTAAACCGAAGGTTTTAGAGATGCGCCATTTCCTTGTACGGATTTTGAGAAATTGCAAAATCGGAAAGAGCATACCCCAGAACCTATTCAAAGACGCGCCACAAGTCTTTCTAATTTTTGAGAGTAGCTTCCAACCGAAACATGTTGGACCCTCGGTTTATTGGTAAAAGTACTTGTTTTGATCCCCTCTACTACCCAATTTTTTTTTAGATACTTAAATATGTAACACCCTGTGGAGAGTTGAAACTTTTTCGGTAATTTTTGTGCTGCAGTTCAAAATAGTCACTTCTATAATTCGAATTCGAATGACTCAAAATGTTCAAAAAATCAAAATTTAAAAAGGATTCAAAATTGCCCGATGTTAACATGATATAAAAAACAAAGAAATTTGATGATTTATGTAATGCCTGTTCAGCGTAAACTTGTAATAGTCATTTTTTAAACACCAATGTAGATCAGAAAGTTGAATCGCTTGAAATTTCAAAATTTGAACGTAAAAAGATTAAAACTAGCTTTCCTACAGGTATTAAAAAAATCTCGATTTATTCTCCTGTTTGCGTTCTTATTGCTCTCCACCCTTTCATTATATCTCCTTTTTCTCACTGTGACGTTATGCACTCCACTAAATTTATTAAATGAGTTAATATATTAGCGCAGATATTTTAATTATACTCGTTGTGTACCAGGATCTAATTATGGCGCTGGTTCTATATTACCCGGAACCATTGGTTATCGTGTTCTTGTATAGCTCGCTCGTCTTTTAACATGCATGCGTAAAATATTTCGGATGAGTAAATTGATAGTTATGTATCGATACCCGAAGAAGTTAAACTTTCCTTTCGTATATATGAAGACGCCGTATACTCCCACATTTATATTCATTGCTTCTATAAAGTTTTTAAGGGATCGTTATTGGTTTCTAGTATCTTAGGAAATTTAATAAAGTTAATTTAAGAGGAAACTGTAAAAAGCTTCATGTAAACCGATCCAGAACTTGAGTACAGGATTCATTTACAGTTTTCCATTTGCGGTGTGTAATTTTTTTTCTATTTCGTTAAACTGGATTAGTTACAGGACGTGGTGGCAATTTGTCAGAACGCGATGTGCGGTGCTCTGTAACGTGTTATATCACTAAGAACGAATTTGTATATTTTTTTGTGTTAAAAAACATGACACGCTACTCCAACTCACGCAGAGTTATTTGAGAGAACAAACTCCTGGTTTGGCTCAAAATAATTATTGCGAATTTAAGGGAAATTAACATATCTTTATTATATAAACAGACTGCTTGATTAAATGGAAATGTAGTGCACGCCGTCGTCACGCGAGCCAGCATTTAACCCCAACTATATTAGTAATTATACAGGGGGTTTATTAATGTAGATACTTAACATGTTAATGGTATGCGAGGTACTGTATTGCCTATACATCTTAGCGTATCAGGGCGTCGGCAGTTGTGTCTGCTGACTTAGTTAGCATCCATCATCATGAATCTCTGGATAACGACACAGCACTCTTCACTTTCTCGTATCCTCCGATCTGATGGGGGATCTTATTACCTTCTTGATATCTATGGCGCACCGCAATGTGTGGTAGATGTGCTAATCAAGTTCTCGTTAGCTCCGTCCTAATTTGAATTGCATACTCTGTTATTAGCATGCCAGAGCTGGGCCACCATCGATCTCTAAGTAATCTTCGCGTCCCGTCTTTATTACCACACCTACGCTGAGATAGGAAAACTTTTCCCACCAGTTTTCAAAGCGAATCGTGGCGGCTATTGTATTCCATAACTCGTGTGAAATACGCTTACTCCCTTTAATTTACGCAGCTTAATAAGATGCATCCGCCTTCTTAAACTTGAATGACTCCCATCCCTTCCGATGCAAAATTAATTTTTACTTGACTAACCTTTAACAGAAGCCGTCTTATTCTAAAACTTCATACGTAATAAGAGAATTATGGCCTGAAACTTTACTTTTTTCCATAATAAAATCCTTTTAATCTCTTGCAATAAAATAGTTTTATAGGACACTATTTACCAGCACGACTAATTTATGGATCGTAAAATTATTCCTACGGTTTTTGAAAAAGTAAACCGCTGCAAGTTACTTACATTTGATTTTCATTGATATCATTCTAGAGACTGGAGGTACACACGCAAGTTTACGTTACTGATTTCTCTGAAAAATTCTCAAATCCTACTTCTGATTTTAAAAACTTAAGTTACTAGTGAGAACCAAACACTGTCGAAACAACAATAAAAATAAATGGGTTAATTATTTATTATTATATTAATAATGATTAATTGGTAATTAACGGACCCAAAAGTTAATAAGATTGATTCTCTATCTTTTTTCCTGGCAAAAAAGCTTTCGGCGGCTGTAAAAAATATTCTTACGGGAACGGTTGCAAACGGCAGATTAACAGAAGCGTTATTTACGGTATGGGCGGCTGAAACACAACTCTAGAAATTAAGTGAAATACCTTTAGCTTCTATCTTCAACTCCTAAATACTTTCGGAGCGACAATTTTCGTAACCAAGTACCCAACTAGTCGCTTCTTGGTACCGGGCTTTCATCTACAGACTGATCACTAAATCTGGTAACTTCAAGGCGGAAAATAGGTGCTTGGTTCCGATCCAGTTTAGGGTTGTTTCTTACCGGTCTTAGTGAGGTGATATACTCTACAATTCTCTGTGCTTAGCGTAACTGATGACATATTTACTTGAAAAAATACTGGACCTATATTGGGGGAGTATTATACAGGGTGTCAATTTTAAAACTTGCAGTCGGCCATATTGTCCAAACTAAAGAAGATATTGAAAATCGCGCAAAACCGTTTCGGGGATATCGAGGGGGAGCCAGAATGACGTTATGAGTGACAACCCCTCCTTAACCCCCCAGCCCCCCTCTTCAAAAATCCTAAATGGCAAACTCCATACTTGTGACACATCGGGGGAAAGCTACTGAAACATTCTTTCCAGTGGTACCGATAAAGTCAACATTCATTAAGACAATTTAACAAAAATTTAATAATTAACAAACAAAAATAATAATTAAGCCATGCCTATGTTCAAGATTTGGTGGCTAAATTCGAAGAAACGGGATCTGTTATCAATAAAAAAGAAAGCAACCAAGATTAATTAATCAAGCAGCTCAGGTTGAAGTTCTTGGCCAATTTGCCATAAATTCCTCAATGTCAACATTTAGTTTTTTTGTTAATTATTAAATTTTTGATAAATTGTCTTAATGAATATTGACTTTATTGGTACCACTGGAAAGCATTTTTCAGTAGTAAGAAATCTGTTATTATTTAAGCCTTTTCTATCAAGAGGACTCAATCAAGCGATAACTGCCTGAGAATACGTTCTTTATTACTTACTCCGAACTCTACAGTGGTATTATAGAAGCGTTACGGTATCGTGGCTTTTCTAAACGCTTACGAGTAGGCAGGTGATATTCGCCAGGAAAATGATTTCTATGCTTTCTAATATTTTAAAATCTTTTCATCGTCAATAAAACGAGGTGATAGGTTATTTGGAAGTCACTTCATAACTGACAGATTTTCACTCGATGAGTATTAAGGCGTTTATGAATGTCAATTCGGGATGTATGTAAATTACGTATGTAGATTTCGGCGCTTACATTAATACACAACTTTGTTGACGCTAAACTTAGATTCAGATTTTGATACAAAGCAGTACAGCTATCATTTAATACTAGTTTGTCGACACAGACGACTACCGGGTAGTAGCAGTAGTAGTAATGCTGTAGTATACAAGCTATTTTTTGGACTCTGATAATCTAACAGGAATTTCAATGTCACAAGTTAAAATTTCAAGAAAACAAACAAGAAACATTTTTCGACTCATTTCATGACATGAAATTTTGACATTTTAAACGTTTGCATTGGCAGCGTATAAAAGGGTCCTCGTTGCCATTAAAAGCGTCAGATAAATAGTATATTGTTTGTGAAGGATGAGAAGTATTGTCAGAAAAACTGTCAGAACAATGACAGTTTTGTGCTCAACCTCAAAATCGAGATTTTCTTAGGACCTATTTGGTCGCCTTGAATTTCAAACCGCGAGTGTCTGGAAGCTCTGGAAGCTAATTCCCGCTCAATTTTTACCTAATTAAAACACGCCCAAAAATGACGAATTGTAAATGAAGGCGGTCATTAATTAATTCTCATTGGTTAAAGCTTTTAATTCTACCCATCTCTGTTGTTTTCCAAAACCACGCAATTAAAAAAAATGTTTACTCAGCATATTTCATGCACCGAACTTTTCTCAGGATGATCTCATTAATGTAACTTCATCTATTTCTTAAAAACGTTGAATTTGGGATTCCCTTGCGTTATTGCGGCGCCGTGATAAAAGTAAGTAATTAAATTACTTAAAGTTTTTATGGCGCTCAGGGATATAATCTCAGCCCTTTCAGTGCGGATTGCCTACCTCTTTGGGCGCTGTTAAGGCTATCTTGCTTTTTGCCATCCGTGAAACTGGCAAATTATGATTATCCGCTAATTAGGGATAAAATAGGGGGCGAGTGTGATTAACCTCGAGATTTATTTACCATATACTTCACTTCCACCCCGATTCCATTGGGGCGTCCACCTTTCATTTGGTCTCGGTCGTGTCCAACCCCACCCGGATAGATTAGGTACTAAGTGCTGAGCATGTAAATCAAAATATATACTGGGTGTCAACGAATCTATTAGACAAGCCATAATTTTAGAGTATTAGGTGTATCAAAATGGGATTTGGTACATGTAAATGGTATGTGAGGGGGAGAGTTTCCGCATATTTTTCTCTTTCCGCTAAATTGTCCAGGTATTGAATTTTTAATTGGAACACCCTGTATATTTTTACATTTTTGGATTTCTGAGTCTAAAATAGTTAATACATAAAAATTTTTTTTCGAGTGATCGCGTGTAACATCAGAAGGGCTTCTGGTCCTGATGGACCTGTAAACGTTTGGGGGTACGCATGTTCCAATAAATAGACCAGCACCAAAACCTTCTTCCTAAGACTTACTGTTGGTTTCTTCCAGTACCAAAGTGCAACCGCGGTTCGTGCAAATATTGCTATTACTAGTTCATCTGTATCTACTGTAAAGTTTTTAAAGGGTTTTCAAACGTTTCAAATTTTTATCACACTCAACGGCCATATTAACTTATGTTGAAAAGCTATTAGGACACTTTTTCTGTCCGTCCGTCAGTTCGAGACCAAGTTATTTAGTTCGTTCTTTTTGCATGCGTTAGCTTATACTTCTGACACTCCAACCAAGAAAAAATTTAAAGATTAATTTGCGCATACGCAAACTGCGCAAACTCAACTTTTTTATTTATAGAAATATGTTGTTAAATTTTAATCACATATGCTTGTAGTAAAGACAAGCATATCGCATAGTGTAAAATCAGATATGCGCATGCGCAAACTGCACAATATCAGCCTTCTTAAGTAAAGAAATTTTTAAAAATTTTAACTAATGGTTAAAATTAAAAAAATTTAACTAATGGGGTTCTTCTATAGTATTTATCACTTATTTTCCTTACTACGCGTAAATATAATCCGTTGTGTGACCTTTCGGAAAGTACTGATAAATTCATGGAAAAGTTACTCGCCTTAAGTTTATATTTTTTTATACAACAGCAGTTTGCTTCCTTGTGGTTTTTTAAAAATTAAAGTCAACTAAAGATCAAAAATGTTACAATAGTCGACCAAATTTTCGCATTTTCAAAAAGCTTCGGGCAAACTTTCTGAGCACTCTGCAAGTATATACTTTTGAAACATTTGTTACATATAGGTATTGATCTAATTATAAGAATCACATTGTCCTGCTACGCAAGTTTGGGGAACCTGAAGTTTGACAATATGGGATTTTTAGAGTCTATTGATGGAATTATAAAATCATTACCACTAGTTCACTATCATTAGATCATTAAAAATAGCTAATAGAAGCAAAGGTATAGTTTTTCGCATCCATGGATCTGCTTTCTATCTCCTCTTCTCTCTTGCTATTTCCGGTGACGAATACTCCGAGAAAGGATATACTTGTGGAAAATATTAGACTAACTTAGAACTTAAAGTTATGTAACCAGAAAGATTTAAGATAACGCATATGGAAGTTAAATTATATGTCAGTAAAAATGGTTTAGAAACAGCACGGAAATTTTTCAAAAAATAATACACATACAACTTGAATTAATGGAGTATCGGGTAAAATAAAACGATTGTTACTCGAATTGAAAATTGAAGGTGTATCATCGGCATGTTGTAATTATGCGACCAAAACATAATTAAGAATCGTCCATTCTGTGTTAATCCGTTTCGGTACACTGTCGGTTATTCTGTGCTCTGATTTCAATCAAGAAAACCATTTTATTTTTAATTTTTGTATTAGAGCTCACTGAACTCGTTTCAATCAGATTTGAATTACGAATTGATAACTACCATTACTTTTTTTGCGATACTTTCTAGATGGACCCGAAATGAGTTCTGGACCTTATTCTCCTCGTGTTCCCCAAATTGCTAATTTACTTTCCAAATATTGGAATACTTTGAGCTTGATTACCGAGTAGTAAACTAAAATGGTACATTCTGTATACATACAGAATAATTGGAAGCACAGGAACTGCTGTGGCCGTTGGAGTTACAAAAAGTAAAACCAAAACATCAATAAATCACAATAATATATCAAAATATCAACAACAATGCTGTCATCATCAGGGAACAATTGACCACCCGTTATGGCCTTCAGTTCCTTACATGCGATAATGGGGAAAAGCATGACAATTGACATTCTTGTTGACGCTAGCGTAAGTATAAGGGTAAAAGCTGTGATCACGCCACAGCTTTATCACCGAAGATCCCCCAATATTTCGGATAGAATCTCTGATTTTCACGAAGTTTGATTTAGAAAGGCCTGTACACAGCTTTATATCTTTCAAATTCAGCCAGCAACCAAACAAAACAAATTAAATAATCCGATTACTAAGGTTCGAGTAAATATGAACGTAACGATGACAATTGGGAAAATGGATAGCTATGGATTTATTTCTAACTGATTTTGTTACGGTTTACGATACATTCGACCAACTTGAAAAAGAATATGTATCTTTAATGTAAAGTAGATGAAGAATATGAGCTAGCGTGGCGTTGCGCTTGTATAACAAGTGTAGATTGTATCACGCAGTACGTGACGTGATTGCGGCGTATTATTATAGACCGACATTCAATAGCAACCGTTTTTATTGTAAGATTACTGATAAATTGATAAAATAGGCATTTATCGCTGTGGTTAACTAGCGTTACACAATCTACCCCTTCAGGTGGGATTATATTCGTACCTATTTAAAAAAAAATCGGCGCATTTATCAAATTGCTGACACGTCTATAATAAACAAATCATATTCCGATGGGCACGGAAACGACATAGAGCTTTGTCCGGAAGTTGAGGGCGGCGTTATTCATAGGAATGTCCATCGCTATTGTCCTACCTGTCCTGGCCAAACAACGTACAATTAATCACGCGTCATTGATCTGGATATTTATTTTGTCTCTCTTATCCCATTCTAAGTGACGGGCGGATCTGTTCAACTCGCTAACACAAATGAAAATTTATTTGCAATATCTATTGTATACGTGAAATATTCGATTTTTTCCACACTTCGTGTGATATTGACATTGATTGTATTACAGCACTTACGTACAGATTAGTAACATCAACATGTACCAGAATTGATGAAGTTAACAAAAAAATGCTATTTTTAATTAACTATTTCTTCGGTCATCATTGGCATGCCAACTAGTCAGAATATTGTATTCTCGGTTTACGTTAAGTCTTGATGATTTAATGTCGCTTTTAAAAATGGACTCGTTAATCGGAAAGTCTGTAATCGCAGACTCACATGCTACCGCCCCCCTTCTTGCAATTCTTTTGAGGTAAATTGCGAATTCACTTCCTCATCTGCTAGAAATTAGTACGTTTTACTGGTTTGGCATCCATTACAATAATTCCAATGCTCATTGCGAATACCAAATATTATTAATGGAGAACACTGTTTGCATTAATCAGCCTTTCAAATGCTTAAACAAGCTCCACGTTTAATCATAAACTAATTACATTTAATGTTATTGTGTAAGAAACAACAGTGCAAGTAAATTAGTAATTCCAATGAAAAATTACTCTTGTTATGCAAACAGCTCGCAAAGCACGTTTTGTTTGCACTTTTTTTTTGTTTAAGTGCAAATAAAGTTTTTAACTATTTGCTTACGGCAAACATACCGCACACATTTAAATTGTGGAGCTTTTCGAATTAATAATGTTCACTTCCTTTGTTATAGCGCTCACATTTACATGTGAAATTTAAACCTTGTTTACCCGTGGTGTGAGAAATTACAATTAATATGAAATAGCCTTTCAATCAATTCCTCAAAAGGTAAACATTTTTGTTGTCATTAAATGCATATACTGACATTTGAAGATTTCTTCTTTTAATTTATTAGGTATCACACATCGCTTATCAAAATTGACTGCAACAAACTCACATGGTGGTGCTATGTTTTAAGATACAGGACGAAGGAAGTTTTTGTTTATCAAATTCTGTTAGAGACACAAAAACACAAGTGAGTTTGATAAAACAACACAGTTTTGACAACCTGTTATTATCCAAGCACGTTAATGTTTCTAAACGTACATACAAAATAAAGCAGGGAAACCTATTAAACCGATTTGTTCGTAATATATAAGTAATAAGAATGAAGTAACTAAAAATAATTAGATGCAGAACGGACCAAAACATTTTTTTTTTCAAAATATACTGGCTGCCAAAGGGTTTCATTTGAGGCAAGCTCAAATTTACATTGTTCAATTTTTTATCAGTATACATAAAATGTAGAATAACAAAAAGCGAAACAAAATTACCATGAAACCACAATAAAACTTTAAAAAACCGTGCACGCTTCCGTATCAAAGCTGCCTTCATCAGCAAACAACGATTGTTGTTTTATGGTGGTTTCTTGGTAATTTGTTCCAGCTTTTGTTAGTTTAACAGTCACAAAAGTTCTAGTTCCGATAAAAGAACACTAGTTGTTTTTTAAGTTTACGTTTTGGGATTAGTTGCTCCATCTGTTGCAAACGAGTCGTGGCTCGCAAAATATGCTAATCGCACAACTGATAACAATAATCACTACTCTTTGCGTGTCTGCCCTGTACGGATGTTTCTGTTTTAGTTTTCTGTTTTCCTTCAACTGTTTTACTTTATCTCAAGATTAATTGTCTTAATCTTCATTTTTGAACCGGAAAATGGAAACATAACCGTTTTTTAGAACCTGGTGTTCTTCGTGATTCGACAGCTCATCCGCCCTTTCCAGTAGGCACGCTATATGTCTAGCTGATCCGAAATTACAACAAGGAAATGCGTTTTAGGCAGGATAAGATTTAAGGTTGACAACACACAACAACAATGATTTCGTTCCAGCCTTTGAGTAAGTGCAATTGCAAACGGTCACTAAACTACCCACAAGACACCTGTCCATCTAGCTCAATTAAACTCAGATACTAATAAAGCCTTTAAAAGAAGTAATTATAATTTTTCGAGGACACGACGTAAATGTTACTACTTTGGAGAATTCAGCAGTCTCAAACGCCTCTGAATTAATTAACACTTTTTAATTAGCACTTGTTGGAATTCTAGCTACGCAATTAAAAAGAGTAAACATAAAAACTCCTAGAAGATTAATTACAAAACTAGTTATTGACAGATGAAACAAATTTATTTTACATAAAACAATCAGGCTGATAGAAGAACAGGCACTCAGGGCCAGAATACCGCATACCACGCAACGAGCGATTCATAGACAATGAATTCAAGGAAAACTTAATTACCTTAAAGTGAATAATCAAACATCTCCGGTCGTAACTGCGATTTTCAAACAAACATACGCACAGACACAGAATACTTCGGAATTTCACTTCATCAATTGTATGCAAACTTCGATTTAGGCTACACTGACTTCGTAGTAATTACAATTATACTATCGAGCCTGTAATGGTGACCAAAACTCCCTTTAACGGATATCGTGAAACTTCTTTGTAATCGTAAAACACGCTTCTCTCTCCATTTCACCTTCACTTTTAACGACGTAGAGATTAACTTACTTATAACACGCAATTATCTACCTTCTATAAATCTTTATAACTGGAGAACGGACTATTTTGCAAAATACCTTTGATAACAGCAAAATTGCCTAACAAAAGACCTTTTGCTTACTTAATTTTCCTTTCTTCCTTCCTTTAGCAAATAATGCCCGTCTTCGAACGGTCAAACGGCGATAACACGTCCTCATATTGTAATTTAATTAGCCTACGCAGCGATAAAAACAATTCTTATCTACAAGCGGAGAAAAACATGATATAAATTTTTACAAATACTGCAAGTGTTTTAAATCTAATCTTAAAACACATAATTTCTTTACAATTAAATAAATAAAACAAACAAAGCAATCATTTAAATAAAATTGATAATTACAGTTATTAAAAATCAACTTAGGCATACAAAGTGAACCATCCATTACTGCAGCTCGCGAAACCAAATGGAACGTGCGCCTGATGCCGTTTGCACAGCAATATTTTAGTCGGTATAATAATTGTTTCAGCTCGAAGTTGGACACCCTGTAGGTATTGTGAACGTGGAGGTGGAATTTACTCTTTGCTTTTCGTGATGAGGTTGAACTCAATTGTGTCTAAGACGAGGTTCTTAAGATCAAACTTTGTTGCACGCTTATTTTCCTTTGAGCGATCGTATCTTCCGAGACGTGTTTTACGGGCCGGATCTTCCAGGGGCGAATTTTTAGGACGAACTTCCTGAGGCGAATTTTTAGGTGGAATTTACCATGGGGTGAGTTTTCTTGGGGGGATTGTTCGTATGAATATACCGGTGCGAATCTTCCTACATGGAAGCGGCTAAAACGAGTTGTTCCAATAAACAATATCGATTGGTTGCCTATCCAATTGGTTACTTATGCGTAATGCCAACATGTTTCTAACCCCCTTGAGGAGTGAGACGAGTCAGGGGTAAATGGGGCAATCAGAGAGACATTCATCCAGTATGGAGTTTGCCTTTATCGCCATGAAACTTATGTACTTCACTAAATACATGCCTGCATATTGGGTTTAATTATTTTCGTATATACGTACCTAAATTACAAAATGTTGAAAATGGACGAGTTCACAAAAGCCGCGATTTTAATTATTAATACTACGTAATTCGTGCAACAATTTAAAACACTAAATTTGATTAGGTTTGCTAACTACAAAAAAGCGATGTAGTGAGTCGATTGAAGTATCGTTAAGCTCCACTGAACATAACGTTAATTAAAGCTAAACAATGCACTGGCGGATCAGTATTTTGAACAAATAGTAATATATCTAAACTTAAACCATTAGTGAACATATACAAATACAATGGCGGTTCTTTTAGATTTATTATTAGATTTTCAATTTCAATTTACTAGAATCATCAAGTCCAGTGTTTATGTATGATAGCAAAATAAGCGAACGAACAAACTAAATTAGAAGGTGTCTGCATAATTTATGAAGGTATTAACTTTAGCACCGCTTAGGGTATGAGACAAACAATGGTGAATATTCTCGTTGGTAAAATCAATTATATTTCACTTACAGAACGATTTATAGTCGCGTCCTGAAATAATTGAGTTCGCACAGGAATTGGTTTGTTCGTGCACCGTTCTTCTAGTTGTGGTTGGTAGGGCCAAATTAGATTCTAATCCAATTAAAAGTTTGCCGAAGGTTTATCGCTACTAGATAACTGACCAGGCTCGCACGAGCGCGACAACTTTATTTTCCTACAACATTGATGAGGTAGTGGCCACTCTTCGGTCGCCCTTCGCCTCTAAAAGGAAAAATAAAAGTCCGTGATTCAATTGTATGAAGCATTGACTAATCCGTCGAGTTCAAATTGCTTAATCTAAGTTTCGAAAGACAAAATAACCTGGATAAATAGAACGCGAATGTGGATTACTATACGCTGCCAACAGAAGTCGTTCAATTAATAGGAAGGGTGGGCGGTATTCATTCTAATCGACTTCTTGTAGTGTATCTTCTCGCGTGTAATCCGGCTATTAATCTTGGATAAAAAACGCCATTAACGTAGGAAATGTGCTTCCATTGCACAGAAATATTTACTTACACGTAGATAACTGATTTCAAAGTTAAGCTTTCGCGGATCGACGTAAAATACGGGCGGCGGCCACGAAACGTGGAAAAGTTTTCCGCAAATGGGATTAAAAATTCAGACCGAAGTATAATTGCTTTACATTATTGTGTTGGACCTCAAGAAGAACGTGAAGCTGACGTCCTGTCACGCTCGGTTTATTTTCTAACGATTGGGAAAATGCCGGTCCCGGGGCGCGATCCAAGGAGTTTTCCGGCTCGCCTGTTATTTAAAGGTATAACTTTTCAATTTCCCATAGCGGATCGCATTGTATGCATAGTACCTGTCACTAATGCAACATTTGAAATTCAAATTGCGATCAAATATTCAGGAAACGTGTGTGTCTGGTTGACGTCCGCGTTAAAACATTTCGTAGAATTCAGACGGATTTGAGTGTAGTAGAAAAGCGTCGAGCCAAATTTAGTCGTAAAAATCCATGAATCGTGTGTTTCTGCAGCATCCCTTGTAACGATTTAAGCTAGAAGCGCCAGTCGGACTGGCGCCCCATCTGACACAACTAAACCTATTTGTAGACAGTTTTTGTTAGTCTATAACCTCGGCGCCAAATCTGCCGGGGGAGAATGAATAAAACGAGAAATAGGAAGGAATGAGCATGACTACTGAAATCGGGGACCCCGGGGCGGACAAAGAGATTCGGTTATAGCATCTCCTGAATTGAACTTCGTTCTCATAACAAGAAAACGAAATGTCGCTTCCCCTATATTCTCAATATAATTCTGCAAATTGAACAAACTATTTATGCCGTAGACATACAAATAGAATTCAATTTTACGCTACTAAACGAAATGCAGTCGGTTTGCTTATCTCGATTCCAATTGTGTTTCAATTACGTCAAATAATGAAGACCGTGGGTGCGATGTACTTTATATAAGTCCGAACTTCACTGGCAGACACCTTGGCAGTTGCTTAAGTGGTATTCCAGATGTCGACTACAGGGTTTCTCCTACGAAAATATTTTATACCTTTTTTTGCCGATTACATTAGGAGATTGTCGAGTTCTTTGACTGGGTTTTAGCCCACAATTGCACTCATTGAATCCTAATTATGAGATTATGAGAAACCAACTTTAGTAATAGAACGAACGTCATCGTGCAGGAAAACTAACAAACGAAGATCTCTGCCTAATTTGGGTCAAAGTAACTCATACATGTACATGTGCATTGCTGCTCCATACACGTTGTTAATATCTAGTAAATCGTATAGACCGCATACCTTTACGTTATGAAATTACGTTTAATTGTGCATGTCAATGAATTGCAGGGTTGTAACTGTGATATTATCCAGATCTGTGTTATTATTAGCTGAGTTCGCTAAACTTGTCATTATTTACTCGGAACTCTGAATACTGTATTTAACTTTCTATTTTAACCTAAGAACCGAAAAGTGTTACATTTGTGCTCGATTGAACTTGTGAAAATGAGATCAAAATTTATATCTGAATTCGTGCTGATTTTCAACCAAAATAGAACGTACAGTACATTCACCCATTATTTGTTTCCAATTATTTTCAAAGACGAACTTCAGGATCTGACTTTAAAAAGTTTTTTAATGATACTACCGCCGCTGTACGCGCATACAATTATATACGCACTAGAATTCGCATCACGGGTTTTCCTTTCACGTGGCGAGTGCTCATTGTTGAAGATGAGACAACGACAGAAAACTTAATGAAGAATGTTGATTAAATCCGGTAATAAGCACGAAATAAATTTATATGTAAATGCCGAAGACTCGAGTAAACAAAAAGAGGCTAATAATAAACATGGAAATTGGATTCGTATGCACTTTCGTTTACGATTTTTAAGATATTTCCGCATCGGTGGGTTATGGAAAGATCAACATTAATTAATGAATAATTAAACTTTACCGAGTCGATGTACCGCTGCAAATAAACGCAAAGTTTGAAACTTCTTGATTAAGAAGGTGAAATACCGCAAGCTGAAATTATTTCGCAAAATGCTTACAAAGACGTTCGTATATTCCGAATTAATGATTTTCGTCTTAACTCATGCAGTTATAATATTTGAGACGTCACGAAATAGTTTTTAGTTCAAATACTGTAGGTACAACGTTAAAAACAAAACCGTTAATCGCAGAGTGGGAGTTGTTCTCTTGCCAATTTGTACCTCTATAGACTTTAATTCTATGAGCAGCTCAACATATGAACCCAAAGCTGCAGGTTTATGTATACTATTTCCCACGTGCTTTATAATATATACTTTGGTAAATTCCCATTTTTATTTCCCGACAACGATCGTGCACCCTACTACACTGATCTTGCTTAAGATATACCCTTCGCAATTTAAACGATGTTCGTAACTGGTTGCGTATGATTGCCCATTCGATTTACTTACTATGCCGTTTGGTCTTAGCAATGCATCTTTTAATGAAGGTACCTGGTATATACTTGCAACGTGGTGAATAGGGAATGCAATACCGGGATCGCGGGATCCCGAAATACCGGGATCCCGCACATAAATGGAGTGGGATCCCGCGGGATTTGTGGGACTGAGGAATTTGTCGACCAAGGGGACGACTCTGAAATGAAACGCATAACTGAGATGTTAATTTTTAAATAATTGTTAAGCTTTTTTCGTTAAAAATGTACTATGATTTTTGAGGCACTTAAGTTCACCTTTTTTTTGAGTTCTAAGTTAGGCTGAAGGTACTTTTTTATGAAATATTGTGATAATTAGCCATTTATTTTGATACAGAAGTTAACCGCACAGAATTGCTTATTTGCAAATTTATTTAAAGTTTTGCGAGATCCCGCAAATACCGGGATCCCGCGGGATTAACATCTAACAATCCTGCAAATAACGGGATTGAGATTTTGCTGCGGGATTGCATTCCCTAGTGGTGAAGTTTGTGCTACGCAACGCAATGTACATGGTGTTTCGTTTGCTATTTGTTTTTTGAATGTTTATTTGCGTTAACTCTACTCTCCGGTTCTGGACCATATAACACCTGTTTTGAGGTCAGTAGTGCTAACTTATTGGCTTTCTCATTACCATGCCCTTTGACCAATGCGAACTCAAGGGTGTTGCTGCTTGTCACTTGCTCTCGTGAATGGTGACATTCGACCAGCCTAGAGGTAATTTTACAGTGCCCTTTCCTTCCTTTGTTCATCCGTGCAGATGAATATGTCTGGTTGGGATGCTACTTCTGCATCAAAGAAAATGTAATAGTTTTTTCCTAATATGAATTGAGAGTAGAGTGAGTCCAATAGCATTTCTAGGGTAGCCAATCTCATAATCGCTTCGCCTAGAACTCGAGAGTGGTCCACCTTATAACCTCTCATACTTAACAACCTCTTAGTTTGCAGACATAGGCCAGAATGGTCTGCTGGCTGACGTAGAGTTTAATGGAGGTAGAATCAGAAACCCCTCCATGACGGCTGTGAGGGTTGTATCCTCCACTTCAAAATCTATATTATGCCGATGGGCGCTCTTCATTTTTTAGGGGTGAAAACTACACTTTTTTGCAAAAACTCGTAAAAGTACACATTAAAGTTTAATGTGAGTAAAATTTGGTTCAGATGAGTTGAGTAATGATTGTTAGAACCTTTGAAACATTATTTCAGAATATATCAACGGCTAAAAATCAACCCTTATTGTGGATTAATAATTAAACAGTATTTACCCTCAAGAAATATATAATCTATTACCTATTGACGACAGTTGTTCAGTGTGCATTTCGAACAAAGTATGGTGTTCAATCTCCTGATAGATGGTGTATCAAATGTTCATATAAACATTAAACAGTTCATAGAGAAGGAGTGTTTGTGTATTTGTGCAAAGGGAAAAGTTCCAGGTAGCCACGCACAGTATAATCGTATCGATATCTCACGAGTGGGGCCATTATTGAACATCTGTGAACTTATTTTCTAGTGGAAAGAAACTTACTTTAATACTCTTTATTTTGATGTAACCCATGGTTCTATTTTTTTTCTTTCAGAAATTCAGATTTTCAAAGTGGTGCTATTCTTTTTGAATATTCCTGTATATGCACTACATATAGTGTATAGGTGTGTGGAATGGATGTAAGTGTGTATGTAAATTTCTGTAGTATACGAAATATATACCGGTAATGTAGACCAGCACGTTCTGATTTGTGCTCAGAATTTTTCGAGAAAAATTGAAATTCGTTTTTTAATCATAACTCCTTTATTTGTTATGCTTATGATAGAAAGTGTACTAAAAAAAACATTTCGTACGATTTTGCAAGAGCTACAAGCCTATTTACATCAAATCCCTTTAAAACTCTTAGTTTTAAAATGGCGTGAGCTTAAAGGGTTAAAACAAGGTAGTGCTCGCCTATAAATACACGTTTTAAACGCCTATATCTCACTTAATTGTTATCGTACAGAAAATTCCCCGCGAAGAAAATGTTTGGAATTAAAAACGCTACAATTGGATGCTGTAGCATTTTTACGTATCTCCAGTTGTTTTGTAGTTATTTTGAAGAGAAGAACGTTTTTCACAAAATTGCACAAATTCCTTTTTCACTTTTAGCTTCAATTATTTCAAAATTAAGTCTTCTAAACTGGTCACACTTCTAGAATGTATTCATAATACGGTATTAGAGAAAACTGGAAAAGGGGAAGGACCTATTTTAATTAGGGTGGTGATAAGGGGGCTGTTTGCCCTGATTTTTTCGCTGGAAAAAGTGCGGATCTACCTTATTTTCATCGTAACTCACTTAATTTTCATCCCAAAGCATGTTTTTTAAAAAATGAAGAAAGGCTTTTTTAAATACTCTAATGAATATTCTACAAGTTTTTCTCGAAAAATGAATAGTTTTGCCGTTATTTGACTGAGAAACTCTCTAATTTAACGTTTGACGAACAAGAGCTAACCTTTAACAAGCCAAAACTCGATTCGTATTGGTCATACAGCAATTATTAAAATACCATTTTATTGTTTTTAAAAGCTACGATTTTGTTTTCCACAGTTTTTTTAATAAAATGCATACTTTTCGAGTTTTTCGCGAATAACCAATGAAAAACATTTATCTTTTCTATGAAAAACTCATACCTTCGGTCGCGAATAACTGGAGAAATATTAACTTTCCAAAAAAATGTATAGAATTAATGTTTGGATCTATTCCTGTGTTAAAATTGCAATAAAAAATTGAAACCCCCGAGATGGGGTGGAAACCACGCCTAGGGTGAAAGCGCCCTTTGGCATGATATAGATTTTGATCCTTATATATTCCCTACCTACTGTGAAAATTTTAAGTTAATCGATTTATTTTGAAAAAATTACCAGGGCCAAACCTTCATTTCCTGGCCTACAGTAGCTTTTGCTATTCATTTCCCATTCAGTCGTTTTGATTATATTTCAATCCACTTTTTTCCATATTCGAATTGTTTGGATCGCAGTTGTTTTCAAAATGATCTTCTACACCCAGAACCATTAAGTAGCGTACTTCTCTGCTACAGTCTGATTGAAAGTTGATAGAAGGTGATCTGCCGAGAAATATCTTGAAGCTGAAGTTGAATGGGGGAAAATCAAATGCAGCTCAGCTAACATCCACCAAATTATAATTTTGGACACTGGTCTTCCATAACATTACGGTTAGGGTTGTTTGCTAAATTTATTCCGACGGTTTCACGAGTCACGATGAATAAGCGGGATCTTGTTCCATCCTATTCCCCCACAGATCCTGGTGGGAACAACGAAATGGTTCGAAGCAATTCATCCTTGTCAATAGAAGGAGGGCTAGGATCATCATTAGGACCCTTTAAATTCATGATACATTTTATCACAGTACTTGGAGACATTTATTCCTTCATTGTTGCAGACCAACTGAGAGTTCATTGAATATTCAAGGATTTGAATTTCTTTAGAAACTTGATCTTCCATCATGACAAAAGTGGACCACTTCGGTCATGTGAGAAGTTTAAGTAACTGGAAATAATATTAAAAAATCCAAAATTCCAACCAGAGGTAGGTATTTAACAGGTGTTCCGGTTGGAAACTGTTACGTTTTGTTCTATGTAAACCATTTTGCATATGGAATGCATTCTGACTAACGTCTTTATACCAAATTAGTACTCTTTCACAAGTAATGCGTTACTTCTAAGTTACATCGCAGTGATTTAAGGAATTTGGATTCAACTGAAATACTGTAGCATCGAAAGGCGAGAACTAAATTGGATTTGTGGGATGCGCTAAAAGCAGTCTCACGAGACTATTGTAATTTGCAAATGATATCCAAAGTATACAACACTTACTTACATCCGTACTTATTATTTGTGAAAATACCACCAAATTGGTGGTGTTTGGAGGACGTACCTACTTACTCTTCCGTATCTCCCTGATTTTGCAACATCAAAGTAGGTGCATTCTTCACAGCACCACGTTTAAAATGTGTAAATTAAAAATGAAGGAAACCAGTAAGAGTTGAATTTAACAATTACGTTGAAAGAGAAGCACATAACGCTTCTGTTTTCGTCTATGGTTCTAATGGCCCAATTAAAAATATAAATACGTTGATTAAATCCGGGTTTAATTTAAAACGCGCGGACTTTATCGACTGGTTAATTACTCGATTGTAACTAATTTTACTGCAAATTGGCTAGCCAAACTTGATTTTTGCTTGTCACACTTGCCGTGTTGAATATTATACTTCGCCCTCAGGATGGACCGTTTAACGAAGTTTTGAAAGCTCGTCCCGTCGAAATGAAAGCGCGGTAATTTTAATTTGTAGATTGTAGATTCGCCTTTTATTTTTCTATTAGTTTTATTTACTTTAGTGTACCGTGCTTAGTTTGTAAAAGTATCTTGAAAGTCTTCACTTATTTGATTGCACAAAGTTAACTCGAACGCTTTCTATTGCGACGCATCTGCGATAGGTATACTCGTGAAACTTACAATCTATTGGACTGACTGAGACGGGGATGATGTATATGTTGGGCGCAATGCCCGAAAACGGCCAATGGTCGTTTTTTTGGCTCAATCTTAGGATTGGGTTTGTTAAAACGACCAAAGCCTGAATTTTCTTTCCATTTCGGGCTTTGACCGTCTCCAAACAGCCAAACCTAGGATCGTGCAAATATGAAACGACCAAAGTTTAATAAATTCGGTTCCAGTGTCCAGGATGTTAGGGACATTTTAGTATCTTGGATGGCAGATAACAAGAGCACTAATTGGGCTAACGGATTGCGATTTGTTCAACTAAAAAAAATACATCTTTTCATACAGAAGTCCGTATGAGGCGATGTTTGGGCCGGGGTTCCTATACGTAATGGCCTATTCGATTCAATTATACTTAATATATTTTTGTACATGAAAAAGAGGGGTTGGTTTTTAAACTGTTAATGTAATTTTAAGAGGGGGATTGGCAAAACTGTTACATAAAGGGAAAGGGCGGGGATCAAAATTTCGAAATAATTGTGTTACGTCATATATGGGTTGCCTCTCCAAAGATTTTGAATGTTACTGAATTTCTATTGAGTCACTAAAAATGTGTATCAGCTTTGGTTATTTCCTAATTACTCAATCTTAGGTTTGGCTGCTTCAGAAGGGCCAAAGCCCGAAATTGAATTAGAATTCGAGCTTTGGTCATTTTAAATAATCCAATCCTAAGATTGAGCAAAAAAAACGACAATTGGCCGTTTTCGGGCTTTGCGCCCAACATATACATTTTATTGTTTTTATTTTAAAATGGACTGGGCTTCGGTCTGTAAGATTTGCCTATTCAGTTTATCTGTTGAAAATGAAAATAGACAATCGGGAATTTGATCGGTAAACTAAGAAGGAAAACGCAGTACCGTAATCAATATAATAGAACAAATAAAAATGCTCTAGTTTGTATGAATAGAATTGGAATTTTCTTGAATGCAACCAGTGCGAAATCCTTTACTTCCAGGTAACAAATTCAGAGCACTGAAACTGTTGCAATTGTTAATTGGTTACTAAGTAACGCGCGATGAGCTAGGACAGGCGCTGCTCTAAATTTAAGACATAAATGGCACGTTTAACTAATAAGCATATAAGAATTGAAAGTATTGCTTTTCGGAAGAATGTGTATGTTTGGCATGACTATTTTCAAGCATATGTGCAGTTACGCAAGCTTTAGCATGTACTCAACAAGGGTGAATTTGTTCTTGAGGATATTCGCCCCGTTGTCTACGAAACACAACAATACCACGCCATAGAGTCCTTGGAAAGAAGAGGACTTACCGCCAAACTTTTGGTTCAATATTTCCGAATTTTGACACAGTTCATTGAGGTAGAGAGAATCTGTAACTACCTCACCACAATCCTACAAATGTTCACATTCTTTCGCTCACCAGATCGAAAGTGCTCTCCTCTATGTCCAAGATATGAAGAATAGATTCCAATGAATTTCAACGATCCACCAGATATCCCATATGAAGAAGTAACAAATTTTGGAATGGGGTTTGGTCAGATATGACTATGCAGCAGAATTTGAGCAAAACAACATGAATCAACAACATGTATATTCAAGGTCTTCTCGAGTCAATCGGGAAGACAGCCTCAGTCAAGCTGAGCCAATGGCTTGACGAACACCATCCATTTTCGCAAAACAACCTAATAAAGTCAATCAGCAGTGGTGTTATTGGTGGAGAGAGAAAACAGATTGCCATGAAGCACGAAAGAATGGCTACAAATACTACAATTGAGAAAACCTGTAGTAGTGGATGGAGGACTGCTTCTCCATAAAGGACTGTGGTACAGAAATGACTTATTTCATTCTATCTGCACAAAGTGATACCCAGGTAACGTCAACAAACGAGGAACCAAGAGCTCAGAAAGGATTCGACTTCTTCTCATTGTAAGCACTACGTTAGCTCAGCTGTAAATGTGTGATTATGTCATTATCGTTAGTGAGGATGTTGAATGTGGATGTACTTGTTTTGATACGTGGAGGTCCACAATCAAATAAGGTCCGGTGCCTCCAGAAATAAAGCAAGAGTGGCAAGGAGGCTTGCATGTATTCGTATAATTCTACGAGAAGTTCCTCCTGTTTGTTCATGCCCTTACCTGCAATGATACAACTTCCTCCCCCTTTGGCCTGGGCAAATCAAAGGTCCGCACCATTTTGGAGAAAACTCTCGACTAAAAAAACATGCAACTCGATAAACCAATGGAAGCTTGGCTACAGCACGCTTTCTCCAGTTACGTACGCAAACTTTACGCAGAATTATCTTATCTAAAATACAACATTTTCTACGAAAACAAACATCTCTAGATAACTACATTAACATTTCACAAAATTAAACGAAATATCCAATAAATCAAATCTGAACGGTCACAAATGAATTAGCAAAACAAATTGATAACGAAAATTGAGATAAACATTTTTCTATCCTTAATAATTCTAGGAACTAATCTTTTTTTACACGGAACAAGTAAACAAACACCTTGGATACGGGCTCGATCCGCAAACTCGTTTTGTGTTTATCCGTAAGGAATCCCACAAGAATATTTAAGTGACTTAAAATGATCAGTTGATTAGCAATTACACGACCCGTATCCATGTCAAGTGAATGGACCTACGAGTATTTCTCAACGTCCAAACCGACATTTTTCTTAACATTGCTCATTGTAGCTTCCTAATGACCCTCAAGTAATTGTGAATCTCCTGTGCTTAAATTACATGTACAGGGTCAATATAGACCCAGACGAAGAAGAAGTACTGCGCCATTTCGTACTCGCGCTGGTGTCTTGTACGTCCCTCCTACTATTCTCCTACAAGTTGCCGTTGATCAGTTTGAGTTAGGTGTTGTCTTGTTTTGTTTGCTTATATTCGTGGTAATTGCCCGCTGGGGTCAAAAGTGACCCCCGATAGTAGGTGATTTTTTCTAAATTTATCCGTTATTTTTTATAATGTTACAATTTCAATCTTTTGATTTGTGTAGTAGATTAGTTTAGACCCTTATAGAACTAGAACAAATAAAAAAAGAATCCTCTATAATGAATATCTGCTCATTTATGATTTTTGAAGCATATCAATTAAATAACTTGAAGCGTTAAACTGAAATTTTTAACTTTTTTTCGTCAAATGACGAAACAAATAAGTGTTATCGTATTACAGGCAAGCTATTAATGCCTACTATCACAGACAACATATACTACAGACGGTCAATCTTAAGGGGAAAAAGCACGCTAAGTTTTGTGACAAATGTCCCCTTATTTAAAAACCTGCTATCCCTCTATTTTGCTCCATCTATTAGCGCATACAACAATGTGTTGGTTCTTCTACAGATTTCTTTTATTGGAATGGTTTTGCAAATTGTCTAGGGAAAGAAGTATTGATCCTTTTTTGTTAGAAAGCTGTCCCACAAGAAATCCCCATAATTTACATCTGAGGCGAAGTGCTGATAATCTTTGCAGGTACACATACAAAGCAAATATCACTTCATATTCGCAATTACGTATTACTCGTTGTCTTTGGGTGCATAAGAAACGATATAACTTGCACCACTTTTCGAATTCTCAAAAAAAGTGTAATCTCCGTGTTTGTTGATATACCTACGTACTCTACTTGCCTACTTGTCTCTCCGTTTGTGGAATAAATCATTTAACTTGGATAAAGAGAACCTAAACGTAAGCAAATTTTCGAATGAATATTTGCCTCATATGTAATAAATCCCAATTGAGGTGTGCAATTATCGGTCAATTACAGCGGTAATTGCATTGTAGAAAACGAAAGAGCCCTGCGATAATTGCACATTTCATGGGAACACACTTAACAATTTTATAAGTAGGTAAGGTGAGTTTGTAATGTTTATTCGGGAAATATTACCCCGAATTACACTCGTGCATCAAAATAATCCTGATAATTTTTAGCGCATTTTCCAACGAAGTTGGGTGCGCTATTGCAGCCACTTTCTCTGTCCGTCCGTTTGTCCGAGGCCTTAACTACTCCTACAGTTTTTGAAGATATTTAGTTCGTTCTTTTTGCATTCGGTAGCGTATCGCTCTGGCACCTGAGTCAAAGAAAATCTTAACAATTGAACTGCGCATGCGCAGGCTGCGCAATTTTAACTTTTTTATTTATTAATATATTTTGTTGAAATTTTAATCACAGATACTTGTAGTAAAGGCAAATATATCGCATATAGTAAAAATTAGATGTGCGCATGCGCAGACTGCGCAATGCAAACTTTCTTTATGGAGATATTTCTTTGAAATTTTAACCAAAGATACTTTAATAAAAGCAAACGTATTGCATTTTATAAATATCAGATTAATAAGCGCATGCGCAGGACGCGCAATATCAACTGCGCAGTGAGTGCCAACTTCCTTATTTATGAAGATATTTCTTTAAAATTTTAACCAATAGTAATGAAAAACGTAGCGCACATAGGTATGGCCTTTGGGGAAGTATTGATCAATTTATGGAAAATGCGCTGAAGTTACACTTCATAATTTGTTAAAAGAGCATTTTGATGCACTTGTGCAATTACCTACGAAAATTGTCACAAAGTTTTAATAGCGATTCTCGAGATGGTTTATTTAAGTAAACGAAGAAAAAATGGGAAAATGTCGTTTTTTCGCATTTAATTAGGTATCTCGTTAACTATTCCTCTTACGGAAAAAATGAAGAGAACGAATTCGTTTAGGATCGATTTTTGTATCAGATACAGTTGGTATGATTTTTATTAAACAGAGTGCCAAGGGTCTAATAAAGTTACTTTCTTGTTCTATTTCTGGGGTTTCCACTAAACTAATTCCACAGTCCGTCGATTTGCAAAACTTATCGGGACAACAGACAATTGTTGGAATAGGTTGTTTTACGGTTCCACCATCCATAAAAATATTGCAAACGCTCTGGGAGTCATCCAGTTTGAAGGACAAAGCATCGAGAAGGGCGTATCAACAAAAACAAATGTTAATTTTTGGGATTACTTTTTTTATATTTTTCCAGAAAAAACAATAACATTTAAAAATGAACGGTTCTGTATCAACCAGTGCTCGGAATGGAAATTTTCGCCGGAACGCAAGCATCAGTCCATCAGGAGGAAGGGGGGGGGGGGACATAGAAAACATGTACTACGTACATTAAAACAACGAGAAAACGTAACAAAAATTAAATGTTTCATTTTTATTGTTTCCCTTGGTGTGGAGACCAGTGGATACTAATGGGTTTCGTGTGCTGGTATGATCTGAAGGACGTATTTTCGTTTCCATGTGATTTTTATCGCATTAATGACAAATAATCCAACAATATGTAGGGTTCTGTAAAATTTCTTTGTGTGCGGGTGGAGAGGATCGACGCTGCGGTCCCTTTACGAAAAGGAACAGTGTACAAATATTTTCGACGAAACGGAACGATATTGTAATACTTTTTACCAACCGGAACAGCGTTCCGGCTCGTTCCGGTCCATTCCGAGCCCTGGTACCAACTGAAAATTCGATTCTAAACAAATTCATTTCTATGAGCTCGAGCAATAGTTGACGAAGAAAAAAACTGCATTTTTCCATTTTTTCTTGTTTTTTTTTTGTGTATAGCAATATGTTCCGGGAGCTTCCGGGCAGTGAACTACATAGAATACACTTGGTTTCGTTGTGTGAAATGCCAACATCCAGTTCAGAATACTTTTGGAGCTAATTTGACTGGACTATGTTGACCCTACACATTGACATAAAATAAAGTTCGTTAAGTGCTCCCTCCCCTAATCAAAAAAATTTGTGATGGTATTATCACAGAGACATATAGGTAGGCAAGGCCGTGCGAGGGGGAGGGGCGAGGGGGACCCAGGCCCTGGACGCCAAGTCTGGGGGGCGCTGAAGTCGCCCGTCGTCGCCTTCGTCGGGAGCGTCAAAGGCGTGAGTGAAAGATTTACCTCGAATTATATAAACGAATCCGTACATATTCTTGTTTCGTATTTTATAAATTCAGAATCAGTAAAAATTTAAAAATTAAAAACTGTCGCGTTTATAAAGTCGGTAATTCCATGGAGTTAGGAAATCAAACAAAAGCGCCTACATTTTTGCCATGTTTGATCTCAAATTGCCATGGCACCACTGATTTTCTTAAAAGCGCCAGTTTTTAATTATCCAATTTCTTGGATTCAAAGTTCAGAAAATTAAAAGCTATAGTGTGCATGGATTCGTAATTTTTTTCCCTACAAAAAACCTAAATAAACTTTCTCTCTAAAATAATTAGAGAAGTCAATAAACAGAAATGAAAAAATTTCTGTTGCATTTCCTATGGTGCGTTGAACAAGTCACCACCCGGTATAATAATATATTTATTATGGAAAAACAAAAATTATGTTTATTATTCTAATAAAATCTTTCCTTGTCCAACCTCATAATTTTATATGTGGAGGCCAAATTTAGTTTCCGCCCTTGTATAACCAAACCCGCTCCATCAATTTTTTAAATGTTTAGAAAAGAGAAAAATGAAGAATTAAAATGTATCCTATTTCATGTAATTTATGATGTTATACAAGTGAACGCTTATCTTATCTACATAAAGGCCGGCGTTGAAGCCGAGGAAATAAGGTTTGAGTATGTATTTTATTTTTACAAAAATGACTCCACCTATTACACACTTTTACCACACACAACAGTTTTCTGTGCGTCTACCACATTTTACGACAAATTATTTCGACTGCTGCAAGGTAGACAACACACTAACCGTACTCTATTAGGTGTTGCGTTTATTTCTATAGCATTGCATTGACCGTCTGTAGTATATGTTGTCTGTGCTACTATTCATCTTTTTTTAATATGTGTTACAATAGAACCATGTATACTTACTTTAAAATATGTGGGTCGTAAATGACCCCACCATAGTAGTTAAGTTACTGAGAAAATGCGATAGTAGTTCAGGGTTAATCTAATCCAATTCCTCAAAGAGATGTTCCCCTTCCCACACCCCTCCTATTTTATGCGCTAGAGCGAGGCCTACGATACTTTAAGTATCGTAGGCCTCGGCTAGAGCAATATGTGTTGCACCAAAATGATGGAAAATTGATACAAGATTGCTATGCATGTATTTTTATGCATGTTTGTTGGGTATATTTTAGAAAAAAAAATAATTTTTCTACTTAACCATGAATCGTACGCCATCTAGCGGCGAAGCTAGAAACTTGAAAATAATTTCCAGCGATTTCTCTTGGCCCCTTTTGTTAACAATTTTTTTCCCGAAGTTGTGCAATTAATGGTTCCATAGATATAGCCTGTGACCATTATTAATGGGACACCCTGTACAAATTGTTTGAGGTACATTGCCCCCGCGACTTTGTACGCTCGATATTGACGCAACAACCGTCTTTATGGTTCAGTGGTAGAGCGTTGGACTATAAATCCGGAGGTCGGGTGTTCGAACCTGGGTTGAGGTGAATTTTTCATCTGTGGCAGAGATGGGAATTTCTTTAGATCAGTTTCGAGCATTCTGCCGGCTACTCCGAATTAGGTTTTCCTGCAGTTTTCCTAATCCGTAAGGTAAATACCGGAGTAGTATAGACCAACTTAAGACCTTCTGCAGAAGCACCTCTAAAAAGCATTATGCGGGTCACTCTGTAATTGGGCGCAAGCCTGTTGAGGGTCCAGTACAAGAGAGGGATAATAAGTAATAAGTAAGTAAGTAAAATGGACTAAACGTGGCTGAGCGTGTCTAATTCCATGTGTGGCCGGCCTAACGTAGTGGTGCCATGCAGACTTTATCCCTATATAATTTAGTACTACGTGAAATTTTCAAAAGGATAGACCATTTTTGAGTTATAGGCGAAAAACGCCCAGTATATGCTCTAGCATAATAACATTTCTTCGTTGTGAAGTAGTAAATTCATGTAATTTATAAAAGTACACTTTATGAAACACTATTTAAAGTTTCTGTCGCTAGAGGTCATATTTCACACCATATTAACAACGGCTTGTTCTCAAATAGCGCATAAATTTCAAGCACTTCACTAGTTTATTCAAGAACTTTTAATAAAATCCACTTCAGTTCATTTTACGCCTTTAAGTTTTATTAAAAACAATTGCAGCGAATCCCACAAAGACAGTGGCTTATTGAATGTCTTTTTTCTTGTTTCAGCTGGATGCGACAACTGGCAGGAATGGTGGACGTACGATGGCATTTCCGGTAAGTTTACGAAATGGGCGCAACGAAATGTGCACATATCCACATATCTTTCAATTCCACAGAGCAAGTCTTTGGTTTGGAGTATTTTCGCCACCCCATTTTACAATCTCGCCAGTAATTGTACACGTTATTTCTTGTCGATATTTTTTTACAATTGGGTTAACGCGACATTAAGATTAGTCCGATTGTGCGGGTTTTCTATGTAATGTTTACTTGCAATGAAAAGGATTAAGATAAAAACAACAGGCCGCCCGTTTTTGCTATATATGTAAAAAAAAAGGTTACTGTGACACAATGAAGCTGTAATGCTCATTGAGTTGGTCTTTCTGCGAACCCTGTTTCTTTTGTGTAGGTTTCATTATGGTTTGGAAAGCCATTTGAGCAGTGCGTGTTTTTGCACGGGATTCTAATGTGCACTTAGACATTTATTTAATCTTTTCGTTATACCTTATTCTTAATCGTCATTTTTAATAGTAAATTTGACAGTAACAATGTGACAGTGGGGTGGCAAATTTCTCCCGTCATAGTATTTTACCTACGAAGTGTATTACGTAAGTAGTTAGTCCAAAATTTGTCATAAATCAAAGCCAAGCTTCTTTTTGAATACCTGAAAATTATCTACTCAATTAATATACCGACCGGACAGAAAATAAATAACTACTTTAAATTCACTTTTAATTACTACCTACGAGTACTTTAAATTCTTAATTCTCCCTTCGTATTTCCTTTCCACATTAACGACAGCCTGAACTTAAATCAATGCACAAATACGTACTTGAGTGGAAAATTCTCACACGAATCTACAATGAAAATTCAGCTTACATACCTTCTACAAAAATTACGTTTGTCTTTATAGACCGTATCAAAAAACAGACAAACACATTTTTAAAATCCTCTTATCCAATGACTATGAAAATTTATCCTTGCTCACGGAAACGCGTTCCGTCCTATCGTTGAGTGAAGGATTATAATTACTCAATGGTCCTATATTATTGTAATTTATTTGTAGGTACTTTTTTGTGAAAACATAGTTGGCTTCGTAGAATGATGATATTGCCTTTCACATGCGAAACACGAAGAACAATTGGCGCCACGAAGACAACCATCGACTGCCCTGTAATCTGTTACAGTTCGGCTTTTATCTTTTCAACAACAGAATTGTAGTTTTGATTTCAATTCTCGTCGAAGTTTGAAATTTTGCACAAAAACGGCCTGTTATTCACAATTTGAATATTTCACCCATCAAGTATCCAATTTTACATTTTCTTACTACAGTTTTAACCCGCAGGTAGGTCTACTTACTTTTCTTCTCCTTTACTAGTTAAATGTTGCAAAATAATCTAAAAGTTTCCCGTTTTCTAAACCCGCGAGGACGTCATAGAGCATCATTCTTTGTTTATTTGTATAAGAAATGCAGTTTATTAATTTTTTTGCTTCTGTAACGGACTGTTACATTATAAAGATGGTTTGATGTATAAATTCTTCTTATTCTTCTCTTCTCGCCGTATTGTTGTTGGAGTACCTTCGGGACCTGCATTTTTTGTACTTTTCCTTCCAGCTAGCTCAGGTAAATAAATGGGTTAATAATGGGAGATAATTGAGGTAATTTCTTTTTCACAGCTATATTAATGTCAATAATTTGTGATCAAAATTTGGAAAAAATGTTACCTCTGAATTTGATACTCCAATATTTCTGGAGAATTCATGTAACTTTACTCCCTAGTTTCTGAAAATTGGTCTGGATTAATCAAATATAAACTAGCCTAATTTATTAAACAACCCTATAATTTTTTCCAACGAATAAATTTAAATTTTGTAAATAAATTCATTTTTGAAAGTAAATATGCCAAAAAAGTTGGTTTGTAGAGGCTATCCAACCAAACAATTAGTCCAAATCAATTAGAGAACCAAAATGAATCGAATGACAGCCCCCCCGTTCCAAAATTTACATTTGTTCGATAATTTTTTCACTCAACGGATTTCCAATCTGCCTCTTCTTATTGTGAAAAGATTGTGTTTCAAAATTCGTACCCCAAAATGGCGCATCCCTCAACAAGTTTGCAAGGAAGGTGTCTGATTTCTGCGAAATTAGATTTATATTAACTGCGGACAAGGTGTGTATAAAAGATCCCATTGGTTTACATCGACCACTTTTTGAAGGTACAAGCATATTTTCAAATATTTTCAGGTGGTTATGAGACAAGAAAGTTTTACCAAATTTCATTAAATTGGCATCGTTTTTGTGATCTGACTAAAAACTACAGTTGGTATTTTTTAAATTAAAAGTACCAGGAAAAGAATCAGGAAGGGCGTACTAAAATCTTAACCCTTATTTCTTGAGAAGAACTCAAATTTTGTGGCATTCGGAGGCATACCTGCCAATCTATCATTTTTGGACCCAACATTTAATTGAAAAGAAAATGCTTGTTTTGAACACTTCTAGCACCAAATTTTTTTTAGATTTTTCATCGTTCAACCGTATAAAAATTGTAATAGACGATTATTCTGGATCTAATTGATAATATGCTGAAGGTTTAAAGCCTCCAGGGATTCTATAGAGATTCAAAGAAAATTCTGAGATCTTAGAAGTCGTTGAAAATTGTTCTCAAGCTTGCCACAGTTCATTTAATAAACTTTCCCCATGCTTAAGAGACATTTTCAAGGTCAATAAAAGGTCACATATGAGGTACAGGTTCAACGGGATGATGCACCCGCGCACAACGCCCTAATCGTGCAAGAATACCAATCGGAAAAATTTCCTGGAAAATGGGGAATGCGTGAGAGATATTCTCGCACGGTTCAGTCGTTGTGTGTGGATACACCATCCTGTTGAAACCAACAGTTCCCAACTATTGTTTTTAATTTGTGTGTGTGACGTACATCGTTCTATTCGTAATAATATACAATACGGCAGAAGTGTTTTTTTAATTTTCTTGTGACTGTTCAAATAACACCGGAAAAAACCAAATCGGGAAATTTCCGTTTTTCTGGAATAGCTTCGGAAGTAATGAGAATTGTCTGGTTTTCAATAAAGCATGATAAGAACTTTTTAATTGCGAATCTTTTCTATAGTTTGACCATCGTCGTATATTTTACGGTTTCGGAGACCCCCATGATGGACCCCCTTATCTTTGACACACATGTATACGTTCTAAAGGAGGTTTTCCAAAGATTGTAAGAAGAGGTAGGGAACGTTGAAAAAGATTTCAAGAAACCTTCAGGAATTTTTTGATATTTGTGGCATTTTCAACTAACTACATACATGCGAAATTGGATGACTCCCTAATTGACGGGGGATACTTTCTGACCCGAAGGACCAATTTTCAAATGAGAATTGTTGTTTGAACAGTGATTTAAAAACTGTTCGACATCAAGTCATCACGTCACATTTCGATGAATCTACATTTTCGTTGTCCGGCTAAGAATTGCAGTGAAACTTTTTCGAATTTTCAAAAACTAATTTAAGATTCCTGATTTTCATGTTCAAAACCCCCCAGATACCAAATATCAGAGTTTTGAAAACATTTTTGCAAAATCGGAAAGGGTATACCCCAAAACCTATTCCAAGACGTGCCACCAGTCTTTCCAACCGTTCTGGTTGCTGAGAAAAAGTTAAAGAAGAAATGCAAATTTCACCATTTTTTTTACGGTGCCTCCCAAACGAAACACGTTGGACCATCAGTTTATTTAGAAAAAGTGCTTGTTTTGCTCCCCTCTACCACCCAAATTTTTATGTACTTATATGTGACACCCTGTATATTTGGTGTGTAAAACTTGCGTTGTAGGTAACGGAGTGCCCATACAGGTGAAACAGTTAAATATTATGTAAAGGAAAGGTAGTAATAGAAAGGAGCAAATCAAAAATTTTGTCGATGTCTGTAGAAGATCCGGAATGTTTGTTCTCCAAATTTGAGTTTTTCTCACTAATCTTGACATATAGCAAGTTAGAACTAACCCTATTGTTTTTGGCTTTCTTTCCCATTTTGTAAAAACTCGGAAAAATTCGTAATCTGGGATGGGGCACCCTAGAATGAGGTCCGAAAGAATTCGATTATTTGTGAAAACGAATCTGGTAAATCTAAACTTCGTTTTTGAAAATTTGAGAAAAAGATACAACTGCAATTCTTGTATCGACACCGAAGGAATCAGATATCAAAACACTTCGTTGCGCAGCAGCCTAAATATATCTAAAAATTGTTTAACAGTTTGGTTTTTTGGAAAATTATCATTTCATGATACTTTGATCACTGTTGTGGCCCGATCAAAAATGACATTTGAATCGTTTTTATTTTAAATTTTCAAAAACTAACTTTGGATTTGTTATTTTTACCCCATATGGAGTAGACATTTTTTGATACATACTGAAAAACCTCTCCTGGGTCGCTAGTTTTACCTTTCTATCTGCTATTATTGTGAAACAAATAATTAAAGAAAAATTTGGAAATTTAATTTAAATAAGGCATCCTCAATTAAACTTCCTATCAAGAGCGAATTCGTTTAGATTCTGCTACCTTGGATTTTATAGATGACCTATGTGGTGGAAGTGGTGAATGGTGATCATGCATTCGTCGAAACATGATAACCGTAGGTTACCTACAAAATATAGGAGTTTGGCGACAAAAGGAATTTTGCAATGACAGAGAAAGTATGACAAAAAACGTTAACGCAGTAATAAATTAATTTTAACCACGGAACCCCCTACATCAAACAGTTTTGTTGACAGAAATATCGATCGAATAGTTTACCACCTACACGAGGACTATTCAAGGATTCTGAAATTTAATATACCTACAAATTAATTAAGTTGATATTACCACGCTCCAATAAAATTTAGATCAAGAGTGTATATGCGCATATGAAGCCCGGTCAAATATAATCAAGAAACTAACGCTGCAGAATTTCCTGAAACATGTTTGCGGAAATGGCTATTAATAACGACACATTTAAAGCAGGATAATTCAAGGTATGTATAGAGACAAAACAATGCTATAAACTCACACTACATTTTATGAAGTTTTGATATTGAGGGAGTATAAACTGTACAATGGGCTCCCGTAGGAAAGGCCTCCATTCGCTGGATTTCGAATGATAATTTTTAAACTTTTAGTTTTATTTAATTAACCGAAAATAGCTCTGTTTCGTTTTAAATGCACGTCCAATGTAAATGTACTTTTTTAAACAAAATTACGTACACACTTACATACATGTGTATACAGGGCGTTCGGCGAGGAACGGGACAGCACGATATCTCGGGAATGAATACAGATTTTAAAATTCTTAAAACTTTGTTGTACCTACATGTAAGCTAGGGTTATACGTTTTTAAATTAATTGCATCACGGCCAGGTGGCGCTACCTACTTTAATTCATTTAAATGATTTATTAGATTTTTGCAATATTACAACATATTTGTGATAACTTTACTTATAAGTGCTACTAAAAAGAATGAATTTTATCAATTTAACATGTGCTTTATTGGAGGATATTGTGGGATTATTCAGTTAATTTACAGAATGAAATCTTTTATTTTTTTCATTCGAATTTTTCAAGCATCTATTCACCTAGATACATGTTAAATTTATAAAATTATTATTTTCACGAAAAGTAAGCGAAATCTAATAAAAAGTAGAGTATTCCATTTAAAAGAATTAAGTTAGGTAGCCCTGCCTGGCGGTGGCGCATATAATTAACAATTTTTTCATCACAAAATATATGGCCCTAGCTTACATTTATAACAAAGTTTTAAGAATTATGCACTGCATCCATTCCCGAGATATCGCGTTTTTTGCAACTGGAAAAAAAACAGTAGAATTTTTGATTCGGTAATTATAAAAATCGCAAAAATATTCCTACTCATAGAACTTAAATCGTAAAAAGCAACTACACCTTAATATTTAATTAATTTAAACTTCGTTACTCAACCTACTTGTTCGGAAATTCGACAAAATAAAACCTCGACTATAACTACGATAGCAGATGATTTAATTTTGCCATCTTAATCTATCTATTGAAAAACTACGGTTTGAAATTATTATTTATCATGAAGTGAATATCACCACCGTTTGTACTTACTGCAAATGGTAGTTAACAATTAATTTTCAAATGTAGATCAATTACTCATATAATATAGATTCAGGCCGAATCGTAATACTTAATCCCAGACTTAATCACAGGCAGAACTTTCAGGTCACGTACAGCAAACAATCACTTGTTGCATAAACAATTATTATTTGCCAAATTATTTGTTTTGGTTAATCAATAATGGTTCATTTGACGTGTAATCACGTTGAGTATTTATCATGTCATGACCTATTTGGCCTGGGCTGCCAAAGCTGAAATTATTGAAAAATGTATGGATCAGTTTGTATTACATGGGAAGGAGACTGGGAGAAACTTTACGGAGGAAACGGGAAAGAGATTTGGCAATTTGAAGGGGGTGCCGTCGCGGATTTTAAAAGTGGATGACGTTACAAATCATTTCTGATGCACGCAAAGATGACATTTTTTGCAAGCTATTCTTATGAAATAATCAGATCTTTCACATAATGAGAAAGACCAGGTGTACGCTTTCATTAAAAATAAAGCAAGAAGTAAACAATGAAAATAGAAACGAAAAATATGTACTGGCAATACTGGAACTGCTGTGGCCGTTGAAGTTACGAAAAGTAAAAAAGAACAATAACGCGAATCAACTTTTTTCTGGAACACTCTATATATATTCAAAACAAGATTTTTAACGGAAACTTGTTATGGTATCCAAAATTATAAGAGTTTGCTATCAATCTACGTATTTTGAATTTGTGATGAGTGGCATACGTTGGCATATTTTTTAATTGGTAGCCACGACTTTGAAGGACATTATTCATTTAATGAATCTTAATTGAAAAGAATTTACCTGGCAGTGAATTACGCCGATAATGGATTCGCACTGGATATAATTAACAAATGCTTCTACTACTTCTACTACATCCCAAACGCTTTCTTTACAAGAGAAATATCCATTTCTTAAGAACCGCATAAACAATCAGATATGCTAGAAACGTACATTTTAGACCTTTATTGCTTTAGTCTCATAACCGAATTCTGTTTATGCCCTACGTCATAAATTATTATTAGTTTATGTGTTGAAGATCGTAAGCTAGCGACTCTAAAACTGATTTATTCGGAGAAGCACGTTACACGTATTAGTAATAACGAGGCTCTAACACAAATGAGTGTGATACTTAACTTGAGTTTACGAAGTTACAAAGCGCGTACGCATTCGTTATTTTTATTTTAAAATTTCAGATTAAAGTTAAATATCCTGAACTCTTAATTATTAATTAACAAGTATCTTTAAAGTAGATTACTTAAGTACCCATATTGAGTGACATCTGAACAAGTATAAATTGTGCAGATGAAGCACATTTTTTTAAACCGAAATGCTTAATAAATTGCTAGGTTGTTTAACTTTTTGGTAGATATTAATAAAATATAAATTCTCTTATATACTCTTTAAGAATATAAGAATATAAATAATAAATAAAAAATTTTACCTGTTAAGAAATATCACCGTTCGTTAATTTTTAATATTGTACTTTGTTGAAGACAATACAAAATCAACTCTGTCTCTCAAACAAATTACAATATAATATTAAAAACAAACGAACAGTGATATTCCTTAACACGCATGAGTGCTACACGTGGATAAAATATCGGACCTTTTTTTTAAACACCCTGTATATTGATAGATTTTACACATGATGAACCAGTGGTTTGTGAACCAATTTTTAACAACCTCAAGTTGTTACCATCCTTTTCTCGCGGATGTGTTGGAATGTGAAGGATATTATCCATCACATTCCAAAAAATTCTTGAATGATTTAGGGGTTGATAGAACCCCCCTTTTAATGGAAACTTCAGTAGAGTGTAGGTAATGTTCCTAGGGGTCTATCAAGCCGACAATGAAAACGTTGACTTACCTTATGCTTAACGAATTTGGATGGCAGTCGGCTCGATATGGGTGGCACGAATGAACTCCTACGTTGTGTAATCGGTTCTTGTATGTGTTGGGACGTGAGACATAATCGGGAAGGGAATTACATAAAAGGCAGAACTTTTGTGCGTAAGAAATGACAAGAACAAATAAATATATTACGCACTCAACAAGACCATGCCAGGGAAACTTTCTACGGGACAAAATCCTCGGTATATGCCACACAAATACATGAAATAAATCACCTACAGCAATAAAATGCAAGAGAAAATACACATCTCAAATTAATAATAATAATATAATAATATATATTGTTGTGCAGACATGTTGATACGTTTACACTCGTCATTAGATAAAGAACACACTAGTATATAATACAACAAACATAAAAAAACATATAACAACAACAACAATTGTATGATAAAAATCAGATAATCAAATCAAAAGCAATTAAACAAGTTCATAAAAACAAAATACACAAGACATCATACATGCAGTGGAAAACATGATAAATCAATTCAGTACAACAACACATCAAAATACCTGTACAATCAATTGAGATAACACAACTCGTAAAATAATAAATGGCATGTACATAGGAAACATCAAAATGGTGTGGCTCTACTCCAGCCTTCAGTTAACATAAATTAATTTAACACGAAAAGTACATGTGAGAATGCCAATAGCAAGTATTCATGTGAAAATCGATTATCGCGCAAGCAGAACATATTTTAAATAGAGGAAATGTTAATGAGAGGGTCCCTACTCGCATTGCTAAGATGCTAAGAACTGCAATCCGCACAAGACGAGTAGGCAACAGATACAGCGAAAGATCGAACTGCATTAGGTACCTACTCCACGGAGACAGGTTGAACCACTCGCACACACAAACATCGAACCATCAATCAAGTTATGGAGAAAACTTGTACAGTAGAGGATGTTTAATCTCCTTTCAATTACCCCTCTTAATTCTTGTTCAATCCCTTTTAGGGCGGTGTCTTTCACGTATAAAATGTTATGAATTCCATGCAATCCTTGGTTAGAATTGTTGTTGCTACCGGCTTCCTTCCCTGACCCTGACATCAGTTCACCCTTCGCGAAATATACTACATCTCTTTCGTATTTTCGTATCATGTTTTCCCTGTACACAACACACAACCTTAGATTAATTTCGGTCGGAGTATTGCCTTCTGTTTAAAAAAAACGAATCACAGAGCGAATCACGCAGTTTGCGGGGGCTTCAATGATAGTAGCCATGATAAAACAGCGCTCACATTAAAACTACGCCACGTAATGGTCGCCCCGGTTGGTAGATAGTGACAGATAGATTACTCAACACTACTGCACACGCCCTAGGTGGCTATGACATCGGCGTATGCATTGCCAACCTAACAGAATTTGAAAAAAAAATAGCCCTCGTATTTAATGTTTGGTGTCGGCTTAATATGAAATATACCTACCTTTAGTTGAAAAATTCCGCACGCCAATGGTAATTCGAGAATGTTCAGAAATTTTAGAGAGTGTAACTTTACACGGAGGTAAAATTTCTAATTGAAACTATGACATATCGTTCATCAATTACCTAATATACTATGTTAAGTAGGTACCAATCCATAATATCATATTCATCGTTATTTGTTAAGTAACCACAATACAAAAATATTATATTTATTTCTCTCTTGCAAATAGGTGGATTCCAAAACTGTTTATTAGAATGAAATAGAAATTAAACTAAAGTAAACCGTAATTGAGATATCGCGTGTAATTTATGCACTTAATTACTTTTATGATTACATTTAAAAATGTTAACAAAGCAGCAGTAGATTTGATACTGTTAAGCTCTCTTTACCAACATCCGCCAGTAATGAAAAATACAACCGCAGGCTAGGAATTTTACATTCTAGCAAAACCCCAACTGGCAAATTAATAACAAGATTATTGAATTTAATTAGAATGGCATTTGAGACTTAGGTATAATTAAATCGCTTGTCATTATTGATTCTTAGTTTTGTATCGTAGATAATTTGTCTTCGGAAATTTGGTAGCGTGGTTATTAATTTATGTGGTAAAATCAGTCAGTCAAACACGAATATACAAAGCGCTAAAGCATTATTGGTCTCAACTGTCATTAGTTCATAATAGTATTACATCGATCCTCCAATACCCATTTATTAGGGTAGGAATTGATATTAAAAACGTTACACCACTGTTTGATCGCCTACTCATTAATTACTGGCACAATATAACTCAAGGCATTTGTCTTCCCGGCAATACAAAATGGAATCGATTGCGAAGCTGAATCTGCAGATGCTTATAAATGTTAAATGCGATCCGCATACTCAAACTTTATGTAGCCATCACTTGTAGATTTAGTAAGCACTCCGGAGCTGACCTGGTCGTTGTTAATTTACGAGAGAGCTTTTACGACTGTTATGGAAGATTCTGAGAGGATCACGAAAATAATATACAAAATTGCCGATGCTCCACAACTTTTATTACGATTAGAAATCTACTTGATTACAACGGAAGGAGAATGCACATACCAAAAAAGTTTGTTAAAGTTTCCGGATACACTGAGTGCATTTTGATGTAGTTCTCATTCAAAGAAAACATAATAATTATAGAAACTTTGTGTTTTTCAATTTAACTTTTGTAACAAGCTTAGTTTGTGAGACCCTCCCTACTTTGGAAATAAGCTCGGTTATAAATGGGTCTAATTTAAGTAACTATAAATTTACAAAAATACTTCACACGAAACGATTGCCTCCCAATGCGTGCGGTTTCATTTCGCCACATAGCAGACTGGCGGAAATTGATTTTCCCCGCGAAGTGCGGTCATACGGGAGTGAGCCACATGTGCGCCATCCATGATGTAGTGCTTCAGCCCAATAAACAATCCTACGACGGTCGTGACGACGGAAAAAGGGATAAGGGAAAGAAATAGATTTGCAAGGTCTTTCCTTATAAGTAACTGAACGGCGTTTGTTTCAATTTTTTAGGTTTATCCTTAAGCGCAGGATAACCGTACAGTAAGAATCAAGGAAGCACGAAAAGGGCCCTGAAAGTGTTTTAAGATTGAATTGAAAAGCAGAACTAGCGTTCTCCGAGTGCGAATTGGCCATAAGATATTTACAAGGGCAATTTCCAACCGGTGAATGCACGTCTGAGGTGATTTGGATTCGGCTTACGGCCGAATGGATTATGTAGGGTTCGCTGCATGTATATCACAAATGCGGAAACGGGATTCACTCGTTGTACACTCTGAATCGCGCTAATTTCCATGATAGAGGCCTCTACAGATGGCGAAGCTTCCCTTGTCTCGCCAGAATAATGCATGAAGTCTAATACAGCCGGACGGTCCGCTTGCCGTTTATGCATATTGAATTTGTAACACGCGTTGACTGACGCTACGTGTTCTTGATGTTCCGCCCTTTTACCGGCCCACATATTCTACATTCACCGCAAGGGCGATTTTTTAATCGAATTTACTTGTGTAACGAGTATCATGTTGTCCAACACACTACTGTAGTTTTACTCCATACTAGCAGTTAAGACAGGTGAGCTGTGCGCTGAACATGTTAGATAATTAATTATGCTATCTTCCACCACCAAAACCTGGGCTTCGAACTTGGTCAGCGCTTGTCCGTTGTTATTAATAAATCTTAGTAAATAAATGATACCCATCAATAAAGTTATTACGCTGAATGTTCAACATCAAAGCAAGTTTCTAAAGTTGTGCCTAACTTGAACAAAATTATTGATTGCCACCGTGCAACCTACACATAGAATTCGCGGTTGTAGCGACAATTTTCTACAAAAAGAGTGATGCTACATCCAACTGCAAAGAGATTCTTCTAAAAGAGCACATACTGCAGCAATTCCCCGATGCTTTGTTTTAAATGGACCACATCAAAGCATTAGAGAAGTTTGGCCATTTAAAACGCAACTATCGAGAAGTGAAATACAAAGTTTTAAAATTTAGTTTGACACTTCTAGTATAATGTTATTGCTAAGTTCTAAAAAAGCCAAAAGAATTATTGATGGTAAGTTTGATACTTACATACGTAACAGGTAACAGTGTATTTCATTTTTGGTTTTGTGTTAATTAAGTTTCATTTACTTATTCCGTCTACATGGTTAATTTCGAGACTACAGTGAAATAAGTATCAATTTTCAAATTTTGATGACAATGTATTTATCAATAGGTGCTAGTTAAGTACCTACTCTAATCAGAAAAAACTCGTGGTTGATCCATACTCTAAATGGGGTGATGAACCATACAGGAAATAAACTACTCAATTCCTCAAAACCTTCCCCATGGATATTTAATTATTGACGAACAGATATAATTTTGGGGTCCGTTAACTTGGCCCCCCCACTGAGTATCTTTTATAATAAATTCTTGTTACAAAGAACACATAAATGCCCGGTTTTCTGTGTCAGTAAATTTTCATTAAACCTGAAACAATTTTGAAGATGAAAAAATAATATTGCGCATGCGCAATCTAATTTCTGTCTTTGTTAAGATATTTAAATGAAATTGTATGTATGCACCTCGAGTAAAAGTAATGCTAATGGGAATGCGGAGAAGTCAAAGATACTATTAAGACGATGGATGTTAGTGTTATTTGATTTGATCGTCTGTTAATAGTAGTAATAATAATAGTAAGAAAATGGTCATTCAATTAAAAAAACCTGAGTTTTTAGTCTTTGAAGTTTCATAACTTTGGATCTCCATAGGTGCGGTTGTCCGCAACTTAACTTTTTTTTAAGTACACTAAATGAAAGCTCTACTCATTCTCTATGCACTGATAAAAATGGGTTGCCATGACTACAACCGTTTTTAAGTAATCAATTATCAAAGTACCATCTGCATCCGCCATTTCTTTTCTTAAAGTCAAAATAACTTAAAAACCATAAATGGTAGATATGACATGTGGATATCAAAAGAACTGAAATTTCACGTAGAATCCAAAATAGGCGTTGCCATTTAAAATAACGAAGTTCCTAGCCACTTCCGGTATTTCCGGAAGTGCGTTCATTTTAAAAATATTTTACATCGATTCGGCCTTCGGAGTAACTTCTAAGTACAAATTTTTAAAAACCTACCTATTTTACTTTCCCAGAAACGTTTAACTAAAGCTTCCAAAAAAACACCCTGTATAGTGTTTCTGAAACACTACAATGGCGCAAAGATTTTTGTTTACGGCGCATTTTAGTGCATGATGAAAGGTACGATGTAGTAGAAAAAACATGTTAAAAAACGTAACTTTTGAAAACGTTAAGTTAGCCCCCCCCCACTTTTTAAAAATTTTTTATGGCTTAACCGTAATGGCGCTAGCTTTAATTCAAGTGGCGCAATTGAGCGCATAACCAGATGTATCGAGTGGCACAAATACCGGTAGCAAAATGCGTTATGGGGGTTCCGTTCACTTGGCCCCTCCCAAATATATTTAAGGATAACCAAAAAACAAGAATGGCGCAAAGATATCTTTTTACGGCGCATTTCAGCGCATACCTGAGAGTACAATTTCGTATGAAAAGATGTTAAAAAAAAGTAACTTTTAAAAACGTTAAGTTGGCCCCCCCACTTTTTGAAAATTTGTCACGGCTTAACCGCAATGGCGCTAGCTTTAATTCAAGTGGCGCAATTGAGCGCATAACCAAATGTATCAGGTGACCTAGTTACAAGGGACAAAATACGTACTGGGGGGGGGGGCTACGTTCACTTGGCCCCCCTCAAATGTTTTTTCGGATTTCTAAAAAACGATAATGGCGCAAGAGTTATTATCGGTGGCGCATATGAGCGCATAACGAGCGCATTCATTTTCAAATAATACGACTATCAAATCTCTCAGTGGGGGGGCCAAGTTAACCGACAAATGTTACGACATGTTTCGATTGTTAATCATTTTCAGGTAACAAACTAAAATATTTAAAATTAAACCGTTGACTCGAGAGCTATTGAAACCACTTACTTATAAGTACGGTGCGTGAGAAAATTACATTGTTGAAAAGTTGTTGAAATCTTGACGTTTTAACGTTTCATTGAAATATAAATAATAAATTAAATTATTTAAATTAGATTTTGAGTTAACCTAGAAAAGCCTCGGGTAACACATTGTATTTGTAAGATCCTATACTTACGGACCATGGTGAAGAGGATAGATTTAAACGGACAATAACATAGTTGGTGTAAAACTAACACACGGCCAGCGAAGGGCCAAGCGGAAACCGCCTATACAAATATTAAAAACATTGTTTGTAATCTGAAACCATTATTGAATTAGATATTGACTCTGAAGAAAACGTACTTACAACTCATTGATGTAGGTACAAAGATTATCATTATTTAATAAAATTTTAATTTTTAACCCCATTGGGCAATTGACAAACCTCAGCTGAAGGCAAGTGACGAACAATACCAATACAATTTAATTTTGAGGAGCAGTGTTACCAAACAGTCTTAAATACAAAGCGAAGCAAAAATTTTGAAAGTACAAGGTGAGCCAAAAAATTAATGGAAGAATAAGAGGTTATTGTTAAAGTCTTGAATTTCATTCAAGGAAAAGTGAGCATTCTTTTTTAATTGAGCCGCAATCTTCAACATTGCCAGAAAGTTCGTTTTCATACCCTTGTCGCAAATATGAAGTATCTTAAAATCCGTATTTTTGTTAAAATGATGACCGGTTTGTAGGATATGAGCAGCAAAGGAAGATTTAACAGCGGAGACATTGTTTTTTATACAGGAATAGTGTTCTGAAATTCTGGTAGTAAATTTTCTGCCCATCTGACCGATATAGGTGGAATTGCAAGAAGGATAAGTCAGTTTATAAATACCAGATCTAACTGATTGGGGTATAAAGTCTTTGGTGTTGGACAGGTGATTTTTGAGACTTTTACTGGCTTTAAAAATGATGTTGATGTTCAGCTTTTGGAGGAGGATATTTATTCAGAGCAGCTAATTGATAGATAATATTGAGTTCTTTGTTGAAATGAGTTTAGAGTTTGTGATAATAATACCTGAAAGCAGCTAATTTGTGTTGCATCGTGTGGAAGGAAGAAAAATGTATTATGTTACTTGTTGTGGTGGGTTTTCTATAGATACCAATGTCTAACTGGCCCCTGTTGTTACGTTCGATAGACAGATCCAAAAAATTTATTTTGTTCTGAGATTCCATTTCGAAAGTAAATTTTTTTGTGTAGTGAATTTAGAATATTTATTTAGAATTTATTGATGATAGTTTTGTTTTTGAACAAGACGTTTGATTCTAAGTGGGAGATAGGAAGATTTCAGATAGGAGGGGTGAAAGATTATTCCCCAATCACAATGATTTTTTCTCAAAGGATCCACGAGGCCTTTGAAATAGCGTTTAACGTACTACTCGAATCTCTTTCTAGCATCAAAAGCAAACACAATAACGTACTCGTAGATCCTTCGCTAAAATACATTAATGTTCGTGCTACGATTACTAAATGCGGATAATGTCTTTGTTGAAACCCGGAAAATACTTTACACTCAATTTCTGACTTTTGCACCATGATACTTAATTGTTCATCTGCATAAAAACGGCACATTTAGATATTTATTAGTCGGCACTCCGACGCACGGAATTTTTCTGCCTTTCCAGTTGGATAAAAAAAACTGTTTAACTGGCGAATTTTTCCTTTTTCCTAGTAATTCGGTATATTCCGAACGATGGATTATTTAAATTGGATCACTAAAAGCCGCTTTGGAAAATAAACACACTAACCAACCCTCGTTTTCTTCATCAAAAAATGATCCCCTCTCTTCTGAATGACAAATCACGCCCCACTGTCCAAAATTAAAAATGGCGCAAGGGTTTGATCTTGTAATTGGTTGATGGAAATTGCTTATTCAAAAATTGCTTTCTGATGTAGTGTAGATGTGCAGGCTCTAGTCTATTTTGAGTTAGATTACTTGTGAGATCGACAAATTGAAGAAAATAATTTCGATATGGTTTTCGGAGGTGCTATAATTCTACCGTTAGATAGCGCTACCAGAATAACAACTTAATTATTTTTCAAAAAGAAATAGCTAGAGACTTCAAATTTTTAGTAAAAGATTTCTGGTGTAGTTTAGATGTGCAGGATCTAGTCTATTTTGATTTAGATTACTCGTGAAATGATCTGCATACTCAAAAATGCGCTTTCGTCGTGCATATGCTGATTTATAACTTGTTTCGTTTTTAAATAATATGTGTTATCACTTTTCACCAATAATGTCAAGGTACCACTAATGATTTTTAAAAGTTCTTAAATTTCTCCTCCAACGCTTTGTCTCTCATTTCTTCCTGAATCGAAGTCAGTTTTTCGAACTCCTCATGTTCGTGTGTATTTCAACGTATGTTGCATAATTGAATAAAACATTGTTTTGTTAATTTATGTAACTAGTTACCTAATTAGTTATTCGTCACAATTCCTAAGTTCTAATTTTGCATTTTTGAATTTAATTAAACATCTCGCCTTCATCGTGTGGGATTTTTCTCCTTTCCATTCCTTTTACATTGTTACTACCCTTTTTTTCATCCGAGATACCGCATCTCTATCCACAGAATGAATGAAAAGGTGTTTAGGTGGGAACCTTCAACAACTTTCTTTAACTTAAAATTTTTCTACTGTGTTGTATTTCTATAACTACTATAAGTAGTTTTAGTTTCTACCAAAGTATGGCAGTGGTGAGTGTAATTTTGCACCGAATTAGGAGGCTAATTAACAGATGGTCGCGCTTAACATGTCACATTTCCAATCTTGTGCAAAAACAAACCGGCACAAAATATGTATAGCATTGACGAAATCAAATATTTACCTACACATAAAACAACATCAACGAATAAAGAAAATTGGTATAGAATGACGTAGGTACTTACTGTTTACGGGGAGCACATTGTATGCATTTCGACATGTCGTAATGATCACAACTTTCTTTGGGTGTTAAGGGAGGTTTAAAATGTTAAATATGAACCTTGTTTTTTTACAAATTTTTGACCCGATGGTATATTTGCATGAAAATACGCACACGATTCATTCAATTATTTACGCCGCTTTTAGGTTTAATCTGAAACATTAATTTATGCCATACGTATATTAATTCAAAGTATAAATTAAACGCAAAACACCCTGGTAATTATTTATCACCTTTTTTGTGGTTAATCGATTACGTTACCCTAATGGCCCTGTGTCGAGTTCATTTTTGTTAATAAATTAGTTCTCGTTACCGCTCAAAGAAATTGTAGACGGAAGGTCTTCGCGTTAACGTCGACATTTTTTACTTTCAGTTTTATTGATTTTATGTCATATTAATAATTCATCGTCGGTTGCAGTCTCTACTATGGTAGGCTTCGGGAAACCTATGCATTTCTAGTATGCGAGGCGCATGCAAAGGAATCTCGTCGGAAGCTGAGGCACGAATGAAATTCTACTAAGATATTACATCCCGGGTAGAAGTTCGGGTTAGGGTATCTTCAATAAATGACAAATGCGAAATTTTTAGTTGTGCACACAGACAAATGTAAATAGATTTATTAACGACAAGAAACTTATTGGGGAGAAAATAGTCGATACGTTAGGAGAGGTTGCCGTTGTTCGCAATTTCAATTTGTGGAAGGAAAAATCAAGTAAATCGTACACGTGTCGCATCTTTCCCTCATTACTAATTACATTGATCGTATACAAACGAGGTCGTTAATTTAAATTTGGAGTTTTGAAAATTAATTTTAAAAAAGAGAGCTGAAGGTAAGTTTAAAGAGGGTGTTATCTATATTTATTTCACTGTAGGCTCTAATTAGGCTCGCTGAAAAAGCAAATTCAATTTAGATTTTCGTTAGGATTAGTTACTTACGTTTTCAGACCTGGGTTAATGAACCAACTGCTTTATGTTCCTTTGTTGGAAAACTCTAATGATTATATGTGAGGCCGTCCAAAATTAACGTGGCTTTCATCTGAAAATTTCTTTTCAATGATTGTTTCTTGTTTCTACGAATCTTTACAGTTTTCTTTTTCTTCGCGCTTACAGTTACAGATCACAGAACATAGAAATAGCAAATAGCGTACGTATACCTACTCATAAACTTGGGCAAAGTGAAACAATTTGAAAGGTCCTATTAGTGAGGTCGCTTAATGTACAATTTTTAGCGCATTTCCACAAAAATGCGCTATTTTGGACACTTTGTCCGTCCGTCCATCTGTCCGTCCGTCTATCCGTTGGGACGCTACTAGTTCTTTATTTTAAGAGCTATTGTTTTACTTTTTTCGCTTTTTGGTTCGTTATGGTGTCGAGGCTTGGACCAAGGAAGGAATTTTTTCTGCGTTTATTGCTAAAAAAGTTATTGTAAGAAAACCAAAACACCATTTTTTACATGTTCTATAATTTTACACTTTTGCCATTTATTAATGATCCTGATAATGATGATTTTATAATTTTGCATTGCTATCTGTCGTCTGCCTGTTGGTCTGTCCGTCTGTTCCTTTGTCTGTCTGTCCATCTATCTGTCCGTGTGAACGATAACTTTGTTTAGAAATGTCCGATCGCTTTGACATCTCCGTTAATTATGAACTGAATTGCATGAAATTCAATATGGGCATAGCTTTAGCCACATAATACGCAATGCCAAAAGTTGAGTCGAATCGAATCAAAATTCACAGTGCCCTTTTCACATCTCGACCATTTATAAACCGAATTGCAATCTTTTGTATTGTAAAAGTATTTAACTGAAATTTTATACATAGGCACTTGGAATAGTTTCAAAATTTGGTTTTGCTCATGCGCAGTGCCAAACTTTTTATTTATGGACGAATGTAAATGAAATTGGATACATAGCCACTTGGAACAAAGGAAAATCCAACGTTTACGATTACTGTTTTAACTTGTTAGATTATATTTACCAGCCGGACACAAGCACATGAAGCTTCCCGAGACCCTAACAAACAGTTTCCGAAGGGTTGCCACTTCGAAGGGTCAGTGGGAAACCTTGTTAAAAGGGTACGAAACCTGAAAATTGACATTTTACCATTTTTCTCATAAACTTGAACGTTTGCAACATATTTTCCCCACCGCAATTTTTCGGGCCACGAAAAGATCTTTGAAATAGCACCATACATGAGTTCCGTTTGCTGATGTAAACCGAAAATCGTGCAAGCGTAAAAATGACATGTACCGTTTTTAACGCAGATTTTCTGCATATTACCTGCGATTGCGTGCGCTTAAGACCCGTTATTATTATAACTGGTATATTTAATGTATCTGAAATTCTGTATAATATACCAGTTTAAACAATAGAGCTCACAAAATTGTAGAAAAAACATTTAAATTTCTGAGAAAAATGGAATGTCAATTTTCATTTATAAAGAGGGTTCCCACTGACCCCTCGAAGTGTAACCCTTCTGAATTTGTTTGTTAGGGTCTCGGGAAGCTTCATGCAAAATGTGGTGCTTGTATCTGACAGGTAAATATAATAAACATAGCGTTTAGATTTTATTATTGAATAGATCCCAATACGATGATAGCATAGTTCTTTTTAATGCCTTAATGTGGCAACTTGCTGACATTATTTGACCACAAATTTTAAATGGTTGTCAGATACTAGTTTTGTCCGACATTTAAATCAAGGTGTTTTTGATTAAGGAGGAACAAGAAGTTGAAGCGATAATTTTTTTGTTCAGAGGCACAGCTGCAATGGAAAACAGGGAACAGGAATGTAACCAAAGAAATTGATTGAAGGAGGTAAATCGATTTATTCGGATGGAATAGTGATTATACATCGGCTTCCTTTTTTGAATTGTAAAACGTTTCTCTCGAGGGCCACCCGCATTTACGGGTGTGTAGGAAACAGGCGTACCATATAATTTTGACTAAGTATGTCTATTTGCCGGCGACGACGGTGTGACCTACGGCAATACCCCATCTGGTCTTGGCGCTTTTGTTTATCTTGATCCCCTTTCCTTTGCTATGTAACTCCTCTTCTCTAAATTCCTCATACTCTTCGGGCGCGTCAAAAACGAAATGGGGATATTTTTTGGTATGTTCAAGTTCAAATATATTTTTCAAAACTTTCTCAAAACCGAAGAGAAAGAGAATTTAAGGAACCGAAAGAACTCGGAGAAACCAACGCACCCATAGAATCATAAGAATGTGAAGGGCTTTATGATCTGGCGAATTGCAAAAATTTAAGAAATCCAAACAGTTAAAAGAATTGTATGAAACTGAAAAATCTAAAGAGCGGAAGAATTTGCAGAAACGGAAAAATGGAAACAACTGAAAGACAGGAGAACCTGAATTATCTAAAGAAACGAAAGCACCCGAATAACCTGAACGACCTGAAAAATTGGAAAATTAAAAAAAATTCCAAGGACCTAAAATAAGAAGAATTTCAGTTATCCGAAGAAACAAAATTATTTAAAAAAATCATATTAACAAAAGAAGAAAGAATCTAAGGAATCTGAATATCTAAAAGAATCAAAAGAAGTCTTCCTTAGGGGTGCGTTATAAGTATTATAGCAGACAGTATACAGGATGGTCAAAGTATAGGCTTGATAAAATCAAATTTTCGATAAATTTATTTTCTTTGTGGAAGTGGTAGTTGAATCGTTGCCTTTAACTTGTTGGCAATGATAATAGATAATTGCTCTCAATTACTGTTGCAAGTTCCAAACCGCAGAATCAAAATTATGGATGTTCCTTTATTTTAAGAATACAGTTTTTCAAACTTGTGCATTTCAAGAGGTACGGCGATTCCGATCGGTTCTTAAAGAGGTTAAAGAGAGATATTTTCAGGCATTCGGTTTTGGGCAACGGAAGAGGTAACCGTACTGCTTAAAATATAGTTATTTCGGAAGACTTTAATTGTAAAAGTACCAAATGGCAATAACGTAGTGTGTCGTGAAAATCGGGCATAATAAACCCAAGTCATAGGAAACGAACCACGAACCGAAGTATAATAAAATTCAGTCCAGAACCAAGCTTTTAGGTATTTGGGCAATTGCTTGAAACGGAAATCTTCACGCGAGTTCCGTAATTTTTACAGTTGAATAAACCATTGAATTTAAATTCAATGAATAAACTAACACCCTGAAGCGAATTAAATGAAATGTGCCAGTTTTGTCCACGCTAAAGAAAAGGGTTATTGTATAAGGGGGGAAAGAAATCTTAAACATAGGGCAAGGATATTTGATTGCATAAATTTAGAGAGACTATTCGTCGGACAAGGACGTATTCGTGTTTCCAATGACACAAAGTAGTATTGTTAACTATTGTTAACGTCCAGTGTGATTATTTCGTCGTGAATAAAACAACAAGGGATTGACCTTTGTCTTAGAATTCGTAACGATAGTATTGTTCTAAACGCTACCATTTGAAAAAACATTAATAAAAATAGGGTGCGTAAATTTGCTTAGTGAAAGTAGAAACTTTGGGGAACCATTTAAGAAACCTTTATGCACAAACTGTCGTGGTAAAAAAATCTTGTTTGCTTGCAATACATAACTCAGAAGTTTAAGGTCCGCCAATTGGGTCGTCGTCGTAGGAAGATAGAAAGCTCATAAAATTTTCTACAACTTTTTTTCTATACATTTTTTCTCCTGAAAATGAGAACTTGAAAAAAACTTTTCCTCTAGGTCTTTACTTGTTCTCTTTTAACGTATAAGTAGATGGTTGGAGGGAATTAAATTTCCTTCTAGAATCGTTGACATGTGTGATGTTTATGCCAGTTCGACTTTACCTACAACAAAAATGAAGGGAAATTTTGTGAGCAAAGATAATGTCCAATTCAAATGTACGTATAATTCCGCTGTATGAGGATTGTCTACGTCCTTCTGCTAGGGTTCGTTTAGAGTGAAAACAGCTTCCTTGGCAGTTGAGTGATAGGCAATGGTGCAAAATATACCAGGATTCTGGCATCCACAGTTGGTAGTAGAACAACGACAAAAAATGGCTGGGACCTTCAAGCACACTTTCCCGAAAATTGGAGCTACACGAGTTTTCTATTTGCCGTTTTTTTGGCATAGAATTACTGGACTACTCTCATAGCTCGAGATTCTACTGGTGACAAGAGAAACTGCAATTCGAGCTCTTAGAGCTACTTTTGGGCGCCCAAAGTCGACTACCCCTCGAAGACGCGCGCCTCGACGCGCGCCTTGTAAAAAGTGGTTAACTTCGCCTCTAGGAAGAAAACAAAATTCTGTCACGCAGGAGTTGTGCGCGTTTACAAAATCTTTCCGACGACATCAATTTAAAAACAATCGGACCAAAACCTTAGAAGAGGATAGGACAAAACTGAAAAGTCTCCACGTTAGTATAATACCTACGGTCGGGGATGGCGCCCAAATGTCGTCGTGTCATCATGTAACCCCATCCCTAAAGTTCTTAATTACACGGCCCCGGTAGGTACACGCACTCCCCTCATAATTCTACAAGCGTTCTTCTTCGGGGCCACATTTGCTGCCAGCCAGCCAAACGGTCCACGTCAAGATTTGTCTCCATCTGCACAGGCTGGCCAGCAGATAACCACACGATTTAAAGAAGGACCTGTCCTTAATAATTAGGCTTGTGCCACCTGCAATTTACTGTAGGTATGAATTTTTTTAATTAACTCCCCATTACTTCTGCCATACACTACGTTACGTAGAAAATGTAGACAAAGAAAAGCATGGAAAATATTAGTTTATAAGGTTGGTAAGAAAACTAAATTTATTGATTGAAAGGAGCGATGTTGACGGGAAAAACGTGCGACTTTACACGTAGGTATATAAAGTGTCACGTTTTAAAGTGGGCTGGCTATCAAAATTCAAAACATTGGCATACTGGACCGTAATTGTCGCAATCTTTCTAATAATAATAGTTTTCCTATATATTCAAGACTAATCGCTTATCGTTATCAGACCCAATCTAGAATCCGAGCCTTTTAATGTAGTCTAGAAAATTTCCAGACACACAAGAATGTATGATTCTAACCCTGGGATGAAAAACAGTGCCTAATAGCTATAGTATTAAAATAAACCCCGAACTAGGAATAAGTTGTGTATTTTGGGTTCGCTGCTAGACCCGCATAATGATAGACCCACAACATTAACGTTAATAGAAACAACGCCTTTGTTCTATTTAATAATCGCGGGGAATTACTTCAAAATGTATAATTTCAGTCAGTGTGATGATAATGCTTCCTGATAAAGGAATACGTAATGCAGCAACACACAATGTATGTAAGTTTTACCAACACAAAGACATACAAGTCGTAAGTAAATAAAGTTACACTGCACTTGAGTTCACCAAGATGCAATATGGTAATAGCGTTTTCTTACGTAAACTTCGAGGAAAGTTTTAAAAGAAAATAGAAAATATTTCACGGTTTAAGTTAAGCATGTCGCGGATTCTTATTCTTTTCAATTAAACTTTTACTTGTGGCCCATTAAACTTCTTTACACAAGTCGTTTACATCTTTAAAATTTTAATTAGTTATTTTGTACGTAATTGGAGAATCTTACGAACATACAAACGTCGAGAAAATGAAAGCTTTTATTTTACAGTATTCTTGTAGTCCACCGCAATGTCCGATAGTGAAGCTCGCGGTTAGAGAACTGGAAGCTCCCAAGGGATATTCTCAAGGCTCCCATTTCGATGTACAAGCTTTTCTGTATTACATTTTTTATTGTTTTACTTCTTGTCAGAACTTTATCGTTCGTTTCTTGAATCTGGAGAAGCTTTATACGATTAAGGTTAACTTTTCTATCAATAATTATTTTATTGTTTTGACTTTGACCGTTTTATTTAATTTTGCGAGAAACAACAGAAGCGATGTTGTCTATGAATCTCGAAAATTAACTTCTCAACACAAATGTTTGCTATTTGATTTAATTAGGAAGCACTAGTGTAAACTTTATTGTAAAGAAGCAAGACGGGAATTGCTTAATGATCGTAATTAATTAGCTGTAAAATTGATGGAATTGCGAATTCTCTTGGAGGGATTGTGTCAATTGATTAATAAATTGACTTGTACACGGAACGCTGATTGCACGAGTCGCAATAAAACATGCGTTAAAATGCGAATTCCACAGAGATCGGTTTTACTCTGCAAAGTAAAAATCTAATGCAGGTATTACAATAAAGTAGATGGAGCTGCAACTTTTTATAATCATCACAAATGTATATCTTTCAATTTAACAAAAAAAATCGTTGTGAATTCATTAAGCACCAAATATCTTTTTAGAGCATTTCAATTAAGTGTGAAAAATGCACTTGTTTACAGAATTTGTTCTTTCATCACTACGGAAGTCAAAAAACTAGTGAAACTAAACCTTACAGTATCACTCTAGATCTCCCCCTTTACGATCTCTTTACTGTTTATAACAACCTACCGAGAGACGGAGAAAGTGATGAAAGTAATGATGAAAAATTTAACTGTACCAGACGATTTCAAGATATATTGTTAAATCCATGCCTGAGATAAGTAGAATTTGCTCTATGTACCTACTTGATACTTACTAACACAACCAATCTAGGGAATGAATGGGTCAATTTTTATGTAAGATTTTGCAATAGTTTGTGCGTCATTTAAAACAGGTTTTTGCAAGTAAAGGTTTTAATCTTCCCTTCGTATACAGTGTGTAAAGCGATGGGGTATACAAGAGGAAATTTTTTTAAAAATAATCATTTATGAAACAAATTAATTCTTTATGATATTTTTTACTTGCTTTGAAAGTACCAATAACGTTTCGATAATCTAAAATTTATTTATAGAAATCTGGAAAAATAATAAAATTATTTTTTTTTTATTGTAAGTTATTCTACATTATAATCAAGATAGCGTATTGCTATCAAACCACAAACAATCGAAACGTTATTGGTACTTTCAAAGCAAGCAAAAAATATTATGAAGATAAAATTTTTTTCATAAATCAATATTTAAAAAAAATCCCTCTTGTATACCTCATCGCTTTATACACTGTATAATCTGGCTTTTCAATTTGTTAAGTGAATTGAAAATAACCTTTTCGGTCCTAGTTCTATTAAATATAATATTGATAAAGCTACCACCTGAAAAAAAATGTCTTCTCTTCTATCTCCTGGATTTCGAAATTGCAGCTTTAGCTATCAGTGCGGATAATAAACACAACAAAAACCCTAACAAATTTTGCTGTATTGATGATGTAAGAATATACTAGTTCAGATTTACACGTTGTTTCATTCCTTTACTATTTACAACCCTTATTTCTTAATATCAATAGTGTGAACTCAGCCATTTGCGTTTAACCGCTCACAATAATCAATTTTTAGCGAATTGTGTAATGACGTTAATCACGTTTTAGCACAAATAATCCTTTTATGGGTCAGATTCTCAATCGCGATAATTAATCCCCAACGCGTCTCTGGAGTAAATGCTTGCGATTGCATTACACTTTTTAACCTTAACTTTGCTCTTTGGAAAAACTCTCGTAATATTAACCAAAACCCAAAAAGTAAAAAATGTTGGTTTCAGATCACTTTTCGTCTAGCTTCAAAAAACTTCGGTGTTAAATACCCGCAAGAACCTCACGAGCTCTTTCGATGCTCAACCCGTAATCCCTCAAAAATGTCTCCCCAGATTCATCCCTACCTATTCTTTTGAGTTAATTAACACCCACAAAATGGCTTCTTATTAATGAAAACGGCCATCTTTAATCATTGATTCGTTTGCTTTATTCTTGCCGCACGAATTACATGAGATTTACGATGATAAATTAAAATCCCACTGAAGATAAATTCAGCAACGTTGCATTCCTACAAAACAGGAGGTAACCTAATAGTGATTCCTTCAAAACCAATTAATTTATCTATTACCCCGACAATCTGTAGCCAGGTTTCCTACAGCTATTAAACGTTCAACACAATGTGGAATTCAAATGACGAAGAGAAAGTAGTCAAGCGACCACTCTGTAGACCCTGCCTACACACCTATAAAAATCTTCAAAATTCTAACTATATGCAGGATGAGTTTTTTTCCGATGTTTAGTATGGGGATCTCGTAAAGCGTAAGATGTGCAAAGTGGAATTGAAGAACGATCCCCTTTCAGAGTTTCTTGTAGCTCTGCAAACAACGAAGTTATAACCACAAAACCCAAAAATGTCAGTTTCGAAAATGCGCCGGCGTTCGTTTATTTTCTAAGATATCAAAAAATAGTTTTAACAAACCCCTAGTAATTATTCCTCATCTCTCAGATGGTGCTAAAATAATGTTTTTGTCATTTGTGCGTTTCGAATAAGTCACATCAACTTTCTTATTTCTTATGGACGCCACATTGGAGTTTTATGTCACTCGATACAGAAAAAAATTACAAACCAGTGACTAAACACTTAGTATTTCATTTCGAATTCAACTTTGAATTTTTGCTTCGAAGTTTACGATATAACCTAAAGCTAACCGTTTTAAATTTATCATACAAACTAAATACAACAAATGGAATTAAATGAATTAGACAATTACCGATTAAATTTACAATAAAAAAATAAATCAACAAATTTTTCGACTATTTGAATTAAAAAATTTCCAGGGCTTCTGAAGTAACTTGAACTGTTACATAAATGATGCCCCGACTACTATTTCCGATATTCAGACCGAAATTACGTGAACAATACGTTTTTTTGCACTCCTATGTAGTTTACACAGCAGTGCCTTTTTCTAGTCATTCACATTACAATGTTGGTTGAGTTCTGTACTGAAGTACCTACATTATTCCTTATTTACGTAAAGTGTAAGTTTTGCCTATTGCCAAGTGAAGTTTTGATACCCCACACCTTGTCTCCTTATTATTTGTGTCAAATTTGTTTCAAGGAGGAAGTTTACTTTAAATACTCGTAGATAATTAGATTGTTATACACGCTGACGCAAATTATAAAGTGCGTATGTAGAACGTAAATTAAATTGTTAGATATACATGCATAACATTCTTCCCTTATATCGATTTTTAGGGCAGCCTTTTAAATAATATGGGCGCACGTGAAAAATGCGATAATAAATCGGGTGATGGCAATGTGTACCATCTATTTTTATCGAGTGTTCTGATATGCAAGACAAATCGTTTAAGGGCGTGTACCGGGTCCCGCTATTTGTATTTCTTTAAAAAGAAATGTTTATGTGCATGGTCAATTTGGTTATTACCCATTGTAATGGCCATCTGTATTTTATGTAATAGTTCAAAGGCTCAATTAAAATCTTTGCCACAGAAAAGTTCATTTCTATCCAATGTTGAAATGGCAAAGTTCGAGTCACAGTCGATATTGTGAATAACAGTTACTGTGGAACAGAGTTGTCTTCTGCTACAACTCATTTTTTAAAGTCGAAAAAGCACCTCGCCTCTACCTGCAGCCATTAGTACAAAGTAAGGACGGTAAAAATTCGAAAGCAAAACGGCAAAAGGATCGATACGGTACGGTTGCAAATATTATCGGAAATATACATAACTTACTTACTTAATCAATGAGGCACAAATTTACTTGTTTACGGTCTTTAAAACAGGCAAAAGATTTACTTGCCCACGGTCAGTAAAACAGGCAGAAGATCCCTACACAATCAAGCGTTCACCTTATGAAGAAATCCGAATTTTGTGGAGATGGAACAGGGAAAATCCAACTCGTCGCGTATTCAATACGAAATCAAAACCAATCAATTCGATTTTTAATTAATTACCCGGCTCCTGTTCGTGCTAAAATTCCCGGACATATGGCAATCGCTTCGTAAATTAAGCGCGCAAAATTTGACACCAAATCAATGGGCGCCCATGAACTCGTTACATTAATTAACTTTATGTTAATTGCAAATGCAGATACAGAGCCGATCGGCCCTTACCTAATTCTATCCTTGCATGGGGAAGTAAAACGGTTTATAAACAATTAACGGCGTTGAAACCAAAAAATATTCATTGCCCCTCATCTTCGCCATGACGAGAGCCTTCGGCGGTTGCAAAATAATTCCAATATTCCAACATGAACGGTCGTAGTCGGAGTAATTAATTACGGCCTCTCCTGGTCTCCGTGGCACCGCGGAAAGTTCTCGAAATTACGGTTTTTTATGTACTGAAGCCCAAACCAATCGTTACTGTACATTTAGAGGATCCTGGAAGCTGAGAAAATTGCGAACATGAAAGGAAATTGCAGAGCAGTTGGGAGCACGTTAGTAGAAAATCGAAGGGTACATCATGGGGAAATTGAAAAAGGAACAATAAATTTGAAGGAAACTTTATGGGACTTGAAAAAAGCTGATGGGGGACTTGGAAATAATTTGTGAGCGGCTTATGAGGTACTTGGGGGCTTAGGTGAGGTATGAAATGAATTTTTAAGGAGAATTTGAAAGGAAATTGCGGAAAATTTGAGGGAGTATTAAGAGGAACGTTTTTTTAGGGAAGCCTGTTACAAACGTAAAAAAATTTGATAAGAACTTGGAGACTCGCAAGGAGAAATGAAGTGTGAAAGAAATATGAGGAAAAGGAGCCATGACGCTTCTAAGTACATCGATTGAGGCAAAATGTCTCGTGATGTAATGGTGAATTGTTTGCTTGGATGCAGCTTAAATAACAAAGGAGTTCATTTTGGTTTTCGAAAATTAGGTTCTTTCACCAATGTTAAATTGTTCCAACCAACATGAACTTCAACATTTTCTCGAGCTTGCTTATGTCAATACTTACGCATACGTTAATGTTGTGTTATGAGAGCTGACACACACAAAGTTGCCAACAGAAAGATTCTATTAACGAAAGTCAGAAGAGATCTTATTTATAAATCCTTATTAAAAGTGCACGAAATAATTTTGTTAACATAAAAAAGTTTTACACAAGAACTTTTTTAATTTTCGACATAATTGTGTTTCTCTCAAAAAAATTCTATACCTACGTACTTTTCAAATGCAGCAACACGACACCTCTTTTTCCTAACGAAATACATGACAGTATTCGCTCGTATAATTTGTAGATATAGACAAATTAATTAGCCCATATTCCGATTCTTGAGTAAATTGTAAAGGTTTACCCGGCCTCTCTAATGATTAATTCACGGAATAACTGGATTAAAATGAAAAAGGAGAACAGGGATGTTTGGCGAATTTATTGTTAATCCAACCAATAAAATATTCAGCGTTGCATAACTTACGTTCATTGTATAAGGGTAATTGGTTGAATGTAAAATTCAGGAATATTTGATTTCGCAAGGAAAACTGAAAATGAAATTACGTACATTTTGTGTAGTTTTCAACCAAGGGAAGCATTGAATATTTGACGCAGTTTAGAAAGGAGCTGGGAAATCTTGGAATTGTTAAAGCCGTCAAGTGTTTTAAAGTGTGAAATATTTACACGATTATGCCATGCTTTCTGCAATTGAAAGAGTGCAAATTAGACTCCGTTTTTTTTGTATTAAATCACAAAGCTCTTCGGTAGAGAACGCTTTTTTTGTCAGTAAGAATTTAATTGTATTAGCGAATTTCAGTCACGCTCGATTTTCATGTTTGGAGCAATCTTGATCCGTAATGCTGCACGAATATTATTACTTCGATGTTCACGTCCTATACAAATATGTTGATTGTGACTCAGATTTAAATTTGAACCGCCTCGCATCCCAACACAAACAAACATGGGACCTTTATTGTAAATGCTTCAAAAACCCTTTTGCGAATTATTTTCTAATTATAGCACAGTTTCAGCCAATCCTTGATCGTCTAAATCAAATAACTCGCCAAAATCCATTCTTTGTGCTGTAGGTACAATTTGTTTTTTTGTCGGAATGTTTGGCATACCTACTACATAGAACCCTGCTGAAAATTATTAATCAATAATTTGTTATGATCTTTAAGAAGGAGATATTTTTTAATACCTGGTAGATTTACGCCCTGAAGGCAGCAAAGACAATACGTTCCGTTCTTACCAATTTGTGGTAGCTAGACCATTGAGACCAAAAGCCGGCAAGTATGGTGACATTGACGTTGGCAGCTTTTTTCTCAAAACCCGCCGCAGAAAGCTCAGGGATGTTAATACCAAAAAGGGGTAAAAAATACTTTACAGTTGTTAGTTCGGTAGGGCATAAATAATTTTCATGCACCCTCACTGTGACGTATGTAACGGTTTTAATTTGTTCGAATTTCATTTAAGTATAGGAAAATTTACCGCTTTCTGAGTTCTGAAGAAAAGTTAAATTCAGAACTTGTCAGTTGCGAGTGTCGAATTTTGTGCGCCTGATTACCGCAAATCATCGTCACGACCAGATAATTTGGAAAATAAACTGTAAGTAATTTGAAGACTTTCTTTATTTGTTATCGATCGCCTGCGTGCGAGGTATTTTTGTAAAAAAAAGGAATTATTGCCTTTCTCTTTGCTTTAAGAAGTTGTCTTAATGTTTTCATGTGCTTTGGAATAAATTTTTGTATTTGTCGTTCTTTTAATTAAGGAACTCCTAAGAGAGTTCATGATTTCAGACTTCAGTCCATCTGTCCGTCCGTCTGTGTATCGCGAACGGTTTCGAATTTTGTTTCCAATGCACAACTGATTAAATTCAGTGATCCAGGACCTCGTTTGCTATATTTGGTACCAGTTTAATGTGATGTGTTAATTCGAATCCAAAATTACGACCCAGAGAGAGTACTCATGTTAGATTTTTCTATTCGTGCCCAAGATTTATTTCCGGTGTTTAGTTTTTTTTTTTAATTTTGAGTTAGTTGGACAGGTGCGTTGTGGGTGGTGTAGGTGACCGAAGAAAATAAAAACCCACTGATCACAAACGATCTTAAAAGATGCGGTGTGTGTGTGTAGGCGTAGGAAAGGGTTGTTACATCCTCCCCTTTCTGGATAGAGAAACATCGCGGTCACTGTCCAGATTTTGAGTAGGTTTCTCCGTGGTCTGTCTCTCTTTCTGATGGGTACGATCGGGGTCTGCTTGGATGTGCGTCATCTTGGATTTCGTAAGAGGTGAGACAATTCTTGTAGGAATTTTGATAAGATCCGTTTCTTTTTGGGGCAAACCTGGACGGAATCCTTTCTTTTGATTATTTAATGGGTGTAGGGTAAGCAACACTAGGTATTCAGGTTGGTAAGCGGAAGCGTTCTCTGGCCATCTGCGTACTTTTTCCCGCTTTCTTGGGCGATGCCTTGTTTCTGTCGAGCTTCTCCAAGAGTATCTGCCATATTGAGGAGATATCGGAGAGAAGATGGTCCTTTGGTCTTGGATGCAATTGCTGGCAGTTCTTAGGCCCCTTCCCATTTATAGGCAGGCTGGAGTCATCAGTGGGTTGGTATTTCGTAGTGTACCATGGCAAACCTGAATCGTTTGATCCAAGTCTGTTTGACCAATTGGTATGGTCATCAGTAGGTAAGTAACACCGATATGAGCTTACTTTGACGTTGAGTTCTGCACATGCTCCAATTCCAAGGTTGAACTACTGTGGATGCACCAAGCCACCCAAATAAACTAAAAATCCACTGAAGGTCATTGTGGTTGTTGTCTAAACTAACAGGTTTATTTAAGAGAAACCGGTCTGTTTCTGATGATCAGAGCTGTTTCTGATTAACAAACCTGTTTCAGCAGAACTGTTTCTGATTGACAGACCTGTTTCTAATGAATTGGCATGTTTCTGATGAACAGACCTGTTTCTGATGGTCATTTATCTATTTCTGATGATCATTTATCTGTTTCTGATGAACAGACCTGGTTGAATTTAAGTGGATTTTTAGTTTATACAACAACCACGATGACCTTCAGTGATTTGGTGCATATGCAGTAGTTTAGCCTTGGATTGGCGGATGCGCAGAATTCAAGGTCAAAGTGAACTCATATCGGCGTTACTTATTGTAGTAAGCCGATCCGGGCCCACTTTGACGTGGAGTTCTGCGCATGCGCAAAGTTCAATGTTAAACCGAAACAGGTCTGCTTCTGTTAAACGGTCCTTTTTCTACTGGACAGAGTTGTCTCTATGGTTTTAATGAACAGACCTGTTTCTGTTTAACTGCCCTGTTTCTGATCAGCAGACCTGTAATTCCGTCGACAAATACAACTTAATCGAATAACATTGGGCCTTACTTCTCTACGGTCATCTTTTGCTAGTTGCGGTTTTAGGTTTAGGTTTTTCCTTTCCACGGAGTTTGCCTGCGGATGGTACACGAGTGTGAGGGACTACGTTATCCCCAAGCAATGGGTGAAATGCTGCATTGTGTTGCTAACGAATTGGGCCCCATTAACGCTGCGTAAAGCTTCTGCGATGAGTACTTCTGTGCTTGTTTTGGTATCTGCTTGTAGGAGAGCAAAGAGCGGGACCAACCGGTAGAGGGGGAGGAAGGGGGGTAGAAGAGTATCGTTGGCAGTATTGGCAGTTTTTGACATATTCCACGACTTCCTGCCGGTCCAGTAGTACCAGGTGGCTACTTTGTGGTACGTCCGGTCGGTTCCGTTAGGTTCACCTGTGAGAAGATCGTGGAATTCGTGCAGTACTCGGACCATTCCCTGATGCGGAAACACCACCTGCAGCTCTTCGTGTTAAGGTCCTGAGTGAAGCGGTATAAGATACCTTGTGCTAAAAATTAACCTTTCTTAGTCCGGTGGAGAAACTCGATTATTTTTCGGAGATCCGTTTCTTCTAACTGGCCCGTTAGGATTTGGCTTGCTGGTCTGGTTGGAACGCCGACCGAGATGGTGCAGATGGGACAGTCGTCCTGGGTTTACTCCGTCTTGAGAGCGTGTCGACGTTTTGGTTCCCTGGAGAGTATTCGTAGCCTTGGATTGGTAGTGCCCAATTACCATTTTAAGTGTTGGTGGTCGGTGATGACGGTTATGCGGCCTACGTACCCTCGGAATTTAGTGAAAGTCCATACAACGGCGAGAGCTACTCTTTCCGTCGTAGAGTAGTTTCTTGTTGCTGCGGTAAGGAGATGACCGGCATATGGAACTGGTTTTCTTCCGTTTTTTCGTCTTGGACATGGCGTACTTACTATGCGGTAGAATCTCTCTGTGTCAGGATGGTGGCTGAGGTTAGGAGCGTTTTCAGCGTTTGGAAGTCCTTTCCTGTTCCGGTCCCCAGATTGGTGTTACGTGTTTCAGGTTTCGCGGTGTTGGGGGCTTCGTGATGGCCTCCGTGGGATCCATGACAATCCTTTCAGTCACCAAAGTATTTAATGCTTTTTCGGGCGAAGTGGCACTTGGTACGCCTAGGTTTTAGGTTGAATTGAATTGAAACTTACCGAAGTTCCGAAATTTTCGGAAAGGACAATAATGCCGTCTAGGTGGGCTAGGACCGTTATGTCTACGACGTTTGACTTTATTCGGTCGATGAAGCATTGGAAAGTGGCGGTCGCGTCCAAAGAGCATACGTTAGTATCGGTAAAGCTCTAGGAGAGAAACGAATGCTGTCTTGTCCCTGTCCTTCTCGGATACCGCGATCTGCCGATCGGTCTATGGAAGTCATCAGCTTAGGCTGTATGGAGTAGGTCGTCGATGCGAGGCAGGGAATAGTTGTCGGGAAGAAATACCGCGTTCAGCTTTCGGTAATCAATTCAGACGCGAGTGGAACCGTGGCGATCCACATTCTTCTTTGATGGCTGCTGCTAGGATGCTGGTTAGCTCTGCATTGGGTGTGCGATGCTTTACGGAATTCAGTCGATACAGGGGCTAACTAATTGGTTAGCATTGTCGTGTCTCGACTGTGCGGACCAAGAACGGTGTCGGATCTCCCCCTGGTGCGGACGTGTCTCCGTTCTCGGCGAGGAGAGTGTTGAGGTGCATTTGTTCGTTGGGTGGGAGGGTGTGTTCTTCGTCGGGCCGTAAGCGGATTTCCTCGTAGTCGATAATACATAACGAGATCGATCGACGGATTCGTTTGCGTGGCCATATAGAGGTCGTAGCTGTGCTACTGGCAACGTCGGAAGGGTATCCGTATCGTTCGGCGGGAGAGAAGGGAAGCTGCTGCCATCCTGCGTCTCCCGTGCTTGGTTCCGGTTTGTAAGTGGTGAAGAAATTCGCGGTGAAGGTGAGAACGATACCGGCGTCTCTGATGAAATATACTGCAAGAAGGATGCGATTTCTTGCTTGATGTAAGACTAATAATTCTGTGCTCACCTTGCATTACAGTTTGGGGCCTTGGTTCTCCGTCGGTTAAAGGATAACGTTTAGGTCCGGAGGTAGAAACTTGTAGTTAGCGGAGCGCAGTATCGAGTAAAGCTGGTGTCCCGTGATGCTTTGTTGACCACCATAGCACTCGCGACACTAATTTGATGACTTCCGCGAGGTGAAAGTCTTCTAGGGTCGCCTTCGCGTTTTCCGCACCCGACGCACGCGAGAGGGGGGGTAGTCGCAATGGGAGCTGGTGGCACCGCATCCTTCGCATTGGACGTCCGTTCTTCGGCCATTTTTCGTTTACGGCACCCATGTACTGTCTGGTTCTAGTTGCTGGGGTCTTCGTAGATTTGACGGAGCTCCTCCTGGAGTTCGATGAAGGTGGTCAAGGAAGTTCTACCTACAACCAGTGTGTAAAAGGAAATAGTTTAGTATAGAAACCAAAGAAAAGGCTACAAAAAGCACAATACCCACTAGGACATAATATTTAATATAATACTTTATTAGTGTAGTGACAAATAAATCATTAGTTACTCTTTGTTTAATTCATCAGTGCCCGGTAGAAGAACCAAAAATTAACGTTAATCGACGACTAAATATTTTAGAATGTTAGAGCCACGTGTGATTCTTAGGTAAGATATTTTCCATTCTAATATTTTTTAATCGTCGTTTGTGAAACTGAGTAGGTACATAGGTATCGTATGGTGCAATGAAAAACTGAAGTTTATTCCGAACTCAGGGGTATGTTAAGCATAAATTATAATTGGAATAATCTGTTTTCACAAAGTAATATAATCTACAGTGGGTCGCAACATTTCTAGTAGTGTATGTATTGTTCTTTGGCAAAAGTAACACTATTCAGTCAATAATAAGTCAAACTATAAGGAGAGTAGGTTAGAAACTTTGTAGTTTGTGCGTGTGGATAAAACTTGTAATCAATAGATAATCGTCAGCCTATATAAAGTTCGGTAATTTCGCTTACCTAAATCCTTTTCAATTCTATTTTATTCCATTCAATTTAGTATGGTGGCTATTTATCGTAGCTTGTTAAAATTGTTTCCACACACAGCAACATCCCCAGCCTGGAAAACTGACCCTTTGATGAATGTTCGGTCGCAGGTGCATAATAAATCAGTGAGGTTTCAGATAATTCCTGCCCACAAATTCCCATAAATATTTCTCCGCATTGTCAATTGAAAAATGTCTTGTTCAATTTCTGCATTGGTGGATACACTAAGCCAAAGAGAATCTGTGCTTTGCTTTTGAAGTTTCTGTAAGTCGCTGTGAAATCGAGACATTTCAGAAAAAATCCTTGTAATGGAAAAGCGGGTTTACTTTCTTTAAATTAGATTAGGCGGAATTGATTTTTAATATTTACGTAGAAAACCGCCGTATTGATACAAACGTCGCGATCGTTTCATCTCGATTCGCAGAAAATTTCTTCCTATATTTGTATATTCCGCATCGCGAATCGAAAAAGATAAGTCGAAACGAACGGCTTTAATGTAATCTTTACGTGCACGCGAACACGACAATAACTAATGTTACTACACAGAAAATGCTGAGACAGACACCAAGTTGTCAGGTTTTGTAGAAGTTGAACAAGAGCAACGCTTCCGTTATTTCGTGTCTGCGCTCCCATCCATGTCAGGAAGTGTGGCGAAAGCACATACTAAAGTTTTAAGAGCCAAACTTTCGAATAACTAAATCCCGTTTTATGGACTAATAATAAAATAAACCATTTTGTAACTGGACACATCGTTAGTATACCTCGGGGAGAGAATTTTCCGCGAGCTTCCAGGAAAGCAAACTACAGCAATTACAAGATCTAGTTTCCTCATTTTTTTTTTACTAATTACGAAAGATTGCTGTTTCTCAGATGATTCAATTTATCGATGCGTTTCCAGTTGTTAATGCAATTACTTGATAGCTCTTCTGAACCTTCGACCTTATACTCTTTGGGTCGTTGCGTTTTCGAGTGTACTCTGCCGAGTGTTTGATGTCCCTCAAAATAACATCAAATATTGATTAATCTATTGGATCTAATTGCTTTTATCCCGTAATGTTTGGTTTAGTTAGTCAAACGTGCTTCATTACAACTTGATTATTTATGAAATTTGAATTTCCATAATTACGATTTGCAATTACCTACATGCTAACTGCGTGAATTGAATAAAAAAATTATGACAACAGGGAATCCAATAGAATTGAATTATAAGGACGACTACCTTTAACGATATGAAACCCCAGAGTGATACTCTGAATAATGTCAAATTTTGGAATGAAAATAACTTTCCTTGTGAAAGTTTGTTGAATCGTTACCAATGTCAGATCCTGAAGAAAAAAGTTAACACGAGGGTGAAAAATTAACTATGGCTAGTCTTAAAAGAACTCACTGTATATCCTTAACAACGCGTGTTTAAAAAAATTCTTTTCAACCATGTTCCCATTTAAGATTTAAACTACTCGTCCGTATTCAAATACGAGTACAAATACAAAAATACAATTTACTTTATTTATATGGCGCCTAATTCTGTCCTTCGAGCAGTTCAACTTTGAATTGAACAATTGGAGCACCCTCTGTTTTATGATTTGAGGAATGGAACGAAAAATATGTCGTTTAACCCTGGCTCATAGAGGAAGGAGGCCTTTTCGTTTACAAAATTCCCAGGAATGTCCAATGTTTCACAATCCAAATGACCGAGTTGATTTGCAGGGTATTAATTGCACACACAATTTGTTTAATTATTGCGGATGTTTAAGTTTATGCCGTCTGCATGTCGTTTTTCTTACTATAGAAATTGAAATTGGGTTGTGAATTCCCACGCTTATTTTTTTACGAATAACTCATGTTGTGCGATATCGTTCTTTGACAAAAAACATACGACATAACCTGGCTTATTGCTAATTCACGCAGTTTTTGTGAATTTGATTTAATACGGCGGCGATACGCGAGCTGAATTTACATAATTAACAAATGACCAGTTAATGCAATTGAGCAGAAGTTAATGCCCATGAAACGTATTTATTACGGTATACGGGAAGTCTTCTTAGTGGGTACTCGTATTTGAATACGGACGAGTAGTTAAAACTATCGTTACTGAATTTCGATAAGAAAATAGTTATTTATTATATAAGACGAGAAAGGGTTGTTTCTGTCATCGAGTGAAAGATGTACGAGATGGTTAATTTCCATTTATCCTCGTGTATAATACAGAACTTTATTTTATAGCAAAAGCCATACAAATCATTGTAAAATTCTGAATTTAATTTAAACGTCAAAAATTTCGGGCTCCGCGTCCCATTTTTCATAGATGTCATTAGACTGCTTTGTTTTTTTAATCTATCCTTACCGTTAGAGTGATTATTTATCTACTCTTACTGTTAAAGAGAGACTTAGCCTACTCATTCGAACTTATTAAAATGTCAATTTACATACTAAAACAATTTATTCCCGTGATTACCATAGGAACGATATAACAAAATAAAATGAAAGTGTGCGTGGTATCGACGCTTCGAGTTTAAGTAAAGTGGACTTGTGGTACGCTTTCTGAGTCATTGCGAAGTTATTTACAAACTTTCATTAATATTGCGGGTAACAACACATCAATTCGGATCTTTACCTAGCGAGGATGGTAATCACTGTTTAAACAATCAGGAAACGGATTTGAATTGGTACGAGTTTGCGTTTTCGTTCTAATTGTCCTATCGTTGGAATCTCTGGTGATTGGATTCATAATTTGGGGATTCCGAAATAATTAGTTTGGATGGGATTCACATATCAATACTTCTAGTGAGAATATACTTTTTTATAGTTAGCACCGCCATTTGCATCTCGCGTATTTAGAGTGTACCTTTTTAGGTCGACTGTAATTTGTTGCACTGCTCTCTTATATAAGAAGTAGGTAAATTTTTGTCATCAATGAAGGGGGGTTACTTTTGATTTCTTTTAGGGTTCAAATTTTAGTTCCAGTGTAACTTTAACTTTAAGGGCCATTTTTAAGTCCTAGTTTACGTTCAATTTCAGGCTTCGGACACATCTGACATTACATACGATTCTGTTTGACGTACAAGTTTCGGGAACCTTGGATTAAGCTCACCAACGTCTGCGGTTGCCGACGCCCTTGATCTTTCCACCTGCCGATAACAAGCGGCTATTTTGCTGTGAAATAGGTTACCGGGTCATGAACGAGATTTGATATCGATCTCCATAAGGAGCAACTTCTGTAACTATTTCGCCCCTTCTATTACATTTTAGTAATTTGTGAACATTAGTACCTACTCAATATCTTTGCCATATTGGTTAAGTTATGCTCGAGTTTAAAACGCGAATGTTGTTGGAGACCACCACTTCTTTCGGAAGGGGTTGACCAATTAAGTATCGTACCGGGTATAGAAGCAGATTACGAGTAGATCGAGACCCTTCAGGCATTAATCAATTATTTATTTATATACCGAACCCTGCGACTTTGGGAGGTCTTTTGACTGATTTCAGGTTTTGGATGCGAGAAGTGAGTTCACTTCTTGGCGTCAACATCTATCTTTATTCCAAGGTAAGAGTTGCTTTATATGTTTTACGTGTACTTATACGTGCGAATTTTTGCCCGGAATATCAATTTAATTGTGTAAAAGTGTCTTTTGATTCAGTAATTAGTTGTTAATCGGTCATTCTTGATTGGGGGGTTTGGTTAATTTAGGAATTTTAATTCCACATTTAATATACTAAGAGTTTGAAGTAAGGTAATTAATAATTTTGAGTATTTCGTATTTGTGTGATACGCTGCTCAATTATGTTTGAGTTGATATTTGATAATAAACTAGTATTTCGTTTGGTACTTAACTTGACTTATACTGTTTTATCAGAACTTCCCAACTTCATACTGGGAGAGTTAAGATAGAAATTGAGTGACGCTTAACCCCATTGGTAAGCGCAACGATGTTAAGAAGATCACATGGCCAAAACGAACTCCCGCTGTGGAAGATCTCAAGCACATATTTTGTGTTCCAGCCCTGAGCTAGTTGGCCGTTTATGCGGAGGGTTTTAGGTAACGTAGCGCCAACTCTGCCAACCGTAATATGCGTTGTTAAATAATCTGGGTTAAAAGTCCTGTATATTTAATTTTTTTCCTATTTTGATGTGTAGTTCAGCAAGGCTTAATTGGAAAAGGTTACTTAGTTTTTTCAACGAATTAAATTATATTTCGTCGTCATAATTTCAGTTTATGAACTTATTCCCAGTTAGGTTTAGCCATGTATTAGCGCATATAACCAAGATAATAACTAAAGAAAAATGTTTAAAGATTTAAGTCAATTGGGTTAGATGTTAAAATGTCATCACCTAGGGAGCTATATCTTATTTTTAAGGAGCGTTTGTTAAATCCATAGGATTCCTCGAAAACTTTATTTTATTCAAGTATTTTAACAAGAATTATGATAAGGGGGTTAGAATTTTAGTATTTTTAGACCACACAAGAGGTAGTTCGAGTGCATCTCAATTTATGTTTCCACCGTTTAGTTAATCTTGAGTCATGCACCAGATCGAGTGGTTACTTACTCCCTATGCATGGGAGTTTTGATGATTTCCTGGATCAAGAAAAATATAAAAAATTAATTATATATCTGCAGAACCCAATTGATTAAGCTAGTCGGTGCAATTCATAATTTCATACATGTTAAAACAATTACCTCAAAACCATTGCAAGATAAAAACAAAACTCTATTTCTTCTCTCAAACATCCACGAATTCATTCTTTTAATTTTCATGTAGTGCCTGTAATTTTACCCCGAGAAGGTTATTTTAACCCTATAAACTCATTTGAAGAGTAATTGAACCTCCCGATGTATACTTTACCGATCGATGGTTTTAAGAGTGAATCTTTAATTAACCGTTTTAGAATGGATCTTTGAAAAACGAGGCTTTTGAAGTGAATACGTTAATACAAACCTGAAACACTCCTGATTTTTATCGCATCTCTTTGCAGGAGTCGGAAGTCCTTTTAGAAATTCACTAAGTACATTTTTATCATATTTCTCTTTCAAGCACTCTGTTTGAGATTAATGTATTCATGTAAACTAGTTTCGTATTACATTTCGAGATTTGAAACTTGTCACTCCGGTAGGTGTTATAAATTAGATTGAGTTTGCTATATAAAAATAATAAATATAAAACTTTGCACTTGTGTATGATGAAATGAGCTGCTTTTTATGGCCTATCCAAAGTTGTGATGTAATTGATATATAACTGACATGTTAATGCGGAAATAAGGTTGTTCGTTAAATGGACGGTTGGGAGCGAAAAAGCTCCTTTCTGAACGAACAATTTCAATTTACATATTCGCGCTTCTTTTGTGCAGCACCAGCTGTACACACAAAATAAGGGCGACGGAAATATAACGACTTACTGCTACACAGCAGATTTCTTGTTTCAAGGGTCTTCAAGTAAACTGTACGTTTCGGTGACAGGTTTAACTAGAGGATACCGTGTAGAATTTATATGGCACTTGCCACAGCAAATATCACACTTGTTACGTTATCGGGGACGATTTTGGTATTTCGAGCATCGATGTTTCTTAGCCTTCGTAAAGTTCCTCGAAATGTTTTGCAGAAATAAAATTGGATTAAGAAATATTTTATACCTCTGTAAAAGGGGATATTGCCCATTTCATTCGCAATGTTCTTTTTTATGTGGCCTGTAACATGGTATAGGAGATGTATTCCTATTTCTATTATGATACAAGAGCTATTGTTTTTACTACTAAGGCGTTTTTAATACGTACATTGAGTTTTCGGTACAGGCAATTCGTTATTTATTGGGGTAATATGTGGAAACTTGAACCACGCAGGAAATGCAATCTATACAGAAACACCGGAAAACGGAAGAATACAGCATTTGGTGCTTGTCTGTCAAAATCGTTTTGATATATTGCCATAAAGATTTTGCGCTACCGGTTGTCCAAAATGGTTAGCAAGACTAGAGGAGCACACATTTTTGTTCCTGTGTGTCCATACTTATTATCTTAAATAGAACACCCTGTAATTTTATTGCATTTTCGAAATATCCTCCGTTGACTTGAATTTCAAAGAATCTCCCAAAATCAACAAAACTGACTTGATGCTACATGAAAATGATTTAAATTTAAATTTTGATCGCACTTCTTACAGGGTGTTTCAAAATGAATGATCAATTTTAATAACATCAAATCCTAAAAAATTAATTTTTTCAAATGAATCGTGCTTTATTTTTTTGCACTTTCAAATGTCCAAAGAAAGTCTACATCGGTCAATTATTATATATATCACCTCCCAAATTAAATCCGGAGGTAAAAGCAGCAGGCACAGCGGCGGCGTTAAGACGGGATGAAGGTCTTGCTGAAAAACAGAACCAACTTTCTGCCTGCTTGTCAGCCATAGGAAAATTATTAATGATTTTCCTAGGAAACTTGAACAAACTAAGGAAAGTCGAAAGGTCTTAGAAGTCGTTGGTGATGCCGCAAGATTGATAACAGACTTACAAGTTGCAGAGTCTCAATCACGGAGAATTTTAGTAGGTTCAGGATTCAATACCAAGTTCAAGGCAACAATCGACGATTTACCTACCAACGAATGGTTATCCGGAGGAGATTTAATATGAATTTAATATGGAAGCCGTATACGCTGCGTTCAGCTTTGTCCCTTATAAACCTTAACTCTTAAACGATTTTTTAGAGGAGTCCAAATGCTAAAACCGAGCGCTGCAAAGTATGATTATACTTGGGACCCAGGCGAGGTTTTATCATTTTTGGAAAATTGGGATAGCGTAAATTGTCAAAGAAACTAGACAACTCGTTTAGCATTAGCTACAGCTCATCGGGTGCAAACATTATCCTTAATCGATATTCGAAATACATATAAAATACCCGATGGGACGGCAATACAAATTAAAATATCAGATCGAATAAAAGCTTCACGTAAAAATGGCACGCAACCTCTTTTGTCTTTACCCTTTTTACCAGACAGACCTAATATGTATATGTGTGGCAACCACGTTAGAGATCTATCTCACTAAAATCAGTGTGCATAGGACCAAAAACTTGCCATAAGTTCATTGCCAGGTTCATCGCCCCCAGAGTGGGATTAATACTGCAATTTTTTCTGCTCATTCTACTAGGCTAGCTTCCAGAAACGGTTTAAAGCTGGATGAAATACCACGAACAGCAGGATGGTCCAAAAATTTCGATACTTTTGCCAAATATAACAATAGACCACTGCATTTGCAAAATTAATTGTTTTATGCCTTACTTTAACAAATAAGTACCTTAAGGCGGAAACACATTACTGTCACGTCACATGAGCACACGTGCTATCACGTCAAGCATACCTTCGCGTGATGTCACGCTAGGTGTCGCGTGGTAGCTTTCGTTGCAATTTAAGATTTGCATTTAGTCATTAGTAGCGATGGAGCGAAGTAGAGATTCTTCTTCGTCAAGTTCTTCAGACGAGGAAGAGGATATAGAAAACGTGGCTGCTTTCACGGTGGCTAAGATTCTACCAATTTCCTCCCAAGCTTCTTGTCGAACCCTCTGATCCCGGTACGCAGAGGAATGATTGTGTAGCCCTTCATGCTGTCTCACCAGTTCAATTAAATGTTCGTCCATCTTTTTCTTGACAAAACCACTTCGGAAAACACTTGACGTGATGTCACGTTCTACTACAAAATGTAATTTTGCGGGATAACGGAGGCGTGATATCATGCAAGATCAGAACAGCACGTCGTGAATGCGTGAGGTGACAGTAGTATGATTCTAAAGACATAAACGTCATAAACTTCTATACGTCAGTGGAGTTGCACATATTGCGCAGGTAACGTGAGTTTGCGTGATAGCACGTGACGTGACAGTAATGTGTTTCCGCCTTTACTTTCACTGATGTTTGTAACATAAGAACATATAGTGTTGCCGCGAGACGAGACGAGACGAGACTTTCGAAGGTCGCGTCTCGTCTCGTGACCTCGAGATGAGACCAACTCAAGTCTCGTCTAGCCCTGGTTCAGTCTCGTCTCGTTTGGTCTCGCGTGGTTCCGCCATACTATCCAAAAATGGTGTCGAGCATATAAAAGGCACCACCAAGGCATGACAAATAATAATGACCTTCTTTATCTATCTGCTAATCATGAAACATAATTATGCGTATTTTAACGATTTTCTTTACCATTCTGCAGCTAAAAAATATTAGCTTTTATAAAATGTATCTTGTAATGTAACTAGATAGGAAAGTCTCACTGAATTCTTTGTTACTTAAATATTTAAAGATAATCATTCTGTCCAAGTTATTTTGTAAAATACCTTTGTATACCTTTATGTATACCTTTATGATCTTAACTACGTGGTAAATATGTAACCTACAGTAACTGTATTTGGATATGTCATATGTCCACAATATACATTTTACCTTAAGCAGCGCCTTTATTCACAGAATTTCGCAAGAACACAAAGAAAAGTGTAAACTCATACTAAAGTACCTATAGCATTTTAGCCCCAATATGGCGACCACATCATAATGTTGTTTAATTTACTTATTTTTTGTATAGTTATTAAGCAAAATGTTTGTACTTTAGTTGTAGCTTTACGTGTTCAGCTCCATTGTTTATTGTATTAAATTGTGTTAATAGGCCGGAAGAGTAGAATAGTAACTTTTATACTTCTGGAAATAAATCGGTTCTATTCGTAGTTTCTCGCATCTTCTTTAAACATCTACATCTCGTTGATCGCTTCATATAATTAAGATCGAACATCAGGTAAGTTCGTTTGATCTTTTAGTTATTTTCTTGAGAATCATTTCTTAACCTGTCGCTACAAGAACGTCTAAGTTTTGACAATTGCAACCGATTTTATACTAATTGTTTATCTTCGCACTATATTGTGAAATTCTGCCACCATTTCTTTTTATGCTTTGAAAGCCTTTGAAAAACCACAATGGGTACATTGTTTTCTCTATTCAGGAAGTGAGGTTACCACATGTACGTCATTAATTCAAACTTACGTACCCCTTGGGTTTCGGAATGCGATATAGGTAACACAAAAATAGGTAATTAAATTAGAGCCCGTGTGGGGCAGTTCTGTTTAAGCTGGGCCCCGCTACTAAAGGTCTCTGGGCATAATATGTGTAAATGTGTAGTAGGTTGCGTTAGTAGAGCAGCCTTGGCTGAAGCCTCGCCCACTCAAAAATAAAAGTAAAAATAAAATAAATAAATAAACATATAGCATAACCTAAACGGAAACGTGTTAACAAAGAGGAATTCTATGAAAATAACTGTATCTAAAAAGGATACAGCCACGTCCTCATTCTTGTAAAGACGCTTAGATAATTAATGTAAACACTTTTAGCGTGATAATCTTAATGCAATGGTACCAACTACTCCTAACACACTAAGATCGCAGTATGTCTGTTACACAAACCAAGAGTACATTCAACGAGACATTACAAGATCTTCATGTAGATTTCGAAAACGCGATCAAATATAGGTTGTTCTGTTTAAAATAAGAAAGTTGTTATCTGCATATCGAAAGTGAAACGATCGTCATATTATTGTCTTTCGATAGATCATGACAAACTATATTAGTATGCATACTTTCAGAATTAAATTATCAAGGAGAGCCTGAAGTAAATTTGAATTTGATAAATTGTGTTATTTAATGTTAAGAATGAATTCAATTTAAATTGTTGTAAATGTTTATAGCAAGCAATATACGTTTTTGTAACAAATTCTTTGCACTAAGCAAGGTGCATGTGGAAACTATTTGGAAATTGAGTTATTTTTAATATACAGGTATATAGCCGTTTGGTCTTCTCCTTTTTGCTGGCGCGTTTAGTAATTTTCAATCAAAAATGGTAAAATAAATGTAGTAAAAAATAAGCTAGCCGACGACGAACAATAATTTGTTTCATTTTGGTACCGTTTTTGTTCAGAATTTCAAAAAGTTTGTTAACCGAAGAGACGCTTTTATTGCAAGAAATACCATTGCATTAAGGAGCATGCAAAACAATAATTTTAAAATATAAATACAAAAAGAGGCAAAAAATAACACAAAATTATTGTATATCTAAGTATTATGCAATTATGCATTCAGAAATTAGATATTTGAACTTTTTCTTAAATTGTTGGCGGCAAGCTCTTACTTGGGGATTGCAGTATATTAATAGTTCAAGTGATAGCAATCGTGAAGAAAATTAAAAAGAAACCCCCTACATAAATCCCTAATCTTCCCCAGCTTAATGCAGTAATTTCGTGAAATCTTAATATAAAGATTTATAAATAAGATATATTTTTTCAAACTTCTTGAAACTTTCTAGCGCAATACTTTTATCAACAATTAGTCTCGAGAGGATTTTATCCGCAAACACTTGCGTCGAGAGCAAAACGATACAGTTTTACTGCCACGGTAAGCACATTTGAATTCCAGTTGAAATCGTACCAAATTGCTAAGCAATTACAGTATAAACACTCCATTACGAAATTCGGTTTCCTAATTCGAGTTTCGCTTATCCGTCCAGATTGCGGAGGACCTTTACGGCGTGACACATTTTATTTTACACTAGAAAGTCTGTCACTAAACGTAATGAATTAAATAAATTGAGGATAAAGTTATGAAGTTTCGTCGGCGCGCGGTTTTACGGTGTTCAATCTCTGTCACCCCACAGATTTTAGCGGATCATCTCGCAGGTCTTTTATCTATCTGCAAATCTCGACCGAATAGCTTTATTTACTTATCGGAATCTCGACGTCGTGGCGCGCGGGTGAAGGGATTTTTCGCGAAAGTACAAATTAGAAATGAAATTATTACTCGCGCGCTTTTTATTGAAGAGGGTGAAAACACTTCATTTCGAGCGCGTCGCGATGCTAAGGGCGGAAAGTTATATAAATGTCTACGCAAGTTATCAACTGAACTATACGTCATTTGAGTACCTCATTTCCTTTCTCACATTTACCGATAAAATCAGTTATACTTGTAGACACACTTGGCGTCCTCTTTCGCTGGCGGCTGTTGAGAGTCCATTTTGTATCCTGTTCGGTTATCTTAACGACTATTTGCATGAGAGGGGAAACATATCTCTCGGGAAGAGCCGAAGTAAATCGCGCTTATCGCTTTCATTATTACAAATAAACACTCTCTGATACGTTGACGTTTTTTCGGATTATTGATTTTTGCGACATAAATTGCGAACGGTCACGCTAAAATATATAGAATCAAAAGGAACTTTGGAATTCTAAAGACGAGTTAGTTGAAGATTCCGCGATAAAGGGAGAGCACACCAAACAATGGTCTCAAACTTGAATTAGTTACGTTCGAGCAGAGAATTTTGAACGATAACCCAACTAAAGAAGTTAAAGAAGAAGATAGACAAACACGGGAGTAATAGCGACGTCGCATGAATACTAAACGAGCCGACGCCGGTCGTCGTTCCGAACTTCGGCAATAAAACGTTGAGAAGTACAAACGCAGGTAAGACATTACCCTTATTCTCGTCGTTTAATTAAATAAAACCCAAACATACACCGAAAGTAATCCACAATAGTTTGCTTGAAAATATTTATCACTAATCCTCGTTATTTTATGAAATTATCCCAAATTGCAATTTACGGAATTAAATTGATTTCTATTTTAGGTTAGTTAATTTATTTATGTAGCGGCAGCGAGTTGTGCATTCACGTAATTTCAAATGATATGTATTATTGAAATGACGTGATTGATAGTTGGGGGTGCAAATTGAATGTATATATTTACATGGAACTACAACTCACTTTTTGTTTTACTGAAACGGATGACGAGTACAGGAATTTACCACATTATAACTAGCCCTCTGTTTTTCTTCAATTTCATATAATACGAGGGGACATTTTTACATACTCAGCCATAAAAAATATGGTCGATGTAAAACTGCAACACAAAAGCAGCCGTATAATGGAGAGAATGCTCCATTAAGTAAAATGTGGTCGAAACAATTTCGTTGGGGTCGAGAATCCATCCAAGGTGATCCAAAATCTGGTACGCCTCTATACAGGAGGGAATAAGCAGAATATGACAAGATTGTGTTAACAGATCGAAGAATTAAAGTTTTAATGCGATCAAAAATGAGTTGGTGTCACCTTTGGAATTTTTGTTTACATGGGAAATCGTATTTAGCTTAAATTTTCAAAGGTAGCTCGACCGCCTTCATTCTTGATCAGAGTCAAACTCAATCCAGCTCCACTCCTTTACAAAATTTTATCCTTAAGGTTAGCTTGATTAGACCTCTCCAAATCTGACTCTATGTACCAAATTTTAAATCGGTGATTAACCCTTTCTGACGCTTTTAGTAATAAATTAAACATCCAAAATTCCCTTAATTTTCAATATAAAAATACCTATTTATCATCTCAGGCCTTTCTGCAAGGAAGTTTTTATTAAATGAAGATAACTTAAGTTTCTAAATAGATCGCGTCGGCTGGAATGGATGTTGAGACCGACTACTGTCTTAAAAATGCCTTGAAATTGTAGACTCCGGGTAAAATATTGAAGATAACGAAACGCTGAGGTTGTTATCGTGTTGTTGATGACCACGAAACTGTCGATATTTGCTGCCATTTTTTTAACTAGCAAAACATTTTAGTGGAGAGAGTGCAAAATTCTTTTTAACTTTTTTACAAAAATGAATTATTTGGTTTTCATGTCGCATAACTTAATTGTAATTGATACAAAAAGTTCTTTTGCGAAATATGATTAGTTTACATTTAACTTCGCCTGGAAAATCTTAACCGTAATTGAACGTACTGAGGTCATGAGCGCATTTTTCTTTTTACTCCTATTTTTCTCCTATTTAAAATAGTATGTCCTCGTACTACAAAACTTTCCTGATTAGTACTCGTAATTAACCAAATTGGTAGGTACAGGTTTTATTTAGATATTTAAAAGTATATTTTCCGCGATTCCTGTGGTACAACGGATAAACTCTCTGGTCACCCCAATGGTCAGCGAATGATTCTGTTGGTATCTGTGCCAAAAACGGTCGCTTTCAAATCTAAAACGCGAGTCTTTCAGTTCAGGACCGTACTGGTCACATTGAACGCCAAAACCCAAATCTCTGTAAGTATTCGAAAAATAATCCCCCTCTTAGTTGCTAAAGTAATATTTTCACGGCCACAACGGTGAATTATTACCCAAAAGGCGATGCCTAATTGTTTACTGGTTAGTATCTTTTATTTCACCAATCCCAAACATTGGTTAAAGGTCTCACTCAATTCAAAACATGCACGTTTAGCATTTTCTACGGTACAAGTTTATCTCATGATGATCTACGAAATGCAATACGATATCTCCATTTAAAAAGTGGTAAAAAATTTGATCTACAATTTCAAATCAATTGAAATTTGACAGTTGGGTATGTCAATACATTCCAAACACATTTATGATGTAAAAATATTAAATACTTTGAGTTTAAAATGAAAAAAGTGACAAGTAAACATCCTTACTATAACGGGAACCCTTTAAAGGGGCTGATTTTTGTTATTTCGTTAGGATAGCTCAGTTCTAGGTATTCGAAGTATTGACAAGTGCCCATACAGAGTGATCTCCCTAGATGATTGGTTATTCAAAAATTTTGCTGTTCTTTAAGATTTAAAGTCAATAGTTCCATATTTAATTTGGTCGCAACTGATACCACCTTATACCAAAGTGCAGTTCGCCAGCTTATGTTGTTGATTGCAAAACCTGCACCTCATTTAATGGTTGCTGTTGCCGCACCAGTTTATTTGCTTTACCCTTGATTGGTTTGACTTGAGTCATTGCCTCTAGCCACAGGAAGCTTGTCTTAAGGAATTCCATTAGTTCATGGAGCATTGGGGATTCTTTTTTTTTTTGGTAAGGGATTGTTCTAATAGTTTGTTTGACTTACTATCCCATTCCAATTAGACTTATAAGCTGCCGTGGGTACCCCTACATTCAATAATGGGAAAATCCTTTTGTGAAGAGTCTCAATGTCGTGTCATAATTGCATTCCATAATTTGAAGATACTGCATTACTTGCATTAAATAAAAGTTCTATGGCACTGGCAAAAACTCTACTGTCACCATCAATTTTCATTTTAACCACGGCTAGCTCAGTTATAAAAAAATGTTCTTATGCCCCTTACCTTGCGGAAGTGTGACCTCGTCTCGTCTCTTAAAATCTCAAATTAAAATCAAATGGTCTGGCTTGATTACACTCTAATACGACTTTAGATGATTGAATATGTTTTTATTCCTGGATGTGGAATAAATCAATATAGAAATACAAAGTATTCAATACCTGTCAGGTGATCACGTTTCAAGGCTGGAGATAGTCCTTATCTAAAATTCATATTTATCACAATACAAATTACTGGTACACTCCCTGTTTAAAATATTTACACATTTCTGAATGCTAAACAACATTTTAATTCAACCAAAGGAATGGTATCACTGAAATTAATTGCAATTTTCCATTTTCAATGAAGCAAAATAACCATAATCCTTTGTTTAGATTTGTATCAGTAAATACAATACAAATTCGTCTCATGAAAATAATTGCACTGGTCGATTCCTTTAGGAATATTGGATTTGGATTGAAATTCCTAAAAACAATCGAATTGAAGTTCTCTTCTGGTAACAATTGATCTGCTCTATCTCCTTGGAAAATGTAGCTTCCTTTAGAAATATGGAAAGGTAACGCTTCGATGCTACAGTTGATTTTCGGCACCGCCTCGGTAACGTTATCTTCGTGATGAACGCCAAATTTGGCGGAAGAGATGTGCATATGAATCGCGAATTTATGCCAACCGGCCTCAATTTCGCGAAACGAATACTCGAGATCATGATTATGCACAGGAATTAAATGACAATGTTCCGCTGTGTTGACATTAATTTGGTCCAATTTACTAACTAGCTTTTGTTGGGGGTAAATGAACCAATTAATTGTCTTTCAATTTTCCTGTCGTATGCCGTTTTATATAAAATTTTGATTTATAGCACATTGCGTTAGCCAATGACTTCACTCAATTTTAAGGGAATTTCCTTTAACCAGCCCAGTTGTTTATCACGGTGCGTTTTTATGCCAATTAATGGAATATCGTTCTGGTGTATAATACCTGGCGCCGAAACGGAGTGGTTTATTGACGGAAACATTATCAATACGAATTCCGCACAAACATTTTTCTCCTAGTGTTTAATTGCATGATTATAATTGGATACAAATTGAGCCGGTTACGATGCAGGCTTACAAAAAGTGTTTCCTGGTCCGCGAGTTACTGGCAAACTCATTTTGCATGCGTATATAATTAATTGTAGTTAACCCGCACTGGCGGCACTTTGTCACAAATTTGAATTTGATTAAAAGTTTCTCCACCAGCACTTAATCAAAAATTGGTACAAAATTACCACAACCTACGAATATGCGTAACCTCTCTTGGTCTATACCTAGATGGCTAGATCTGCTTGTTATTGCAAATAAAATGGTATGGAAAACTGGTACCTGTATTTTTATTACAATTGTCAATGAAAGGGCATAAATTATAAGTGCCTATACAAACATTGTAAAATTAGGCATTAGTGAAATGAGTACCTACATTTATGCGACAGTTTAGTAAGTTCAAGGAAATTCACTCCTTAATGCAATCCTTCGAATGACAATTCAGTTGTGGACAGTTCACCCTGGAATCAGCACACAAAAACATATACTACTCTATTACTTTTGCTTATGCAGCACTTTTGTTAGGCAAATATTAACGTTGCTTTCAAGAAAGTGGACGAGTGGCGTATTGATTGCGTTGAATATGCTAAGCTCGCCCTCTAAATAATAAATGTGGCAAACATTGTGCTGTATGCAATAAATGCAGGCACAGTTGTTATACATCTCCGCATGAACCGTAGCATTATGCATGTAGATTTGAATATCGCCCTAATTACCATACTACTTTATATTTTTTATGCCTTACCAATAGCTGCCACGTTCGAGAAAACTACGCACCTGCGCAAGGTATATTAATATACAACTTTTGCAAGTATAAAACTTTGGTTTTACAGCCAGTACGCATAAAAACTTTGTTGGGCAAATATCTGAAGTCTTAAAATTTTCAGTCTGCCAAAAATATCTCTTTGTATCGACATTCCGAATATATTAAAAGTGTTTGGTTTCCTTTTGTGTTCGGAAACGCAATTTGAAATTTATTAAAGCATAATATTGTAACGTCCCATGAGAATGTGTTTATTTTCCAGTGACTTTCTCGCACCTGTAGAGGTCATTCGCATTCATTATAAATATACAAAATGTAACGGCTCTTTGCAGTGTGGGGGTGGAGGGTGCTTATTTACACCTTTTATTTACCCCGTCGGTCGGTTTTAAAGACGTAGTTGCAAAAGAAATCAAGGGAAATGTTTTATTGTAGCCGAGAATGTTTGTCGAGAAAAGCGGAAGGGAAAGTCGTTAAAATGTAGCATACTTTTGATTAGGTACCTTATTAAGGGAGAAGTTACGCAACAATATCTTGCACTGGTTCGAGTCACAATAGCGTTATATAGTGGATTTTCTATTTCACTCATACCCTTTACTCCTCGACTAGTTAGTTAATCAACAGTAACAGCTACTTACGTAACTAGTTATGAAATAGCTACATTCGTATGTAATCTTAAACCAAAAGACCATTTTTAACGTTTCTAAACGCAATATGCGATATTTTCGATAGAGCATGGCTATTGAACTTAAGAAATTTATTTGGTAGATTGTTCTCTTATAAATTAGCTGCCTAGGGGTTGCTCAAAGAATCATAAACAGGTATATCCCATATTTTGCAATGGGATCATTAATTATTATTCGTTTAATGCTAAATTTATTAAAATCGTATATTGAGTAAATGGGATAATAATGAAATTATATTTTGAGCGCTCTAGGAGGTATAGGATTCCAAGAGTGGTCCTCTTCACCAAAATATGTGCTTCCTCGAACTACTCCTAGTACTTCGACTACTTCGACTAGTTTGAGAAGTACTTCGAGTACTTCGACTCTGTTCTCGCAGTTCTATTGCACCGGTCCGGACAAAAAGTCAAGAGATGTTCGCATGCGCGATCACCTTCGAACTTCATTTTTCCGAACTATTTCGACTACTTCGGAAGGTACTTCGAGTACTTCGACAACTACTTCGAGTACTTCGAGAGAAGTGTACATGATACTTAGACCTTTTCGAAGTTAATTTTCGAAAAAATTAACAGTATGGAAGAGGAAGTTAATTTTGCTTCCATGAAAAAGGCGTTGTCATCCAAAGGATGTCGATGCAGATTGTAATATCGTAATGTTCAATGTAGAAACAAATGTAGGCAAAGAGAAAACCCAAACAAGAAAAAACCCTAAAAGAAATATACGATGTTAACAGTAAGACACCCTAAACTATATTGAATAACAATTAATCAAAGTTCTTTCGTTGCTTAATGCAATAAAAATTACTCAGAATCGCCTTACAAAGCAAAAAAAGGTAACATGATAGTTAAGTTTCGTTAAAATACACATAAAAAAAGTTAATTTGCGATTTCAATTTTTTTACACGTCACCTTAATAATTTACGGTTGATTGGGTTATAACAGAAAAATCTTTTTTGACCGTATCATTTGGAAATGTCGTCAAAATTCAGAGATTCTTGCGTAGTGGAAAATTCCCCTAGGTTAAGGCTGGCGTTTGTGGTACAATTTGTTGATTAGTTACTACCTATGCCTTCGGTTGCTATGAAAATTAATGTAAGAAAGTCTTAGAAGGTACTCGTATTAAACGTTTCGCAAACGTCAGATTTGTTTTACTTAAATAATCGTAATTGAGGAGACACGAGCGTGCGGGGTGATTAAGAGCTTGAGAGTAAATAGCGCTCTTGCTCACTTTACACTTGTACTAAAAAGAACTATTGAGCTAATAAGATCTGAATCGGTCCTAAAATATTTTGACAATAGTCTACGACTGTACGTGTTTAATAGAATGGTAATTTTATATTAAAGTATGAAACATGAAGCTGCCGGATAAAGACGAATAATAGTTTAAAAGTTTAGGGACTTTTTATAGCACTTTGAAAATAAAATATTCTCAGATAACTCTGGCTGGCCACATAAATTATAGCGGTATGGTAAAATACGACGCGACGGTCGCCATTCAAGAGACACCAATAATTTTAGAATATATTGACTAAAACCTTACACATGAATCCATGTTGTCATCGCTATCTTTAAGGTCCTCGATTTTTCAGTCTTTATCGCTCGGGGATATTTTAAAATATTGTCGTTCGAGGTACAAAGAATAATTTCGCTGCGCGACTTAATCCCTTAATTTTAGCCCTTTAATTCGATCAAACACGGTGACGCAAAGTTTATACGTCTATTTTATGTTTCGTCGCCTGCCCAAAGTGATAGGTGATAATTGTATTAGTAAACTAAAGCGACCCCGTAGTAATTCTAAACAGAGCGCACTTTGATTGACTTACCCCACGAATTAAGCTTAAACGACCGACGCGACTGGTTAAAATTGTTTCTAACGGATTAATTTTATGAAGCGTATAGTTCACATCGCGGCAAAATAATAATAAAATGCAAACAGTGTAAGTTTTATGATGTAGTGCGCTTTATTCTATCCATCCGATATAGCCAAGGATTAACTCTCTAGCCGTATATAAAGTAACCTTATTGACTTTTTTTTCGTAATATAATGCAGGTGACGGCGACTGAAGAATTTCAATTTAAATTAGCTTAACCACCTTAAACCTTAAAACCTGTCATGCATTTAATGTATCTTTCAAGCAATATAAAATAAAACCGTACAGGGGATCCGTAACGCCTGTAACTGAAGCTTATTTAACAGATCTCTGCCTTTAATTTTCAAACAACATAAATTCCACAAACTAAAAATTATATGTGTTATCATTGTATTTTACCCCCCCCCCCCCCCATAATTTTAAATAGCAAATTTTAGGCTTACAAACTATTTTTATTTAAAATTTCTCTGTCTCGGGCACTTTATTAAAAAATGTTTGCTTTTTTTAAACTCCTACTCATATCCTTCTCATTCAACACTGTTATACCGGTACAAGATTCACACATGAAACCTCTATATATCCCTCTTTCACAAATTTTATCTATCTGAAATTCCTCACCTTCCTGTTCTTCCAAAATCCCACCTTTCGGAAATATACCGACTTCATTTTTCGTCCTGTTAATTAAAACCTTAAATTCCTTACTCTTAATCTGTCTATCCTTCATTCTCATACACAAATAACTCCGATTCAAACAAATTACACGAAATAACACCTACATTAAACTTACTAATTTTTCCGGTTTTCTTATTGAAAACTTGAACTCTTTTACAGCAAAAATACAAAACCCTAAAATCCCGAACACATTATTGTGTTCCAAAAATAAGTGTTTGCTTGACAAGTAGAAGACAAGCAGAATTTGTACAAAACTTTAAAATGTCACGCAGAATTTCAGGACTACTACCTATTATTTTCTAGAACACTCACTCGGATTGCCAAAATTATCAATAGACCCAAAATTCACTGGGTTCATAAACACATGAGACAAAAAAAAGTTACAAAGCATTTTAAATCTAGAATTAAACCCCAACTTTCCACAGCACTCTCTAAATTAATGTCCGAAGCAAGTTTAATTTTCACCAAACACCACAGATAAAAATATAAAACTTGTATGATATTTACAGTATGAAGTCTTCTTATTGTTGATTTCAGAAATGAGCTTCTTAATTGTTGGTTACGGTAATAATTTGCAGTTCATTTATAACTTTAAAAATGAACCCGTCGACAGCTAGCCCAGAGACGTGAAATTAAAAGGCATGATATACTTTACAGTAGTCAATTGGTAGGGCATAAAAACGTACTTAGTTTCCTCCCTTGTATATAAACACACTAAAAAGAGAAAAATTTAATTTTAATTCCTACGAATAATTAACCCAAATAGGTACCCTTAAATCGAAATAGCCCTATCTCAAAATGTAATGATTATGTCCACATGAACAAATTTTTCGTACTGTGGGAACCCTATACTGCTTTTCCGCGATTTGGGATTTCTTGGATATCTTCGTTGTACGAATGTCTCCAAAATTTAATGCTGGTCGGTGAAAAATAACCGCGGGCTGGTTAAAATAATCGTATGCTGGTTAACAAATCCCGCTGGTGGTTGAAAAAAAAACGCTAGCTTCTTTCATATATGCCAAAATGGAATGCTGTATATTTTCGTCGATGCAGATTCTTCTTACGCAACCACGTCAATGCTTTGTTAGTCCTCGCCTAAATGAGTTTTTCACGACCCTTCTTTACACAAACTCGCCTTTCATTTTACCTAGCCCTTGCTACTCGGGACTAACCGCTCTTAAAAACCACAATTACGTATCGCAATTGCAGTCCATACGCAAATCTTGACCACGGTTACAGAGGTATTGATGTAAACAAATTGCTCTAATGTAATCGCATATAACCGTAAAATAGTTATTAACTAAGATGCTAAAGAGTTGCGGAATTTGAATCTTGATAATAAACCTCCTGGCCCGTTGACCCATTTCACATAAAAATGGCCACTCGTTATCAGCAGGTGGACAGAAGGTGTCGGCACTCGCAGGTATCGGTGAATTTAATTCAAGCTTACCAGTCTTGTATGTCGAGTAAGAATTGCAGGTACAGTAAAACGTATTCTGAATTTATACTTACTGGTATTAAAAACTAATTGAATTGGCCCTACTGGTACTAGCAATTAAAACCCGAGTTAAAACCCTAAAAGAAATCAAAGGTAACCCCCTTGTTAACCTAAAATTTACACCCTTAAATAAGAGGACTAATAATTGTAGATGAAGCAGTAATTGTCGATACAAATTGCGGTACACAAATATCAGCCGAAACTATAAGAAAGGATGAACGCAAATTATCTCCTCACTATAGGAGATATAAGTTAATCCCGTCCACCAATACTTTGGAATCCCCAAAATATGAAACCAATCGTCAGAGAACAATATATGTCGATGATGGCAATACAAATTCCATGAGTTCGAAACGGTATGCTGGTAATGAAATGGCATTAGAAGATGGACATTAGACATAAAGTACTACGGTTATCTCCCTACCAATACATTTTCAATCCCATCGAAAATATCACCTATTATGATCGGTTTTTTTGGAATATTTGCGGTGATACAAAATTAAAAAGCTGTACTGATTTTACAATCTAGTATGGTATCGTTAACCATCAAGATGGTGGGTCTAAGGATTTTTGTAACTATATCGGTTAAAAACACGTATAGGTAGAAATGAGCGTGGCTTTTAGTGCTTATTGTTAATATCTGAACCATAATGTCAACTACTTCTCGTTCCTACAGCTTTGATGTTATGTAAACACATTCCTCAAGAATTACAGTGGATTGTTTGTACAGCAACATCCAGAAGGATTGTTAACAAAACGAAATTCTAGAAATTGAATAACCTAGAATGCGCTTCTTTTGGTAAAGGACTGCGAGCATCTTTTCTAAATTTTCCCGACTCTACTGTTTAATCATCTAAATACCGTGTGAAAAATAACGCTCAACTCTTGCTATAAAAGAATGAAAGAAGAACGAAAAACCGCACATATTTCATCCTAATTTAAATAAAACTCCTCTTCCCATATTTTCCAATTTCTGTTTTTAATAAATTTATTCCACATTTTCCTTAAACAATGTCTATCTATTATACCCCACTATTAATAGTATGTATTTCCGCAACTATGACGCGAACAATTCAGCCGTATGTGATTTATAAGCATAGAAGTGTTAGTGTTAGTGCCTGATTAATGATCTAATTTTCAATTCTAGAGGGACGCGGTAGGCAATCTGCCTTCTCTTCCTTTATTCATACGTATTTGCTTGCCGTTCCCGATTCCATTAACAAAAACCGTAATGAAAATAGATGTACCTCGCAGTCCTTAACTCGGATAAAAAGTCGCTTTATTTTTAACCGTCTAAATAGTTATTGATGCGAAGAAATGTTCTATAATTGGATTCGGTCTATTAATATAAATTTTTTCCGGCTTAATCCCCTTTTGATGAAATTGTGAGGTTAATAGACCTCTATAAGCGCGAAATTACAAATAAATTGCAAGATTAAACTATAAAACGTCCTCAAATAAAAATAAACTTCATTGAAGTTACATTGAGCCGAAAACAATAAAAGACCACGTTAATACCGAAAGTTGTAATGACCGTAGAAATCAGCACATTCCGACAACCAAATTAAAATAGAATTAAATGTACTTTGGTTAACGAACAAATTTTCCATTATGTGACGTTTCCATTTTATGGCGCTGTTGGAAAATATGTTTCCATTTATTGCTAGTGGATTTTATAGTGCCATCAACTACTGAAAACTTGAGATAAAACGTGTTTCGATACTGTGGACAGAAAAGTTTACGTTAATAGTTTATATAAAATAACACTTGCCATTTATTTTCCATATATTGCGATTAGTAAAAGTTTACCGCTATTTCCATTATTTCTCAAATGGAATACTCGTGTTAATGAGACAGGACACAGGAGACATTTTCCAAATTACTGATGTAAAATAGTTATTTAAGACGATAAAGGGATATTTTAACCAATTAGTGAATTAGTTTCCACGAGATGGTTAGTTTCCTTTTAGAATACAAAACTTTATTTTATAGCAAAGCAATAGCCACATTTTGAATTTAATTTAGACGTCAAAAAAAGCAAGCTTAGGTTTTGGTGTCGCTGTCGTTTCCATAGAAACAGAATTGTCGTATGTTCTGAACGTCATGTTATATCGTGCTCCGCATCCCATTTGAATTAAGAATGACAGATGTCATTAGAACGCATAATCATCTGTTTCACTTTATCTACCGCGATTCGGGCATACAATGAACATTTGCTCACACTAACTGAGTCTAGGGGAGTCTAGCCAAATATTTGCAACGAGAGGAAATTACAAAATCTACAAATAAGGGACAAGGACTAATCCGAGGGATCCTGATCTAAAGTGACTGTTACTCCCCAAGCTAGCAGGTGTGGGATCAATTATAGGGTGGAAAAGATCAGGGCGCCAAGAGCGTACAAAATCGAGTAATTCAGTTAGCGTGGTGATTGTCTCCGCTCTAAAAACAATTGTTTGTAGGACAACTCGGTTACAAACAGGAAATAAAACAACAATACACGGGAGGGTTTTATATTGGCAAATAAATTCCCTAGTTTAAATGAGGAGTGATACACCAGGAGACAACGGGCTAAACAAGGTTCTATAAAAAAAATAGTTACTGTACTGCAAAGGCACAAGGGGATACGAGAAAGATCTTTCTTTTATCTTTGTTACCCAATATGTCACCTAACCTAGGGTATGCTAATTCAAAGCAAAACTCTTGTTGACGCTTCACAAGTAGGTGATTTGACTATACGTTCAAATGAGTCGCAGTAGTTCAGATAGGTGACTATACAAATGTTGTAGTTTTATGTACCTTGATACAAGCTCTTAAAATAGGTACGTTGCCGTAGGCTTATAATTGAAATTTTGCATAAACATTAACATTGGTAAATAGGAAGACACTCGAAGACACGAAACGGGAACAATAGACGACACAAACAGGAAACTTCTGACCTTTATCGACTGATCGGCTCAGGTGCTACTAATTGGAGGGGTATGCTTTATCTGCAGCCTCCTCTTCTTATCGTATGTTGTAGCGGACAGATAGAAGATCAGATATGCCTGAGAGTATGTTGATCAGCCGAGAGATGGTGAATGGAATGAGAATGAGAAGTGTATAAAAAAAAGCTAAAAGGTAAGTCAACTAAATGTCTAAAGGGTGATTAAATATTTACCTCGCAGGTGTTACGAGCTTCTTAACATGTGCACCGATATCTAATCCGCCGAAGCGAAATGTAGCTCTACCAAAATACTACTAAAGGGTAGCAGCTACTGAGCCAACTTTCCAAAAATAATCCTTAATCAAGGTATTCAATTCAAGTTTTTAATAATTGCGAAAAGTGGCAAAAATCGTGTGCTTGATGCTAATACTTAAAGAAGAATGCTCTTGACCCACGGGCAAAAATGTGACATACAGATAAGGGGACAGGAATGTGACCGGGATTTATCAAATGGATTAGGGGTCAAGTTCACGAAACATTCAAAATAGGAAAGGGACAATAGGCAACACAATTAACATACAAGGATTTAATAAAACTAACGTTACATCCCCCCCGCTTCCAGAAAAAAAATATTCATATTTTTTTTTATAACTACCCTAACATTACTCATTACTATCTAAGCATGGCTTGAGGTCTTTTACATTCCATACTCCTGCTATTTTACCCTTCAAGTCCCTCAGTTCATATGTCCACGGGTTAAGTCGTTTATGTATAATAAAGGGTCCTACATATTTCGGCCCTAATTTTGCTGTATAGAATTTAGCTGCATCGGAAATAACAAAGTTTTTACGATAAACAGATTGCCCTACTATATACTGTACATCCCTTCTCCTAAGGTTATGTTTTATGTCTTTACAAAGAGTTTCAAATCCTTCTGATCTAATACTAACTGAATTTCTGTCTACGACGATGTCATTGGACTCGTCCTTAAAATTGTTTGCGTTACCATCTAACACCATTTCCCTTCCAAAATTCACGAAATAAGGGGAATTATTAAGCACTTCATGTCTAGAGGACCTGATGGCACAAGCTACTTTTGGCAATAAGCTACTCCAAGTTTTCTGATTGTCTTCGACATACGATGACAACACAGTTTTCAGAACCTTGTTAACGCGTTCTGTTGGGTTAGCTTGCGCATGATAATATGGTGTATACCTTATGTTAACGTTATAAGAAGACATTAATTTGGTGAATTCCTTAGATTTAAATTGAACACCATTGTCTACAATGATGGATGTGGGAACGCCGAATAAAAGGAAAACTTGTTTAATTTCCTGTAATCTATACAAAATCTGTATGTGTTATCCTTTTTCCGAACCAAGATGATAGGCGAAGCCCAAGGACTGTTTGAGGGTTCTACAATGTTATCTTCCAATAATTTGTCTAATTCGGTGTTAATTGATTTTTGAACTATAGGACTAACTGCATAATATTTTTGTTTTATTGGAGGTGACGTTGTAATAATTTTATGTTGTACTAGATGGGTGCATCCAATTTTGTCGGGTAATTGAAAAGGTATTTTGTAAAAAATTATTTAATTTAGTTTGTTGAAGGGATGTTAATGCTAAATGTGAAGAAAGACGGCACTCATTGTTTTCCATGCTACCCACAGAAAATTTCCACACGTTCTGACTAAGATTGGGGACAATTTTCATCAATCTCCAGAAATCTGCGCCTAGTATTATGTAATGTTTTAGCTCGGGTATGATTAGAACATCTAAAATTTTTGTTATGTTTTTTAATTTAATTGGAACGGTAATACTTCCCGATACCTCGCATTGTTCACCATTGGCTACTGCAACTCGATCGATTCTTGATTTTACTACTGGAAGATTTAAATGTTTCAACAGCTGCCATCCCTGATATCCAAGTATGGTGCTTGATGCGCCAGAATCTAGTAGGCCTAACAAAGGGACATCAAATATCGAAACTTCCAAGTAAGGTCTTGTAAAATGGGGCCATATTATCTAATAATATCTTTAGTCGTGAAGATTCCGGGACTTTAATTGTTAAACGTTTAAAATGATTGTTCATAAAGGCTATATAAATGTCCATAGGCTCGTCTGGATGTTGGGTGCGCTCTTTTATTTGCTTAAATAACCGTTCATTATAATTTCTGGGTAAGAACTCTTCCCTTAATAATTTAACTAAAGACGGCCAATCGGTGGCTTTCCTCTTATTGCCGCGGTACCAAACTAAAGCTATCTCAGAAAATAAATCATTGGCTGATTTAAATAATTCATCGTCTGAAACGTGCCGTGAAGATTTCATTTCTTCGACTTGTTCAAGGAATGCATTTAGTGACATATCATTAGGTTTTCTGGTAAACTTAAGGTTCCATTTACAAACAGGGACTGATTTATAATTCGAATGAACCCTAGTACTCTCATGTTGAGGTACACTTATACCTGTTTCACTATCCTCATCTGAATCGCTTTTAACTTCTAAGAGGTCTATATCAATAATAGATTGGGATTGAGATAAAATTGAACGATCATGAAGTTTTATCCTCTTATCGAAAGCGGCTTTAGAGCTCAAAATTTCGACTAAAATTTTCGATTTCTGTCTCTTTTCCCCCTCAGTAGTAGGGTTGATTCTATTGATACGGCCTAATGAGTGAAGATATTTTGTATTTAATTTTTTCCTCATGTTTAAATCGCCAACATCAAAGTTGTCTAACAATGCATTCAAATCTGTAAGATTTGTGGTTAATGCTTCGATATCCTTATCTACCGTAAAGGGATAATCAGGGTAACTAATTTTTTGACCTTCTCGTTCTAACTTTAATAAGGTGCGAAGAGTTTTCCGCATTTCCTCTACCGTAGCTGGCTCAGAAACACCCCTAATAGTTAATTCATAAAGAAGCTCTTCAGCTGATAATCGATTGATTTCAAAACTTGAGGAAGCCATGTTGTACCTAATCCTAATTAAAGTACCTACCTATATTTCAACTAACTAACTAATAATTTAAATTCTAAGACCTACGCTAATTTCCCCTATAACCTTAAACCTACCTTAAATCTAAAGAACTAACCTACACTAATCCTTAATCTACTATATACCAAAAAAATGCAAACTAGCTGCTTGCTAAGTAACTAAATTTCCACTAGCCAAATTCAAATGGTTCCAAAATTTAACTTTATGCTGAACTTTCTCAAATTCCACCCAATAGCTACTAAATTATTATAATAACCTCTATAACAACTAACTACCCCTTTTTCAGCGTTTGGGCGCCAAATATTACACTACAAGCTAGATCTAACTGCCAACATTTAAAAATTTATATTTAATAAAAAGTAAAATATTTAAATTTAAATTAATTGTTAGAATCAACACGTAGTCAGAGAAAGTATTAACATCAAACCAAGCTTCCGCAGAAAACAACGGAATTATATCAAACGAATATGAAACAAAGGTAGTGATTAAAATTCGATTGTATCGAAAACCAGTATGTAATCAAACGTTATATCAAGAAGTCCTCGAAGAAATTTCCTTTTGAGCTAGAGGTGGCCGCGGCCTTTTCGAGCTCAAAAAGGGCGCTTTCTGCCTAATCTCTGTAACAGATAACAACACAAACAAGCAAATAAGAGGGGTAGTGAATAGCGTGGCACATAAAATATTGTGAAGGCAACGTCTGACACTCGGCCATCGGATGTTAAACGCAATAAATACACAATAAGAATCAATTGAGTAATAGGCAATATCCAGGTAGATCATAACGTGAAGGTAATCCAAAAGAGAAACTTAAAAGAAAATTGTTAAAGAAATTTGAGGAAAGATAACGCCCTAAAAACACGTATTAGTGCTGCGTCGTAAATGCACATACCTCGTATTGATTATGTATAAATACAAATCCGTAAAAGCTTCAATGGAGCACAGTCATGGACATAAGAAAGAAAGATAAATCACTCCAAAGAGATATGGTGACAGCCAAAACTATTAAGCCCTTATTCAGGTAGACAAAAAGTAATGGCGTATCGAAGAAAAATAATTTGCATGTAACCAGTATGAAGCCAGATTCTTCACTGCAAAGAAGGCGTAAGTAGAAAAAACAAAAGATCACAACCTCTAGCGACGAAACAAAGAACTAGGTGAAAGAAACTACAGTGAATGTATAAGGACAGTGTGAGCATAATGCTCCATGTTGGCCATGTGTTTTCCAATTTATCATTGAGCTGATTGGTTTACGTGGTAATTCTGTTACAATTGTGTCCAGCAAGCTAAATTCGTCACCTCGATTTCCAGGTTTAATTCTACCAATTCGGTGGATTCGGCCAAAACATGGCGGATCTCTCACCTACTAATAGAACACCGTATGGCCACACTGTCTCCATAGAGTCACTGTAAAAGAAACCTATAACGGCAAAACAAAGAACTACGGTAATAAGAAATCTAGTACAAGAATAACTAGATTTTCACTAAACAGGTTTATAAAGGAAATACCTGGATGGCGTAAAAATATCGAATATACATTAGAGTGAGAATTTAAACAAACCGAAGGTTACTTAAATGGAATTTAAATCGGTAAGGAAAAACGTAACAAACTTCGAACGTATTAGTAGCCTCGATACATCGCTACCACGTTTAAAAATTGCGTTTCGCTCGAAGAAACCATTCGACAAAAAATTTCATTCTGTAATTCAAAGTTCAATAAAAAATCGTCCAAATTCATGAGTCCCTATCGTTTATGTATAAGGTGAAAGTTGTTTCGTGTAAAATATCACGCTTTTTATTGTTATTCGATTTTATTACAAATTGAAGTCAAATAGAATCCCGTGCTTTACTAAAAATTTGCCTAAGAAAGATTTCGGAAATAGAACAACGGCAATGTAATTTGGAACCGTGACATTATACATTATATTGGAAATTTTACGGCAATTTGGGGTATTGAGAAAAAAAACTTATTTGAAGCAAATTTGAGGTTAAAGGAAAAATGGAGAAGTTTTTTCAGTGAGTAAGTAACTAGGTAATTTACATTAAAAGCCAGTCTTGGTAGTTTACAAAAATGTATAAGGATTTCCATTTCACAATTAACATTCCTATTTTTTAATTCAAAAGAAAGAAGTATCCTTCCCAGGTCTTAAGTACTTACTGAGAAAGGACTTTTTTGAATGCAACTGTTCTGGTATTCTATACAAACATTTAAAAAATCAGGATCATTTTAGGGTAATACTTTTGATGACTCTCAACTCTCATTGTTTGGCATACAAATGTTTGTAATATATGCATAGCAATTTTGTAGTGATAGCTGTTTTTATTTCTCATCGCAAGAAACTGATAAGAGTGTTAAAGATGGATCCTTATTTGAATTACTGCCGCAGTTCATACATTGGAACACCATAAGGAAAAGCAAATATCATACATTCAAAAGAAATGGAGAAAAATATTCCTCTTTTTTCCTTTGAGAGATTTAATAAAGTTGATATAAATCTGTAGAAATAAAAATGCATTCATTATTTATTCTCTTAGCCGAGGAAATTAATTAGATGCTCGCACAAATATAATTAGAAGCGGCTCTGCTAATTTCTTAAAATTATTACTGGAAGTGATTGAAAGGGAATTTTTAATTTCAGCCGGCGTTGCGAGGGCGAAGCTAATGATTACGTAACGTGTCTTTCGCCTCGTAAAGTTTTCAAATTTTCTTTTAAAATTCAACACAATTCTCTATTGAATTCGGAGACCTGTCAATTTCTGACGCACGCGAGCAATACAAAGCACGCAAGTGGGGCATTTGTCTCAAAGATCACCCCCATCATATGAAGTTTTTTGATCTTTATTCGCGTCAACAGCCTTTTATCAACTTGTCGTCGTTCCCACTTCATTTTTCACAATTCACGTCATTTGTCGTCAGTAAGTTGGTGAACACCGTAATGAGTTTGAAAACAAGAGACGGGCGTGACGGAAAACCATAAAGATCGCTCTCAGTCCGGCTTCGTGTCGTGCCGGACTTTGTTTCCCTCTCATTTTTCTTTTCACCATCTAAGCCAGTTTAAAATATACGGAATGGGACCGCAACCCAACCGAAGAGAATAGTCCTGAAAAGCCTAAAACGTTCGTCTTCTTTTTTCCTACCCCTCGAACAAAAGGCCGCGAATGTCGTTTGGAGAGCGAGCTTCATTAGCGATGTATAACGACTAAGACATTTCCAGTTGGAAGGTTTGTCGTTATTCTGTCATTTAGTCCATTGACTTATTTTCTGCTTCGTGCAATCAGACCCACTTCAGTCGGGTTTCTTTTAATAATGTGCTGCATAATCGGCCTCGTTTAGCGTTGTAGATTTTCCCGCGACAACATTTTAGTTTCGCTTCATCCTAGCTTTCCTAACCGGATTCTTAATTAGAAATTACATCCGGTGTAAATTCGATTAAACTCAGTGGCCTGTCTTACATTATTAACTTTAGTAGGTGTTAATTTGTGTGCGAATCTAAGCATGAATTTACTAATCGATTGTTTCATTTGCGACAATTTACTTTCCCCCTTTATTGCTTCCAACTTCCAGACCTTCATCATTTTACATATTTCAAATACGAACGTTCAATTGTAATGGTTTTCTCCTCCCACTTAGTATATTTCTTTCGATTTATATCTAAACTACAATATGCCAGTCTAGGAGAATTTCAATATTCGAGTACGTCACTTGTAGAAGTAATGAATATCTCATTCGAAAAGTCACATTTTCTTCTTGTCGATGGACTTGATTTTCTGTAGGTAATTCATAAATGAATTTGGATGCTGATTAAAAATTAAAGCCACTGCTACTAGCCTTCCATCGGTAAAATGAGGTTTGCAGCACGGCCATTAAATGTTTAATGGCTTTGTTGAATTTTTTTATTTCAACATTGTTGAGCTTAAAATTTCAAAACGAGTGCCGCTAAGTTACTTACATAGAGACTTGCATTTCCGTCAAATTTGTTTGCGCATTACTTAATTGTTGACAACCACCCCAAACCATTACCCAAAGTGAAATATTTGACTTCTTGTAATTTAATTTGTACAGTGAGCGGCTAAAATATGGAACAAATGCATTTAAAAATCGTGTGTTGGATTCGCACACGTCTAACAAAATTGTTTATTGCGCATTGTTTGCACTAAAGAGAACAAATATACAGGGTGCGTCAAAAAGTCGATGTTGATACAAAAGTTGACTTTTTTTAATGGCACAGTTTTTTTTAAATCCATTTGCCAATTACTTTTACTATGCGTCGTATAATCAATTGTGATTCATTAAACTTATGGTATTATTAGTCGCACTTAGTACCTAATTATTCAAGAGGGCCGATAGATAACTTTGTCTTTTTCTTTTTTTATTTGTTTGTTTGATTTTTTTTGTTATTGGTTTCGGTAGTTTAAGTACTGTTATCAATATTACTAGACATATTTTTTATTGTTGATTTATTTTTAACTCTACTGTACTCTGGCAGGTTGTAAAATGTTGTTTTTGCTCTGAAATTGGAAAGGTTATGTCTTTCTGTTAAAATAAAGAATTATTTTTATTATTATTATGAATTTGACACGGAATTCGAAAATGTTTTTTTTTGAAAATATTCCATTAAAAAAAATCAATATTCGCCGATCTGTCCGATCACTAGTTTTAAGATCTTTTTGTTGGATTACCATGCGAGATACAACTTTGATCTTTGAAATTAACACCTTACGATTTCGGATAGCATTTAGAGCAGGGAGGGGAGTACAAATGCTCAATCTCAATTCTTGATCGTCCTCTGTTAAAAGATCCCTACGAACGAAATTATTTTTATCAAGATCATTTACAACACCTCATACCTCGAGAATGGAGAATATGGAACACTTCTAGAAGTATGGCCAAGAGAAAATTGGCAAATTATTTTTAAATTCCCAGTCATTACTAGCGTTTGAAATAAGCACACCAAAAAACATAAAAAATGTATATACCCCCTTCGACTCTGAAGGTGTTCGCCACTAACCACAATTTTAAAGAATGTAGATTGGTAGCAAACTTTTTATGATTTCGGATACCATAAAAAGCTTCTTTAAAACAAATGTTGTTTTGAAGATACTTCCACACTGCATACTGTTGTTTAACAACGTCAAGTAGACGTTTTGATAGGGCTAGGCCCCTGTAACAGTAATGGATCACCCTGTATGCAGAATATCAATTCCTTTCCAAGTGTAAATTTCGTCGCTGGTATTGAATTAAAGATGAAGTTCGTTCTTTTTGTTTGCATTTGGAGTTTACGTTGTTTGTATAGTTGTTAAATGTTTAATTTGTTTATTTAATTGTAATAGTGAAATTACGTGTTAAGAGGCAGGGACATCTGGTCGTTTTTGCGCGTTATATTGTACGACACATCGGGTCGTTTGCGATAAGAAGTTTTATTGTTGGGCGAAATTTAATTAATGCACGTCTATCAGTCACAACAGGTGCGCAGTTTATTTCTAAAGTGGCGTTATCAAATTTAGCTTTGATTGGTTGTCTGTATACGAAATCTTAAACTGGATTTTTAACGAGGATGAGAGACGATCCTTTAAACTCGAGAAGGCGTCTAACAATAAATTGGACTGGATTTTATTCGGCGGTGGTCCGACCGTATTACTGCGCGTGTTAAGCACTGTTTTAGGCAGTCAGCCTATTGTATTTTAAGATAGAGTTCGTTTTTTGATAGTTTGTTTATTGAAGAAAGTAAGAGATTGAAATTATGGCGTCACAAAATGAGTTATTTAAGTTCGTGAGAAATTTTAAACGTTTCATCCGTATCCGGAAAATTAATAATTCGAGTGTGTTGGTCAATCAACCGTTCATCGCACAGCAAGGCTTTGTTTTTGTTAAAACACAAGATTTAGTCATTGAACTCAACAGATCAAGATCAAGTGTAATAGAAAATACGAGAGAAAATAGGTGAAATTTTGAGTTTGTCAGAGAGTGTGTGTGACAGTTCCTAATGCGCCATATTGCAGTTAACGACCAGTTTATTGCGTTAAGTAAAAACTAAGGTAATAAGATTTTTTTTTAATTAATTGTCTATCGAACGCTTGCGTGCGTGGTATATTGTAAGGTAACAACATGGACGGTATTTTATTTATAGAGCTTGCGAACGCTCCCTTAAAATGAATTACATGGGCGATCGCTAAATGTCGCTATCTAACAATAACAAATTGTTATCACTGAACTATTTTTGTATAAAAGAAATATCTGTCTGCTTCACAAGACACTTCTTCCTACCCCTTGTTAACTTATTCCTGAGAACCTGATTTCCAGACCCGTTCGCAACCTGAAAACTTAAAACAATCAAAACCTTTCCGTTTATCCCTTTTATACCGTAACATCAAACTAACCTTTCCTGCATCATATGCCGCCGCCGTTCATTTTACTTCATTGGATTCCTTACAGGCGAATTGAATGGGGGTTCGTAAGCCTAAAACTAGTTTAAGATTCCTTGATTCCGTGAGACATTCTGGGTCGCACATTGTGGTAGTGCTTTCGTCACATCCAATGTACAATTCCGACAAACAAATGTTGCAAGGGCGCCGTGAGTGATGAGTAAAGGTAGGTCTACCTCATCGTGTTTCACTCCCGTGGCGGGTATGCGTTTTACAAAACAACGTGCCAGGCAAGGAAGGTTATACCAACAACGTAGCCGACAAGGATGAGGATACCTACCACAGCCTACGTCAGGGGGCACGCGATTTTGGTTATATCGATACCCTTCCAGGGATACCAACATTACTGTAACATTTCTTTTTTAGATATTGTCCTGTTATAGAGTATCTACTTGTTTGGACAATAAATATTAAATATTAAAAAAAATATAATTTTGGGTATAATAATTTATATACAGCATGTACATATATAAAATATAAATTTGATTTGTGCGTTAAGCGATTTTATTTAGAATCTTGACGTCACGACTGCAGCCTGCAGCTACCCGTGTGCCTGCAGAGCAACCCTTATAATGTGTAAAAAACGATGGGAATTATTCTGGAAGCGAAATACATCGAGAAAGAAGTATTCTATGGGCATATATCATGGAATATGCCGCTACACGATCTGCGAAGGTGTAAATTATTCATACTTTTGAGATTCTCTGTTTAACCAGAGCTCTCTTACGTTTTGATCCAATTTAATTATTTCTGAAAATTCTTTACATTAGCAGTTAGGACACACGGGTCTCATTTTAGTGGTCGGAACGATGGTAAGGGCGCATCTTCCAAACTAATGGTTTGGAATTGAATTTCGTTAGATTAGTCCAGTTTCAGGAATTGAGTATTGTGGGGTGTACTGGTTTCTACAAAATTTTATATTCAAATTTTTAAAGTCAATGGATTCCCAACCAATTTGGCACTCTATATTTTTGAGTCAATGTTTACCGGATACGTCACTAGGCAGCTAATCGCATGAGAAAATTTATGGTGACTGACTGGGGCGAGATACCGAGTTCATTGGTTAATGGCACTGACGCAGCGGGAGAAACGCGAACTCGGCAATCTTGAAATCTGATGATTTCTAATTAATGGCATTTATATGCACTTGATTAGTTGTGAACGAAGTCTTTTGGCTAACGATTAAAAATAGTCGCTGTAACATCTATTAGCACCATTTTGTAAGCGTGTTAGAAAAGTAAGAAAGAGTAGGGAAGCGTACAAGAGAATTTTAGAGAAGGAATTCGCATTTGGGTCTTCTTAGAGCTTAAGTCATCGAAACCGTAATTAGAATTATTGCCAAGTCCTCAGTCAGTTCAAAAGTCGAAGACGAAAATTATTGGTACGGAAGTGTCGCGGTGTATAGTGTGTGACGCATCGTAAAATAAAACTACGAGATAATTAGTCTTAACTTGCACAAAGGATTACTTTCCGTCAGGGAATAAACATATTACGAAAGGAATATTTAGCGCAATTACGTGAATTAAACGGATGCTACGTAGAACATCAAACAATTCTAATAGTACGAGCGAACTTTTCCGGAATATAAATCAGAAGTTTAGTGTTCAGTCAATCAAAAATTCCAATTTAGAAGCGAGGGTTTCAAAAGACAGCTTCGGTGGGTGACGTTAAATTTGTTGGGCTAATCATAACTTAAAGTACGGTAGCATTTAAAACTGATTGAAAGCAGACAATATAAATTACTAATCATTGCCCACTCAATTGCAAAATAGTATATTAAGAAACGAGTGTATAATCAAGTCTTTAAAGCACGCGCAACGAGTTTAATGGCACGACGCGCAGCGGAGTGCCTTTAAACGTTGCAAGTGCTTTAAAGACCAATTATACACGCGTTTCTTATAGTATTTTTTATTATACCTGCAATATAATTTAAAAATAAGGGAAATACAATGAAATCATATTGTCGTTATACTCGAATACATTTCTAAGTGGGCTGATTATTTGTCATTCTTGCCATGGAAATGTCACTCGACGTTCACCGTCTTTGTAAATAAAATGACTTCGGTTGAAGAAGACAATACACCGTCTATTCAGTGGCTTATTTCTGCAGCAGAAGAACCTGCAACATCCAAATGCAAAAGCCTATTATAAAGAATATATGAAAATGGCGTGGAATAATAGGAAGCATTTTCCAAACAAGGTCTTAAATGCATCGTTCATGCTATCATATATGAAGGAAATGTCAAAGGTGGGTATTTAAATCTTCTACCCTTCGGTGCATTCATTCAAAACTTGCGTTTGAGAAGCTTCCCACAAAGGATACGAGCCAAAGACACCTTTTTCATTTGCAAAAACCGATCCGAGGGGATATTTTATTTCAATCCCACATTACAAATGAAGTAATCACCCTTTTACGCACACTCAGGCGTGTTTTAAACAGCGATTCTGATGCAGGTATAATAAAAAAATATCTAAAGAACATATTCGTTCCGGGGATCCAGGGAACGTCTCGGTCGAAAAACGCAGTACAGAATTGTCACATAATTGGAAAAATTAAATCTTGTACATTTTGACAGTGTACTGTAGAAAGTCGCTTACCATTAAATTTTACTGAACTGCTATTTGCTCCAGATAAACAGGTAGAAGTAGTAGTTGTAATATAAGGTAAACGTGACAACGTTGCACGGGTCTCGTACACCGGAACCGGAAAGACAGTCACGACGACAGAAGTCACGTGGATGTACGCGACAAGAGGTAGGTGCAAATTAATCAGTATATAACATGGTGACAGCGATAAAATTAAACTGAAATTGCCGCCCTGTTAGCGATTCGTGTAGAGAAGAAGAAGTGATTTAGATTTTAGTGCTGTGAAGTGCATAATCTCGTGGTTCGGCGATATATACCGACCGTTGTAGTTGTCAAATTGAGTAAGTGTCAACCGTTCAAAAAAAAAAGGAAAACCCCCCTAACTTTATAATGGATGAGGGCCCTGAATTGGATTACAAAACTCAATTGCTTGAGCAGCAAAGACTAATCACGCAATTATTGCAATTGCAATTACGGAACAATAACGCGAGTGACGCGACCGCCAATATATCGCAACATTCGTCATTATCGGTGCCGGTACCGCCGCCATCTGAATTTACGTTTCAAGCTGAAGATTGGAGCGAATGGAAAACGCGATTTTTACGATTCAAACGTATTGCATTGGCGAACTATAGTAGTGAACAGCAAGTGGACTACCTTGTGGGATATTTGGGTGGTAAAGCACATTTTGAAATCTTTTCATTTGAGCAACGAGGAACTCAAAGATTTTGAAATTGTCTTTAGCAAATTCGACAATTATTTCGTGTTAAAGAAAAACTTAGTGTACGAACGTGTACGGTTTTTACAACGCGCGCAGAATAACAAAAAATCATGTGATATTTTCATAACAGATTTGACCAATTTAGCACAAACCTGTGAATGGGGTACAATGGAAGCCGAGATGATAAAGCTTCGCATAATTGCTGGACTAGCTGATAACTGACTGTCAGTTCAATTACAAGCCAAGCCGGACGATTCTTTGGAAGAAATCATCAGGAAAATAAGGTTAGCCGAATCATTGAAAAAACAACAGACCGTCATACGAGCAAGTGGCCCAAACCCCGAGACTAGTACATCTGAGCAAATTGATGCAGAGGTAAACTACGTCCACAGGGGTACTAAACCGAAAAATACTCAGCAGAAATACAACAGTAATGCTACAAGAAACTTAGGTAGTGGGAAAACGTTTCAGAAAAACAGAGACAACCCACAACCACAAGAGGAGAAGGAGTGCCGAAAATGTGGATTAAGCCCCCGGCACGCATTTACAGATTGCCCTGCGAGAAACGACTTCTGCAGATCATGTAACAGGAATGGCCATTGGGCAGCAAAATGTCCGTCCCGCAATATGCAGCATCAAACCAACTCAAAAAGTAGATACGAAGCTAAAAAGGTTGCCGCAGTAGAGGTAAAGAACAACTCTGGGGTAAGTGAAGGCGATTTATTCTTTTTGGGATCGATACAAACTCAATGCTGTGAACCCTGGCAAGCTATAGTTAATGTCAGTGGAGTGCCTATAAATTTTAAAATTGATACGGGAGCAGATGTTACAGTATTAAAAGCGGAGTTATTGCCCAAATTTAAACATACACAATTAGACTCTCCCCAGAGACCCTTGTTGTCCGCTTCGGGTGACAAAATTAATGTCAAAGGTACATTTGAAGTAAATATGTTCTATAAAGACAGAATCCACAGCACTGAGGTTTATGTTGTTGAGAACCTACACGCTAACTTGTTAAGTCGCGATGCCATAGAAGCATTGGGGATGCTATCATGGGCAAGCTCGATAACCATTCAAGATAATTTCCCTCAACTGTTCCAAGGAATAGGTGACCTTGGAAAACAGTATACAATTGAGTTGAAACAGGATTCTAAACCATTTTCAATCGCTACCCCGCGAAGAGTAGCGATCCATTTACGCGACGCGGTCAAAGAGAATTTGGAAGCGTTAGAAAAACAGAATATCATCTTTAAGGTCTCTCAACCCACCCGGTGGTGTGCGCCTATGGTGGCCGTTCCGAAAAAGGACGGTAAAGTTCGTATATGTGTGGACTATTCCATGCTAAATAAATGTGTTCTTACGGAAAAGCTCGTTTTACCTGATATAAGTGAAGCATTAGCACAAATAGGTCCCAATGCAAATTTTTTCTCAAAAATAGACGCCACTGCAGGATTTTATCATGTTTCGTTAGATCCACAATCTCAACTCCTAACAACTTTTATAAGCCCCTTCGGTCGTTGGGCGTTCAAAAAGTTACCCATGGGTATCACGTCCGCCCCAGAGAGGTTTCAAAGAGAGATGTGGGAAGCCCTAGAAGGTCTCGACGGTATAATCAACGTAGCCGATGATACGCTTGTATTCGGCAGTACGCGAGAAGAACATGATCGTAGACTTCAACTCGTATTGCAACGGTGTTCGGAGAAAGGTATAAAACTCAACAAGGACAAATGTATTTTCGGAGTTAAGTCACTTACCTTTCTTGGTTTTATAATATCAAACAAGGGTGTAGGAATAGATCCTCAAAAGGTCAAGGCTATTTTAAAAATGCCCGCTCCTCGGGATGTTAGTGGAGTTCGTCAACTCATCGGGTGCTTGCAAGTGCACACCAAATTTTTACCCGGGTTAGCGGATATGGCAAGACCAATACTCCAACTCTTGAGTACAAAAAATGAGTTTGTGTGGGAAACCGCCCAACAAACCGCATTTGATCAAATCAAACGGGCTCTGACAAACGCTCCGATACTAGCGCACTTCGCGCCGGGACGTCCGACGCGGGTAGCGGCTGATGCAAGTTCCTATGGCTTAGGCGCTACATTAGAGCAGCAACATACAGATGGCACGTGGAGAACAGTCTACTACGCTTCGCGAACGATGTCGGAGACTGAAAAACGCTATGTTCAATTAGAACGTGAGGCTTTAGCTTCCACGTGGGCATGCGAGAAGTTCAGTCAGTTCTTGATAGGTACAGAATTTATATTGCTAACCGATCACAAACCATTGGTTGTTCTTCTTGGAAGTAAGCCTATATCTGATCTGTCCGCTAGGATCCAGCGTTTCAGGATGCGATTATTGCAATTCAAATATACCATACAATATATTCCGGGAAAACAAATGATTATTCCCGATTTGTTGTCTAGGGCACCAATTGCATCATCTGACCCTGAAAAAAACGCATTACTAATCGATGCTGTGGAAGATTTCTATGAGCACATCTGCACTTCAATTCCTATATCGGACACAAACCTACAGAAAATTAGGTCAGCACAGGTTTCGGATCCCCAAACTCTGAGGTTACGACACTACATAGAAAATGAGTGGCCAAGTAATAAACTTCTTCCCCTTGAGGACAGAATTTTCTTCCAATACCGAGGAGATATGTCACTGTTGGACGAAATTGTCTGTTTGGGAACTCGAATATATGTACCGCCAAAATTGCGACCAGATATGCTGAACAGAATACACGAGGGACACCTTGGAATCATAAAATGTCGTGCACGAGCCAAGGAAACAATCTGGTGGCCCGGTATTGCTAAACACATCGATGATAAGGTAACTGGTTGCGAGAAGTGTATCGAACACAGAATAACACCAACAGAGCCGCTTATGGCCTCAGAAGTGCCCGAATACCCCTGGCAAATCATAGCTTTGGATTTGTTCGAGGCTAACAAGAAACATTATCTGGTTGTAGTAGATTACTTCTCCAGATACATAGAGGTAGCAAGTCTACTGCCTCAGAAGTCATTGCAAAGCTTAGTACTTTCTTAGCAAGGTGGGGAATACCAGAAAAGATTCGTTCAGACAACGGACCTTGTTTTAACAACCAACTTTTTAAGAATTTCTCCCAAAGGTTCGGATTTAAGCATGTTACAAGTAGCCCCTTGTATCCCCAATCCAACGGTCAAGCAGAATCGGCCGTTAAAATTGCGAAGAAAATTATTTTAAAATCAAATGACCCAAATTTAGGATTGTTAAGCTACAGGACTACCAAACTTCAGTGTGGATTTTCCCCTTCAGAGCTAATAATGGGCAGAACACCCCGTACTACCTTACCAACAAATAAAATGAATCTAATTCCTAAATGGGACTATTTACCGGATTATATTAGGCGTAGAAAAATTGAGATTCAGGTATACACTGATAATTTTAACAAACACCACAGAACCAAAGTAGTTCAAAATTTAAATGTTAACGATAGAGTTTGGATTACAAACTTAAAGAAATACGGTGTGGTGGTCAATGAAGGACCTGAACCAAGATCATACGTTGTAATAACTGATAACAAGCACTATCGACGAAATAGATCTCACCTAATAAAGGCAAATGATACAGCAAATGATACATTAAACCGCTACCCTTACGAATTGTTTGAATGGCCGGAAGAATTGGAAGACCGGACGTCAACGCAGGAAGATCTAAAACGGGGAGGAAGAGCGGAAGAGAGAAGTCTGACGGAAGAGACTGAACAGCGTCCACTGGTAGGAAATGATTATGTCCAGTCAAACGAAGACAATGGTGTAACTCGAGGTGTTATTCCAGCAGAGCAACAGTTTTACACAACCAGATCGGGTCGCGTGGTAAGGCCACCGAGGTCTCGTTGTGAGTGTGGAAACCTTGCTTGTAGTCATTAGTGCCATAAACCCGTAGTTATAAAGACAAGACTATAGTATTAAGTTGACAATTCTAAATCAGTTGTTTAAGTGAAACCGAACTTGCCTGATAAACTATTCTAAAGACTTTGAACTTTAAGACATAAAAAGGGGGGATGTAATATAAGGTAAACGTGACAACGTTGCACGGGTCTCGTACACCGGAACCGGAAAGACAGTCACGACGACAGAAGTCACGTGGATGTACGCGACAAGAGGTAGGTGCAAATTAATCAGTATATAACAGTAGTGGTCTACTTTTGATGGTTTACGTAGTGTAAAAAAAATGTGACCGAAGCTTCTTTATCATATGTCTTATGAGTCGTGAGGAAATAAATAAAACGTAGCATCGTTTCCCACAATTCCATGCGCTTCTCTCCGGAAACTTTATATTGGAATTTAAAGCTTCTCAAGACGTTCAGTTTAGATTCTTTTGAGTCCCTTGAACATCTTGAGCATTATAGGAACTTAAGTCCACTTTAACAGAAGCATCTGTAGTTTTTATGGCCCTGTGAACCTAAATTCTTTTAAGGTGATTTTTCTAGCACCAGATACCACAGCAGTGGATATTCTCTAGTGACCGAGGGTCTTATCTCCATCCCGATTGAGGACATATAATGGCCCCGTTTCCGAGCATGGGTTCCGTAACTTACTGTGACGTGTATCAAATTAGATCAATGTACCTATATCCAAAATAAGGTTTCAAAGAAATCATTTCATTTAAATTTAAAACGTTTTAGAACTGTGCAAGTCAACATTGTCAAGCGTTTGGAATTATCGTTCGAACATGATAAAAAGCATAGCGTACTTACTCTTTTAATAAAATTAAGTAGATGTCTCCACAGACACGTTGGTATAATAAATTTGAATGATGATGAGAAAGACGACAACGGTACGTGGTTTTTAATTTTTAGAGATTGGGGTTTCTCAAACTGACGTGAAAACTGTTATTTTCTTCAACACTAACGTTGCCTCTGAAATTAACATAAGCACTCGCTGATACCTTCGCGCAAAGCATTTACGTTCTCAGTTATGACTTAAGATGTGAATCCCTAGGCCTAGCTTCTAAAACGCGTTGGTACACGACGTGTAAACTAACACCAGTAATGTTAATAGTATTGTGCCTAATATCGCACAAATATGTCGAAAATGGAATTGTCTCATCAAATACCGATTGTGGAAGACATTCTTGTTATACATTTGAGAAATCAGGTTACGTATTACAACTGTATTAACCTTCCCTATTCGAAAGGGAATTTAGTAAGCTCTAAATATTCGGTACATTACTCCTTCACAAAAGGTTGAAATTCCGTTTCAACACGAACCAACACCTCTGTTATATTATTATTCCGCAATCTCTTTCTGGTCTGTCATCTATCACGTTTATACACATATAACTTTCACACCCCGAACAACTTTCGGAAACACACAAAATGAATATTAATTACTCAAAGTTGCCAAGTCGTGATCGAAAGGCGGTGGTATGTGTGGACTCTATTTACCTACACTCGATAAAGGGATATAGTAGTTCGAGACGAAACCGCAAAAAGTAAAATCAGATGTTTTGTGTCATTTATTTATCTTCTACGCTTTCAAAGTAGTAAAGAGCGGAAGTCCCTCGAGTTCTCGGAGAGTCTGAAAGTATACTACTAAGATAAGTTACTGTATATCAAACCTAGCGTCATCGTAACGAGTTCTATACTAGAATCAAAGTTCAAAGAAAACGTAGCCTTTGACGGAAATGGACTTTTTCAATCAATAAGCGATAACGTAGGTCGCAAAAACGAAGTGTTTCGTTTAATTTAACGCTGACGTGTCAATTTACATATTTGAGATAACAAGTATACGTCTTTCATTGCGTACTAAGTGATTTAATTTATATTGCAGGTCCGGGCTATTGGGGACTAATGAACCCGCAATGGAATATGTGTTCAAAAGGACGAAGGCAGTCGCCAATCAACGTAGAACCTGACAAATTACTTTTTGACCCCTTTTTGAGACAAATACATTTGGATAAACACAAGGTAGGAAATTAAGTTTTCGCTAATTTGCATTTTAATTACGTGCATCTATGAATGGAAGATACAAATTCTATTTACCTGCGCTATTGAATACAAAGGAAATAGCTTTGTTGTATTCGTTTATCTTTTCATGTGTACTACCATTGAATAAAATAATGCTTTTATTCAATGATACTACTTACCTTAAACATTTTGGAATCAGCTGTCCTTCTACTTATCCTTTATATGCTTTTTCCACTTTTTGTCGCGTCGCCAATATTGTATTGAATCTGAAAGAGCAATCCACATGTCTTCGTCTCTATAAACCGTGTTAGAAAGACGATCATGTGTGTGTTCCTTTTCAGTGCTACTGAGATGAATTTAATGTTCCGTGGATTTTGACAAAATTTCGATCACATAATACAGAAAAACTTTCTTAAACATCTTAGACATAGAATTTGAACTTTGTTCAGTTGATTCCTGAGTTTGAAGTAATGTAGGACTTTTTTGGTATTTTGCATTTTTCCGAAAACAAAAAATAGTACACGCCCTCTTTTCCTTAACTGATCCCTTCAATTTCGATCTATTATGAGCGAACCCATAAATGGTAGTACTCGGGACCGATTGCCCACGGAAACTCGATATGAGGGGTTGAAACGGCCTGTGGTTTGCAGAACCAAAGTTGAAGGCTCTATTACTGCACCACAGTTGCAGTAAAGTAGTAGATCTGGTTGTTATGATGAGTTTACACAATCATGATCATTAGTTCACTATCAAAAATCATTAGGAAATAGCCAATAGAAACAAAGATCTGTTGCGCGTTGCTAACCAACGAAACCATCCTCAGCTGAGTGAATTAATTGTAGAAACCCACCATTACAGAACCAAATTTAAGACACTATTTTGGTCCTACTTCAATTACAATTACAGTCGAATGCATAGTTTCGCGCGGCTTAATTTTAATTAGTAATAATATAATATATACTTTCTCATCTGTAATTAGGCTCTGCTGTTAGATGGGAAATAAAATATATTATTATTATTATTATTATTATACAATCTACAATTGCGTCAACCCGAACTTTAATTTACTGTCTGGCCCTGACCCACGCTCCGATTGGCTGCATTTATGGAAGTTTCGTGAATTATAAAGAACTAGGTGCCAGTAATTATTATAAATACAACTGCAGGTCATTTAATTGATTGTATCTGAAAAGGTGTTACCTTGAGATACTATGATATTCGAAGTAAATTATCAAATCAAAAAGTGAATAGGTTTCAATGTAAAGGTTAACAAATGACATCGAGACAACCAAAAATATACATGGTGCTCTATTTGTAAAAGAAAGTTATTCGTTTACACCGTAAAAATCGGACACCATGTACATTTAAAAATAATCTATTTATTATAATTTCGCCCTTTTAAAAAATCCGTCACGCAGGAGTTGTGCGCGTTTAGAAGATCTTTCCGACGACACCAGTTTCAACGGACCAAAACTATAGAAGAAGATAGGAAAAAACTGAAAAATTGACACGTTACTTAACCACGTTCGGGAATGGCGCCCAGATGTCGACATCATGTAGCACAGTCTCTAAAGTTGTAAATAGCAGACGCGTTATCCAAAGTATGAATAAAAGCTACCTTTTTACAAACAAGTAAGCAAAAATGCGATAAAAACCCCGCGACTAGCATTTGGCTTCAACCTGCCAATTTAGGTAGTTAATTCTAAAGAAAATTCTTGCAAAATTAATTAACTGTCGACTTCATTATCGCTTTTAACCATTCGTACGTCAGTAAGGGGCATTCTGACTTTAAATTCCTTATTCCAATCAAACATTAGTCAAGTGCAAATTCCAAAACAGTCATTTACCAAATTTTGAAAGCATTTGAAATGAATTTTGGGCGTGAATAAACAAAATCAAACGTAATTGAACATGAGACTTCTCTCTTTGTGGTTAAAGGGTTCGAATAAGTACACGACTGGCATGATATTACAATAACAAAATTTATTCTACGACCGCAAATGAACTTTAACATGAAATCCTAATTAACAAATTTGAATCACAGCGTCCGAATAAACAAACATCAAAAAGCCTTAACCTTACTTAGAGTTTTTTGAGTTATAATATCCCATTACGATCCGGACACAACACTAATTACAACCAGAAAACAATGCACTTTAATGAATGTGACGCACAAAAACTTGGTCTTAAATCCGTTCTCCAAATAAAAAAAAAACTTCTTCTATAAAACGGTCAGCAGCAGCGGAACAGTACCTCAGTTTCGAATAATGGAAGAGGGCTTCTTCAACGGATCGCAACTCGGCCTCGGGCTTGTCGGAAGATCTATACCTCGACGCGTCTTGCAGTATTTAGATCTACCTTTTAAAATAAGAGGGCTATTCACAGAACATCGAAATTACAGGAATGAAGGGTAGATGGTAAATGGCATGTTCAGCTTCTACAGCAGAACCTAAAATGAATGCATCAGCAGGTGGAAGATAGAATGGCCGTACTCACGTAAAGGTTTTTTTTTTATTATTTTTTTTTTTTTAACAAGGCCTTTTTGGGATCTTGCCCATTTTGGCCCACAGTTTAAACATAAGTCACAATTAGACATTGGGATAGACCCATTTCACGCTCTGGGGCCGATCAGAGCGACTTTATAAACAACACAGGTAGGCCACGGAAGGGAAACACTGGAATGTACCTCCGCTTTCGGAAAGGTAGCAGACCCGTCCAAATAGCTCGGGATCCACGAAATAAGTTCAATCGCCAGAACAATTATATCTAGAAAATGGCAATTACAACCACATGGTATTTACCTTACACTTAGTACAGTGTTGAACTACAGCGTACTTACAGTACTAAAATGAATATGGAAGAGGAAATTGAAAGCTAGGAAAAGGCTTCGCGGAAACTGGCGCCAGCTATCATAATGAAAATCACAGTTTTAATGTCAGCGAATTTCAAAAGCTAAAGTTTACGTGATGGTAGAAATAAACTGTTGCAACCGCAAAATGGCGATTTATTAACTAAAGCGACCACCTTTAATCATTGAAAAATTCCAACTTTACCTATCTCTATAAGCTAAAAAATTTAACCTTATTAGAAAGCTCCTTTTACATATTTTGCCCGTAATCACTACGTACAGCTAACCGGAGTACATATCTGCATTTTTTATCACAAATTTGTTGAAAAAATGAGAATTGGAACCGCAACTCAAAAGGTGCAATACAAAGCGCTAATTACTAATGTTACTTTGACAAATCGGCCTATAGAAGAAGTCATTACAATGCTATCAATATAATCAAGAGGAAATCTAAGTGAAACTCTGAAAACATAATTTAAAACCATAAGAAAAAGTTCCACTTTAAATTACTAAACAATCTAAGGGATGTTGCACACAATTTCTGCTCTTTGCAGGTAGTAGGCATTGCATTTCTCCAAATAGGCCATTAAATAAAAGTTTTCCACACTTTATCCCTCAATTTCATATAGAAATTGTATAAAGTTTGATACTGTAAAATTGGATAATCTCAAAGAAAACACATTTAACAGGGGAAAGTAACTAAACTTCCTTAGTTTTATCCATCCTGCAAGGATGTTTTAGATTTTTTTTTTCAAAAGTTTAGAGTGTGTTATGAGAATAACTGTAACTTCTTGTTCCGTATACAAACAAGATTTCCTTTATAATTAATTCTTGAACGTATACATATACACGGGTCGTCACCCGATGAATGGAACTCTATGCGTAAAATTTTCTTGATCTTTGTTCTGTCCATTCAACTAAACGATTTGCGTCGTAAACGTAGAAATTACAGAAAGCTCTGCCAAGGATGTAGGTCATTCAAAAGACGCTATCCGGATTATTCTATATCTAGACTGCACAAACTACTACGAAGTGCTGACCAGAAGTGTGTAATTTCTAATACAGTTTAAAACCGCTTCATTTTCTTCCAAACTGAATGATTTCCTTGAATGCACCTTCCGAATTACGTTGAAGACAATTTTACAAACGACCCAGGTGGAATTAAATAATTCATGTTTTCTGAATCATTTCCAAACTTGTTTATTTTTGTTAGCTACTCGTTAACGAAGGATGCGCTTATGAAACATCATTCAAGCAGAAGTCGGGAGTGAAGTGCAAGCATACGTATAAGGAAAAATTACATTTGAAATTATAATGAACTCTTCTAACGGAGACGTCGAGGCGCTACGTATAAAGACAGGTTGTACATTGTAAAGTATGGGAGCCAGTTGATCGTGTAGCATTATTTAATATTTTCGTAACAATAACCAATGAGTAATGCATTAAGGAGTTCGCTTAGTTCATAGTATGTTTTCTGCACTGAAAAGCAGTAAGAGAATGGGGGGTAGCTAAAAGGAGATGTTGGGTCATCTATCATTCAATCACGACGTCTACGTTGCGGGACACCACTAATGATCAGAACCATTATATAGAGTTCATACCGTGCACGGTTTTTACAACGCGTTCGCCTCAAACAACTCGTAACACTATTCAAAGCATGCCAAGGTAAAAAATAATTGCTGGGAAAATAAACTCCTAATAATATTCTTTTTTGGATTCGCGTGTCACTAATCAAATTGAAAAATAATTGTTTTACTCCAATTTGTCAAAAACATTCTCTTTGACTTTTGCAGAAATCTGATTTTGACCACGAGGTATGACATTCAGACATTCTACTTTTCATAGAAACGTTACTTCTTTCATATATTGCAAGCCTTCGCATTATAATACTTCCGCTCACTATTTAGTTGTTGTTAGTAACTTAAAATTAACTAATCGGCGTTGAGTGTCTGAGAGGGTTGATTTTGGTTTAAAATAACAATCAATTACAAATGTTTTTTGTTACTCACTTGACTTTTTAAGATTTAAGTTAGACACAGGGGTTTGCTGTTCATTGCAAGTGAAACGTGTTCATATGTCGCAGCCGTTTAATGAAATTGGACATTTCATGAAAAGTCTAGTCATTTATATGAAACTGTGGAACAGTTTACTTTCCAAGACCAAGCGATTGGATTCCCTTCCCATTAGAGATCGATAAATGGTATCCTTATCGATCTAGAAGGGGAAGGGAAATACCCCACACGTACAAATTTTCAGCGTTTCACTAAATGACTAGGCCTCGGACTAGGCGTTTCGTGAAATGACTGATTTCACTAAAAGACTACGACATATACATATATAAATAATCTCCACCTCCTCCTTGACTTGGGATTTGTGAAATCCACAATCGGAACGTAACATAAATACAGAATAGTACTCTGAAGGAGACTAAAATTTCCAATTAGAATATGGCAGTAAAAAAAATTCGATTAACGATCGAAGTGCTAGTGATATTACACAAAAAAAAGTACGTTAACAACAATTAAATTAATCCCAAATATACGTACTTGAAGAGGTCGCCAGCAATGAATTATGTTCCTTGAAGAGAAAACTATCCAATAATTACTAAATTATTTTAATTCCATAGTAATGTTATTCAGGTTGACCCAATTAAAAGTTGACCTTGCATTCCCACAACGAAAAAGTCGCCATCCGGTATATCAGGTGTCTTCATAAGATTAATGTTTTTACATGTGCATGTCTGATACCTTTGTAAAGATCCACTTTAAGAAAATGTTTCCCATAATTCTTATCTGGTATTCCACAAATGACAGTTCCAAACTCTTTTAATTTAACTCTTGTAACTAAACTTTTAATAAAATCGCAAGTAAGTACCTTTTTTGAATTACCTGTTATAATTTATTTGAGATAAAGATTCTCCTAAATATAAAACAAAAAAATCGTTTCATAAGGGAAATTTAAAAAAACGCGAAGACGTTAAATCATGTAAGGCAGTCTGTAGCGTAAGTGGTGGTTATGGAGAAAACTTCAAGTACGAATATCTTGAGAACGGAAGAAATAAAATTAGTGATAAGAAATGCTTTTTGTGGGGAAATTAATTGCGAACCAAAACATGTTTCCACAAAGTTGACATTTAAAAAGATCTACGATAATCCATAAATGAAATAGGGTGCAGTGATAGAACTTTAATTTTGAAAAAAAAACGTCCGTTTTAAGTTAGATACAAAAATTGTGCATTCAAAAAATATTTTATCCCATTTATTTTTTGAACAAAACAAATTAAATATCCTCCTTTTGATTTCCTGTAGACGTGTATTATACACCCATCGTATAATGCGGTAGGTTCAATTTCGCATGCCTCATGCCAACAACCAACATTTCCGATTGGATTTCTTGAATTTAGCAAGTTTTTTTATAATCACCCCTAGGGGGAGAAACAAGCAATTCGAGACAGAAGAACCTCTAAACTTTTAAATGAAATGATGTCGGTATTACAGTAAAAATCAAGAATACTCCTTTTTTGTATAATTGCTATGTGAACTGGCGTGCGGTCTGTAACGAGTGGTTTTATTTCGCGCCAAATTTCATTAAAAATTTCGAATTTCTTGTCATGATAGTGCAGGTCACCCTGTATATTTCATTATTTGTTCCGGTTAGAAATTTTGTGTTTGGGCATTTCGGTTTGCTCAAGACTATGGTCCGATAGATTTAATTTCGCTCAGATTTAATTTCGTCGTGGGAAGAGTGCAAAGCTGATTGACGTCATCATGAGTAATGCGAGTTGTTTGTCGTTAGTTTATCAACTTGGGCGCCGTCTGGACCGAGAAAAGGAGCGGATGTAGCACCGAGCTATCAGAGATAAGGGGCCTTTCCACGTCGTCAACAGAAAACCGTGAGATCAGTTTGGTCAGCAGTTCTTGGAGGTTAATGACGAAGTTGGAGTGGGTTAAGTTTTCTTTATCTAAACCAATGGGAGAATTTCTAGCGGGAGCCATTTTTGTTTTATGGTAATTTGGGTGTGGTTTTTTCATTTCAATTCTGAAGAAGGGGATCGTTTTTTGGGAGACTCGCGGTTAGTACTTCAAGCGGTCAACACGTACCTTGAGCGAAAGTTTTGGTACACTTGGCGGTTTGAGCCACCGGCTTATTTCGGTTGCTCCCAGTTGCGTGCTTTTTGCACCCGTTCCGAAGTGTTATTTTCTTTTCGTGTTGATTTTTTGGCGAAGAAGACCCGGTTCAAATCAGAGGATATTTTGGCGAACCCTTGAGCGTCACCCCAGTTTACTTTGGATGCAGTGAATCGCGTTAGGATACGTTGTGATTTCTCGAGGATATATAATTCAAAGTGCTGCCCTAGTCCTCAAGGCGCAGAATTTCGGGATCCGCCCCAGGTGGAATTTCCTACTAGTGCCGTAAGGTCATTTGTCGAAGGAGCGCTGCGTTTCGGAGAGATATTTGCCCCAAGAAGAGCTGGTGAAATAATACTTTGAACCATCGCGGTTTACCGTCGGATAGTGATCATAAAAGTTTGTGTTCTGCCGTACCGCTAACTCAAAAATCCGTCTCCCGCCGGCGATTAAAGCTAATAAACTGATAAAATAAAATTAAATACACTGTGCTGTGTAGAAACTTTGGCAACTAGCCGTCTCCCACTCGCCACGCGAAGGATTTCCGGGACCTAGTTAAAGTTCAAACACTAAACTTTGCTTTCGTTCCGAGGAAGGATAGCCACCGTGGATTTTTGTTTCCGTGTGTTAAATTCAAGCCACCCCTAACAAAGTCACAGAGACCTAAGTGTCAGATCACATCCACCCTGTACCAGAGGAAAGAGCAGTTCACAAGATCGGCTGTACAAATGTTGTAAAGGTTAGTCTAATTAAATTTGTAACATTCTGTAAAATTCCACTTTTTGGTAATTAAGCTATAGTAAAAAAAATTTTTGATTTGATTGTTTATTAAAGTCCAATGAACGATTACCAAAGAGTAGGATAAATTTTTGTGTTTATTTAAATAAGTCCCAGCCCACGCTGGATTAAAAAACTGATTACTTGTTGTTGCATTTTTTCAAACTGTAGAGGATGGCCACCCCTTGAGTAAATTAGTTTCACCTGTTAGGATTTTTTAGTTGTCATTGTTAAGCTAGTGTTTTTATAAGGAGAAGAGAAGAACTGCTAGATCCCTGTAAATTGTTTGTATCGCTAATTTCATTTCAATATATTATCTATTTGGTTTCAAAGTGCCTGTCTTTAACAAAGAACGAGGGGAAGGAAAGGGAGAAGTAGGAGTTGAGGCAGGAGACTGGTAGGCGGCAGGTTAAGGTTTGTTACACAGTTTCAAAAGAGTTAAAAGCCCACCGATTTGAGTTAGCCGGAGCATTTATTTTTATCGATTGAGCAGCCTAAGAAGAAGACGGTTTGCCTTGCCGGGCGGAACCGATGGTAATCTTCAAGTCCAGAAGGAACCCCCGTAGCAGGTCACTACACCGCCCACAAAACACCAGAATACTGACTTAAAATTTCTCAATCTGAGAGACTCGGTGCCCTCGATCAACTTCCGAAAGTTCCAAAGAATTTATTACACAAATTTTGATTCACATCTGAAATAAATCTTGGACAAGAATCGAAAAATCGGGCATGAAAACCTATTTGGGTCGCACAAAGGATTCGAATAAACATTCCGCTATGCTATGCTATGGTATAGTCTCCATTTATAGTTGGTTGAAGAATGATTAAAAAAGTTAAAAAGATAAACTAGGTATTTTTATTAAACGTTTTTCTGTGGGCGTAAATTACCCGAAATCGATCGCCCACAGAAAAACTTTTAATAAAAATACCTAGTTTGCCCTTTTAACTTTTTTAATCACGTGTTAATAACTTTTCACAATCTTTTACTACTTCACTTGACGATAACTTAAATCTTTTATTAACTGACTGCCTGAGATTTAGCGTAAGCAAAAAATGTATACGCTCTTTTACCGCCGCGATAACTAACAGCTGCATCAGCCTCGTTTTCACATTGTCTCCGGTATGTACAGAAACACAATTTTTACCATAAGATAAACTCCTTTTTAAGGATTTTCAAAAACGCCGTCAGTCACAATCATACTTGATAACACCAGTTTCGAAGGAACGCGTCCCGCGTCCCCACTTATGTCGAAATAACGCGCACATCGAAAACACTTGCATCTTCTAGCAGCGATAAGAACACATGCGTTAATTAAATTTCGTCCGATAAACTCATCGCAAAAGGCGATGCCCTATAAAGTATTCTAGACCGCATCTTGTTTGAATGCAAAAATTTGAAAAACTGCAAAAACAATTGGGTGAACAGTTAGTAGCAAGAAAAATATCGGGTCCTCACAATGTTATGTCAATTCTTGCATATAGGTAATAACGAAAACGCCTTTTCATGCTTAATCGAATTTTTGGCAGATGGAAATATCACCATCGCCAAAAATCTTTTTTATTTTGTTCATCAAGCTAGTTTGAGTTATTGAGTCTAGATTTTTTAAAGATAAAGTGAACTTTCACGAAACTGTCAGCGATTGTTAAGTGCGCCTGATTTATTCACAACTAGATTATTTGGATTATTTAAAAAAGAAAGAAAGCTGTAAGTAATTTTAAGATTTTGGTAATTATCGAACGCCTGCGTGCGGGGTAATTTGTTTGAATAAGCTTCTGACAGGAATTTTTTCTTCATTTTTTCATTTAATGTGTTTCGGAATAAAATTCGATCAATTAATTGTGTGGTTATTCGAACCCATTGTGCGACGCGAATGGAGTGTTCATGTCCGATTTTTATTTTCTTATGCTATTTCTTAAGATTTATTTCAGGTGTTGATAAAAATTTGCTTAGTAAATTCTTTGGAATTTTCGGAAGTTGATCGAGGACACTGAGTGACAAAACCTTTAGTTTAAGTCAATAAGAGAATTTTACTTTATAGCAGATGCCGTAATTGTTAAGAGGTGAAATTTTAAATGTTCTACGTTTTAATTTTAATTGGTTTCAGCTAGTTGGACAGGTGTTTTGTGTGGTTAACTGCACGCCATTGCACACAGAAATACTTTTATTTTTCATTTGCCTATTATATGTCAATTATATCTGTCATATGTGATATATAAAGCCCAGGGGCATAATGAGAGGGCATAATGGATTGTCATCTCATTATGCCCTCAAACGGCCTGTCAAATTGATTGATGGAGTTATATTATATAATAAAAAAGATGCAACTTGAT
>NW_022170511.1:6647517-6774475 GCF_008802855.1 Photinus pyralis
TTAAGGGATTCTCTTCTACAACTAGTCAACAAAGCAGAAGTAAATACGTAAACCAGACAGGCATCACTTAGTCATATAGAACATTTAACAAGAAAGAAAATACTCACTGAGGGAGAACAGAGTAGACTAACAGATCCTTGATAAAGATAAATGGTGAAAAAAGTTGAGATGGTAACACTTAACTAAAATTATAGTCATACAACTGGTCAAATTGGATGTCAATTTAATACAACAAAAAATTAAATCTTTCAAAATATATTTAAACTGCAGGGTGGTGTTGATTCTCTAGGTTGAAATGAGAGGCATATGAGAGGCAAGTGAAAATTGACGTGCTGTCAACTAAATTTGCGGTTTACGCATTTGAAACGGCAATCAGGACATCCTGTGTGTAAAATGTTTCAATTGATTTAATAGAGGCTTGGTTCAAAAAGACAATTTCCTAAATTGTTATTGTAATGTTATTTTTTGTTTTTAATTGTTAATTTAGCAATTATTTAAGTATTTTATTTTGTTGTACTTAGTATAATATATTTTAGAAAGCATAATTCAGGGAATATAAATCGTAATTTCGACGTAAGATAAAAGACTTATTTGGCTAGATGTTTTGTATAAACGTTATCGGACAAATTAATTGGATTTATTTACTAACAACGCCATGTGCGAAATAACGAAGGGAAACTGCGTGTGAGCCTGCACCAATGGCCTTCCAGCTGTAGACGACGCAATATATTAATATTATATATCGAAGAGTCATAAGAATTGTAGGAATGAGAATAAATAACTTTTTTAATGTCTGTGCTTTCTCGGCTGCATAACTCCTACTGTACAATGGAAATTATATTTATGAATTTAACAAAAGGTTACAACATTAACATATTGCAAATAAAATTGTTAAAAAAAACTGTATACTTAAAATATCAAAAATTTCATTAAATGCTGTCTGTGGCGGTAGAGTGCCTAAAATACAAGCTGCATTTCTCTACTGAACAGCTAAACTGAATGTTTGTTTTAAAAATACAAAACAACGATTTTCTTGTGTTTTTTCAAAAATTTTTTTACTAATTTCTGAAGTGATTTTTTTGGCAGATGGGCCCCAAGCGCCAAGTGTTTCTATACCGAAAGGGTAGAAAATAAAATGGTCTAGTAGATTACTACAGTTACTACTGTACTAGTCTTACGTAAAAAAAAGTATAGAACCATTTTTGTAGTAGGGTTTGTTATCTTTAAGTTTTGCCTCAAGAACTTTTCGCTACGAATAACAGTTACTGAGATGCAAGCGAGAAACTCAAAAAGGCCCCTATAAAAGCCCCCTCCCCCACCTTCCTCGAACTCGCCTCCCGATTAATAAATACTTTTTATTTTCTCGCAGAGGTTGGTACCCATATGAAATATAGGTTCCGGTTCCTCACTATGTAGGTAAAATTATTTTTTAAGGGTTCCGGTACAGGTTCCTGCTTCTGTGGCTTCGATAATTTTCGGTTCCGGTTCCATTATTTTTTGGGTTTTTAAGTAAATAAATAAAATCATTATTAAAAGATATAAATTATTATTAATTATATAAAATAAATAATTCACAAAATTAAAATATATTGTTCTTTTGCATAAACATATTATTTAAGTCTAATTGAAACTTATTTTTAGTTTACCTCTTTTCTACTTTTCCTTTTCTTCAGGAGTAGTTTCAACTATTGCTTCCCTAGCTCCTAAACTCTTCAACCATTGTACTGTTTTTGATCCATTTTCGGTATTGGTCACCCTAAAATATTTTTACTTATTTAATATTAAGGTTAAGTCGATTGAAATTAGTGAGAAACTGAATAAAAGTGAAAAATTGGATTTGGACCAACACTTCAGAAGCATATTTTAAGAGTCACACGTGTCTACTCTACCTACAAGCGCTGAGTGAAATTGTATTGAACGCTACAGAGAGAACCGAAAAATAACTGTTCTTTTGCACTAATAATAACGGTACACACTCACTCACTCAGACGGAAGAGAATAGAACCCACAATTTGTATGTATCAACACTAGGTTCAGCGGTAAGCGGAAATTTGGGGCGAGGCGAAGCTTTTAACTTAAATGATAAGATGTAGTCACATCTTTTCGGCACGCAACAAGTACCACATTGTAATTTTTTTGTCTTTTAATTCCCCACAGTGGAAGATTACCTATGCTGATTTACCTCTCGAAAATCTAGATATAGAAATTGTTTTCTACCAATAAAGCTCTAGATTTCTATTCTGAAATACCTATGGAAGTAAACGTGACTGTGAAAACAACGAGTTTTTGTTTCCCTTGCGAAAGATCTTTGCATCTGAAAAATAAATACTTTGTTTTTAATGTTAAAATGTTCAGATCGTCATCGACTAACCAGTTTGCAATTAGTTTGAAGTTTGGAAAAACGATTTCGTAATTAAAATTAACTACACTTTGAAGTTACAGGTACTAATATCAATTACACCGCCGTCTAATGAAATTGCTTATTATTATTTTAGAAGTTTGTTCATTAAGTTCGTACTTAGGGGAAGTCAAGAACAAAATAATGTAACAGTTTCGCTCTATTAAGACGGGCGGCGATTGATCATTGAAGTGGCTCTGATGAATCGGAAACTGAAATTATTGCTTTGCAAGTGAACATTAAAATTGAGAAGAAGTAAGGGCAGTAATGAAGTTAAACACAATAGTGATATTCTCCGATAAAAGCCATTTTATCGTCTCATGTTCCATTTTTCCTTGTGTAGCAGTTAAGAATGCAGTCCATAAATTAGGAAGAGCTTTTGGGACGTTCATATATTCTTCATGTGCTTTACGCTTGAAACAACAATATTAGGTCAAACTCATTTTTAAATACGATGATAAAGATGTTTATGGCCTAAAACTAACGAGTTTTAAAGAAGTTAAAACTTTTAAAGTATTTTATAAGCAACACGCTCCCACGAATATTAATTCTCCCTAGTTAACCATTACAGTATGACGAACCGGAAAATGTGATTCCTAGGGCATATTTATTATATCAGAAATATTCTCCACTAGAAATCGATAAAAGTAATAATGGAATATATGCACATGTTTCAGTCCATCACACTGACTTTTCATAGAATATTCAATAAGCGCATTCGAAACGAAGTGATTTTAGAAAGATTGATGTGATCTGTATTATGTAAAAGGAACTACCGTTGGTGAAATTGTATATTGAAACTTTTTTACTCAAAAAAAGTTTACCTATTTGACTCGTTAGTACGATTCTAGTAGATTTGAAAGCAATATTGATAAAACTATTAACTTACTTCCGTTAAATTAAATTCGTAACCGTTTACGAACTAATGGTTATATAAACATCATTTAGCACACAAACTGACGCTATTAATTTATATTTAACTTGCGCCGTTTCCAGGATTTCATTAATCTACTCGGCTTTCGGTCTGTTATTTAAAGTTTCAAATATACCTCAAGCATTATTTCACTTTTTATGTGAGACCGCAGTATAAGACACATTATAAATATTTTAACCTTTTATTTTCTACTTTCAGATTCAACTTTATGGTTTTAATAAAGACTTATATCACAATATGTCCGAAGCGCAGCATAAAACGCAAGGAATTGTGGGCATTTCGCTTATGGTACAGGTAAGATCTTCCATGTTTTAAACTGTTAGTCATTCTTAGTCGTGGGAAAATATGGTTTAATAATAATGCACGATAATCAATATGAAAGAACTTTACGGTGTGACAAATTGCTAAAATATATTTCTTTTCCACTCCTTGGGGACTCTCTTTCTTTCACATATTGTTTTATTGCATCTGTTAAAAATCATCCTTTTTTATGTAGGGATTATACGTACAGCTCTGGGCATCTGCTTATAGATAACGTGATAGTGAGTGGCTCAAAAAGTGGCAGATGATATTGTTTTTTCTTACGAGTAACTAACTCCTAACATTTTCAGATTTGTACCAATTCTTATAGCTTATAATAAACTCAAGAAATGGAGAGAGTGAAATGTAATTAAATACGTTAATTACAAAAACAATCAAATCCAAATTGAAATTAGGGTTGCCGTCTCTTAATTACACGGGAATAGCTCTAGGGACTGCGCTGGTTACAAGGAAGGAAAAATGAGCTAAAAACTTATAGTTTATGTGATGTTTAATGAATGATATTAAAAATATTACAAATAGTAGACTGTAATATATAGATCTGAAATGTTAACATTTAAATTTAAATTAATTCTTAGTAGAAAAGGGGATCAACACGTAGTCAGACTAAATATTAATATCAAAACAGGCTTCCGCAGAAAACAACGGGGATATAATCGTTAAGTGAATATCAAGCAGATGTAACAATTACAATTCAATTGTATAGAAAACCAGTATGTAATCGAACGTTATCTCAAGGAGTCGACGAAATAAAAAATTACCTTTTGAACTATAGGTCGCAACGGTCTTGTTGTACGTTATGTACGTTTAATAAAATCTCGGTATAGTAGAGGGTTTTCCAGTAGCCCCCGGACGGAGCTATAAGTTTCAAACGCGTGAAAAAATATTTTTGGAAACTTTGATACACTGAGTTTTTTTAGGGGGTGATAACCCAAAAACCGGCCCAAAAATTTTCAAATTGCAAAACCTGTCGAGTTTTACCTTTTTGAAAATCACCCCCTAATAAAAATCCCCAGTGTATAATGACAGCTTTAAACTATCTAAAATGAAGTTTTTATGACACTTTATTGATCCCGAAATTTTCAGATTTTTTTCTTCACTCGTGTAAAACCAATAGGAAAGGAAATTAATATATTTGTGAAAGTTAAGCGCACTTCTAATGAAACTCACGACTTAATCGGATGTTGTTAACTGCAACTCATAGGCGAGATGAAATTTATAAATTCATACTTCTCTTAACCCCGTTGGTAAAGTCTCTTATTAGTGTACACTGTTAGTTGAAAATTTTGGTAAAAAGTTTCAGTATGTGACACCAGGATGAGATTTTTTCTCCGTTTCCTCATGAAAGTACCTTGAAATTGACACCGGGAGACACTCCCAGACGTGATTGTCGCCCGTAATGACGTCATAATTCTGGAACTGTTGCCGTCACCTTTGTTTCGTTATCTCAGGAACCGCTGCTCGGATTCTCATTATCGAAGCATCGTTGTATCGGTAATTAAATTATCTCAATAGTTTATAAGAGAAGCTTTTGTCGAAAAGTGCATGGTTTACAAGATATCGGATTTCTAACGGGAATCTGTGAACAAGTGCTCCATTTGTTGTTCTCCGTGCTATATTAAATTGCCGGTTCTACGGAATCCACGCAGGTTAAATACTGGTACATCGTAATGCAATTGGAACCGCATCTACTGCTGTATATTAGAAGTAACAAGCACATTTCCTCAAACTTGTGAGCACATTGCGGGCATGACCTTGCCGTTTTAATGCTCGTTTTCATATACCATTGGAAACTAAAACCTGCTAATAATGACTTAATGGAACTGAAATTCTGAAATATTAATTCGCCTCGTCTTAATGACAAGAGCTTTCGGACGCAACGAAGATAATTAAAATATCTTGACGGGAACGGTTACAAACGGCAAATTAATTATAGCTTTTGTTTACAGTAGCAGCGGCTAAAACACAACTCTGAAATTAAATCAATTACTTTTAACTTCTATCTTCAAGTCCTAGAACTAACAAATACTTTCGACGCGACACTTTTCGTAACGAAGTGCCTCCAGATACCGGGTGGTCATAAAAGTATGTATACTTCAAGGTAGAAAATAGGTGCTTCGTTACAATGGAATAGAGCGAGAGGGAGAGCAAATTCATTTTTTATATTGGTACTTTCATTTTTTATTTTCAAAAGACCTCGTCATTCTGAAAAATACAGATATCACCAAAAAAAATTGATTTTAATGTGTGTTCGTATCAGGTATTTTTTTTCGTTAATCTGTAATCAAAATATTGCTTTTTTTGCATTTAAAAACGTGAAAATGAAAGAACGGTCTTTGATTGGCCCAATAGGCCGCTATATCATTATTATTTATAGAAAGCGTTTGGTTTTTTTTTATGACAATCTAATTCTCTCTTACTTTTTACTATTTACTAGTTTAACTAGACAAATATGACGCGCCTTATTTTCAAGTATATGTGCAGCAGCCCTATCAGACGCTCGACAGAACGAAAGTTGAATATATACATATACATCTGACGTAGGACGTAGGTATATAACGGCGAACAAAAAAGCGGCATAAAAGTATCCGCACGATATGCTAAAGAATTAAGGTAGCAAAAAAGGTAGATAAAGGAGGTAAGCGAAAAGAAGAAATAAAGGAAAAACTCAAGGCAATTTACAAACCAATAAGATGATGAACAGTACCTCAAGAAAATTCGTAATATAATAAATATAATATAATAGAATGGCAAAACTAAACCAAAAAAAAATAAATAATAATTTCTGAAAACATCTTTGAAGCTTTTAGGGTATAGTTTTCACGATCTCTAACGGTTGCTCGCTTTGCAGTTTAAATTACATATGTACCGCTTCATACGGAGCGTGAGCGCGAGTAGGTGCAGCGACCAACGTGCGCGTTTCAAAGAAAGCTTGGGTCAATGCCACGATAACCGAGACCTCTTCAATTTCCTTGGTTCTATTGACCTAATGGAGGCGGGTGTAGGGCGGTAAATTTGTGCTCTCGAATTGGAAAAAATGGCCTTGGTCACAACTATTTCGTTGGTTCCGTTTCAGAGCTATTACTCGGCATTTTCGCATGGAACATTTATGAACCGTCTTTGGATCTGAATTGGAGTGTGGCCGAGGTAAATAAATGTTCATTGTCCCAAAAACTGTCTATACATTATACGAGAGCAAATCACAAAAGTTCAACTGTATTCGCCAGATCCAGTTTGCGTTTCTTATGTAGGAAACTAAAAGTCGTTTTTTGTAAAGTGACATACATTTCACGTAACATAGAAAAATGTTTGTCAATACAGTACTAAGGAATCAATGTTATTTAGTACGAACGATGGTTTTCCACCCTTGTCTTCTAACTTGCCGTTACAAATCGGAGATTCGTTATAGCATAATGTTTATGCCAACTGTTTGCTTTAAAGCCCTATACAGGGATATTTATTAAGAAGTAGACATTGTGTATTGTTTTTCCCTATGTGCACTTTTAAATGACAAAACCTCTTCTGAAGGGCGCCTAATTTTATGCATCCAAAATAACTTCTTTAAACAAATGAAGCTCTGGCTGCCATATTAATTACTTTGAATATTGTTGTTTTGGCTTCTGTATCTTTATTTGACGTGTGGGAAGACAAAGTTGATATTGCCCTTCAGAAGAGATTTTGTCTATTAAAAGTATACATAGGAAAAAACAATACACCTACATCCCCATGCCTTTCTTAATAAATATAACGAGGATACACTTCATTTAAAAGGACAATAATAATTGGAAAATCTTGGTCTATCCAATTGGATCAATATTCTCGTGACAATGGGGAATGGCTGAATTATCAGTGCCTAACGTTTTATATATCGTCTTCAAAATGCAAAGACTCGTCAATAGTGCCGTTTTGTTTTGGTTAGTTAAAATAATTTTTTTTTTGTTTAAATTGAATATCACCAACTGTAAGATCACCGATAGTATTGTCTCCTCTACTTTCATCAGCAGACGTTGATACAAATAAGGACAACAGCGCGCAAAAATGTAAATTAGCATGTGAAAGCAACGTGACTTGCTTCCTATAAAACGCTCTACTTTTATCTTACGCAAGCATACACGTTCTGTAAAGGACCTTTAGACAGCATTGTCTTTAAGGGAACATTTCGGCTTTCAAATCAAGAAAGGCAGAATAACGTTAAATGTTGAAAATGCCAAATTTAATCTACCTATCAATTCGTTCCCCAGAAATCTAATAAAGCGCGCTTTTTGCGCACGTCATCAGGTGGGTAATACGTTTATGCCTATCAACGATTAGGTCACAAAGCTTCGTTTGCAAGACGCAAACCCCATAAAGTTTTTTAGTGCATTTATCAATGTTTGGATTGAAAAAGAGATTAGTTCTCTAGAGCTGTTGCACTTTGCATACTTGCACGAACTTTTCCCATTATTAATATTGCAGCACGCGCATTTCCCTCGGTAGATTTAACGCCATGCATTTTTATTAGACGTTTTTAATGGAAGGGAAATTGATAAACCTCAATCTTAAGAATATAATGGGGGTTAATATTTGCATATTTTGATATTATTTGCACTACTAAAACAAGTAAATAAATCAACTCGTAACAAATAGCGCAAATGAGCTCATGCGTCAGTGAAAATTTAATCAGTTCTTCCTTAAGTGATGATAAACACAATACTGAAATTAGAATTGGAAAAATCCGAACCGTTGGCGAGTTATCATGTGCACAGACGGACGGAGAGAGAGTCCAAAATCATGAACGAGCCGGATCGCTCAATAATAAATAGACGGTTTAACTTCTTGGGGCGCAATTGTCTAAGGTTCATTAACAATAGTGACGTCCCCATTATGAAAAACATTTTGAAGGCACAACTGTCCCTCTTAATTACCCTGGACGCAATTGACCTGAGCGCAAGTGTCCATGATTGAATAATCGCTACCGACATTAAAAAAAGTAGCAAATTATCCGAAAAACCTCGTTAATTTTGCCAAACAAGTTCAGATATAAACGGATCCCGCCGCATTTACCGATTTAAAAAGATATCAAAAAATAGAGTTCGGAATTATTTATAAATTCATGTAAATATTACATAAATTTATAAATTAATTGTGGTATGTTACAAAACACGAGGGCGAGGCTTCTGAAAATATTCTGCGATTCGAATCGACACAACATTTATCTGTAGTTTTAGGATAATTCCGTTGATTGGTTTGATCATTCATCAAAAAACGTTGGTATTAACCGGGGTATTAACCCCTCGCATTTCCAACGGACTATAATGAAACCTTCCCACAATAGATAGGTATAAAAATCTGTACAGCGTTTTGTGTTATTTCGACAAATCATTTGGAAACGCAAAGTGCATTTACCCGTTTTAGTCAATTTATAAACTCCCAGTTAAATCTACTCGGTCGAAATGGGATCACAGACATTTACAGGCGGTTTTTTTTTGTTTCTATTTTGCGGTGCGCGTATTGCACAAAAAATATCGGGTATCTAATCAGATAAAAAGGTCAGCTACTGTTTTTAATTAATGCAATTCGACCATGCTATATGCAATAGCTGAAAGCCGCTTTATATTCGCTACAGAAATTAGTTTGCACATGATATAGACGGACTATTATGTATCTATCGATTCTATTTAAGTGTATCTAATTAAAATAACTCAATTTAGGTGAAATGTTGGCGACCACTAATTTGTGACTATAGTTATTGTTTGTCTAATGGTCAAAGCGGTAGTTGGACAAATAGCAAAAGAGAATGCGGCAAATTCGAAATTCCTTTTGTTTAATAAACGACACTCCTGTTGGAGCTTTTGTGCACCCCGTTACTGTGAAAGCGAGACATAATTAAAAGACTTAAAAGCTCAAGTCTTGTTAAATGGGATTTTCTATTATTACTGTAGGTAATATTGTAGAATTAGTCGAGCCTTCTTTAATTTAATATCGATTATAAATGTGTGAATAGCCGAAGCGCCTGAAACCACGGGGGAAAACTTTCTGTTTCAAAAGAAAATCATTAATGGTGATCTTGTTTGAATTCTTTTATGTTATTAAGCCATTTGTTTTTAATGTAATTGTGTATTATTTATTCCATATCCGTAAAGGGTTTTAGGCACCCAATATCGAACGGCTCGCTCAAATTTTGAGAACACCCCTTGTAGGATAGACGTGATGCAAAACTCAATCAATTTTTTTTCCGAATACCTAAATTTTTGCTTTTTTAATTTGCATTTTCTTTTGTTCCTTCATGTTAAAGTTTAGAAGGATGTATTATTAGGTAGGTTAGTAGGTACACGGGGAGACATTTCTCACACTAAAGCTTTGCACTTTCACTTCAACCGCCTGCATACTCAAATTTATCTCAAAACTATAGTGTTACCGTTAAGTCGTTCCTTAAGAAGGAATTATCCAATTAATTACTACCTTCACTATTTTAATTCCAGTGGACCCAATGACCCCAAATCATTATATACGTGCTATCCTGGTCCCGTGGACCTTGCTTTTGGTTAACTTCGACAACAAAATGGCCGCCGACTAGTATGATGATACGAATCTTGTCTTGAGAGTCGTAATTAAAGGTGGACGTAGAGTTTAATGAAAAAATTCCGTAACTTGATAATAAAGTGAATAATTAGTGAAGCCCAAACAATAGCCTCGCCAAAACACGTCAAAACTAAATCGGGGATTCACAAAATATAGGTTCAATCGCCAGAATAACTATAATTAGAAATTGCAATAAGAACCTCATTACCATTCTCGTGGGATTCGAGTGGAAAGGGCTTATCGCTAGCACTCCTCTGTTACCTCTGTATTAATACGTCACATTTCGGTCTGTATAGATACTATAGTTATACTCGTAGACTATAGACGTATATAGGCGGTAAAAAAAGTATAGAGTAAGAAACCGTAGGGAGAGAAACAGTAAATCTTTAGAAATAATGCATTTTCCTGTACTTACCATCCAATCAGAAAGTGTACGAAATTGCATTTCTTGGGGACCGAAAGTAGTCATTTGCATATTTGATGTAGCACGGAGACAAAGGCAAATCAAGACATTATTGGAAATAATTAGCTTTATTCCCCCATTTTTACATTTCACAAACAATTTGAATTTGTTGAATATACCAATCAGAATATTTCGGTCTTCGTTCAAAATCAGACTGCAACAGTTGTTTCCGTACAGAGCAGGGTCTGAATTTGTGTTTTCTTGTTCAATACGGTCATAGTGCTACTTTAACACACTGTAACAGTTGCGTCGCGTTGACAAAAAAATACAAAATTAACAGCGACGCTCCCAACTAAAACCACATTTGCAATCCGCCAACAGCGATCATTCCGGTGACCCAAGTAACGCGACCTACAAGGTTATCTTAAGCAAACCCAAGGACAGTGTAAAGTTAGGTGTAAATAAATTACTTGTTTATATCCCTCTGGACTACCTTCGTTCACTCACGCATCCAACAAGAATGTGCACTTAACTATTGGTGCTCAAGAAGATCAAACGCTGCCAATAGTGAGAGCCCATGCCAAGTTGCCACAGCAAGCAGCAGAAAACCATCCAACTCACAGAAAAGGTACTGAATGAATCCCTGAAGACAATCCACTGGAGGATTATTTACAAAATACACAGCCTGTTTTCATGGATCCGGAGACGTGTAGCCCCTTTGTGGACAATATAGACACGTACAAAGACTGCGTAAACATGTCTGATGAAAACCGCCTCCGAGGTCCCACCATGTTGTTGGAAGACGACGACAAGATACCAAGAAGCCGCACATCAATTGTTCAGGAAACTGTTCCAGACGGAACAAAGCGACGCAGATCCCACAGAACTCTTCATCGTGCAAAAGCAAGGCATAATTGCGAAGATCGAGGGGGAAGTCCACGAAACCCTTTAACTTCACATGGTATACGGATTCCTCCACCGACGAATACGGAAGAACCTCGCACGTTTCGTTCACGGAATTACTGAAAGAGCACGGAACAATAGGGGAAGACATCGCCACCGCCCCAATATCTAGGTAACTCGCAAAACTGATCGCAAAGGCACTAGCCTTTACACCAGGGGGAGAGCCGAAAGTCTACCCCATACTTGGTGCACCACATAGACAAGCGTTCTTGTCGCCCAATCGCTCTACCGGTTGAACGCCGCCAAGGCGACAACTCGGCAACAACTGGACAAAATGAAAACTGAGGAAATTATCGAGGAATGCGAATCCGATCAACATGGTACCCAAACGCGACGGCTCCACAAGGGTATGCGTCGATTTAAATTCGGTCACGCTTCCCACATTGCCAAGGAAGCTCCTATAATTTCCATCGACCTCTAGGCCAGATACTGACAAATTGCGGTGAAGAAAAACCGTGTTAAAACCGCCTTCATTTCTCCCTTCGGCCTCAACCGATTTAAAAAGATGCCTTTTGGGCTAAGAAACACCCCTGCGACCTTCCAACGGCTCGTCGAACGTTTGCAAAGTTAACCCACCGACATCACCATTTTATCCTACCTGGACAACATTATCATCCTATCCCCAACCTCCGCCACTCACCTACAAGACCTGCAACGCACCTTCAACAGACTATGCCAGTTCAAACTGAAAGGGCCAAGGGCAAAATGCCATTTCGCATGTACGCGCATCAAGTACGTAGGTCACCTTATTACACGCAAAGACCTCCGCTATTGCCGATCTACAAGCTTCCAGGAATTTGAGGCACCTCATGTCCTTTATTCAGACATGTGCAATGCGCCACCGTTAATCGGTTGAAAGCCCTTTTCACCACCGCATCGATATTGCGACAGGCTGATCCGACCTCGCGCCCTTCGTCATCAGGAACGATACCAGCCAGTACGCCCTAGGCGCTGTACTCATCTAATGAGAAAGCTTGGGTGAATGATCTGCGGAGTATGCCAGCCGCGGAGGAATAATTTCACAACGGAACGAAAAGCCCTCGCTGTGGCACGGGCGCTCATGAGATTCCTAGGATACGTGGAAGGGATAGCAATCACCCTAGCCACCGACCACCAACCGCTAAAATGGCTCCTCGCTCGCAAGTTACCTACCACAAAACTCGCCTGATGGGCCAGTCATTTAATACTGGAAAGCAAAAAGTCGTTGCTGATACGACCCCAATGCACGGAAAACATACAAACAGATGCCTCCTGTGCACCATTACAGTCGACATACCCACTGGACCTGCCGCCGACATTTCCCGGAGTCAATTGGAAGACCCAGACATAAAAAAATCATCATCCACTTCGACAAACCGACACCAAGCATCGCCGATTTAAATTTGTGATCAGTGGCGTACTTCTGCATGGTCAAGGGGGGTTTGTTATTTTTTTTTAATGGTAACCACTAGTTTTCATTACATATTCTTGAAGAGTAGGTACACTGTTTTGGATATAGCGGCATAATCAATTGATTATATTACATAATCAAATTAAGGAAAAAAATCCAAATTGAGGAAAATGATTGTGTTAAAATTACTTTCATAATTTCACTAGTTTGCGTTGAAAAAAAAGTTATTCTTTTGTTAATTATGTGAAAGCAATTTTTTGTATCAAAAATCATTTAAAAAAACTTATGTAAATCTACATGTTTAAAAATTATTTACAGCGGCATGTGTCTACCGAGACGTCTACAGAACTCAGAGTCACTTTTTTTAAATGGATACTACTATTTTTTGGTGAGGTATATTAAAGAATGAACTTTTTTTAAATATGACAACAAAAATAAGATCAAGCTAGTAACATTATGAAATTAAGTAACTAAATAGAAAACAACATATCAATTCGCGGTTTTATGTATTAAATTGATTTCATTTGGCAAACTGTGTTCATTAGGTACGGGTATAAATATGAAATATCTCATACTGCGGAATAAATTTTTACAGTCGCTGAAAGCAGGTCAATTCTAGCATTATTATCGTTCAGAAACATCCATGAAAACGTATCACTCCATACAGAAAAGTAGGCATGTTATTTATTATCTTAGTCTATCACCATTGAATGTTCATAAATCGCTATGGCGTACACGACGAAGCAAATAAACTGCCATCACGTGCGTTTCAGGCAAGCAATTTTCCAAATGCGTTGTCGTTATCATTCTTTAGCGCAGGGGGAGAATTTACCGAAAGTTTAACAAGCGTCCCACAATAAACGCTAATCTACAGGACCGTGTTTAAAACCCACTATACCTAACATGAGGGGATCCTCGATCTTCATAAAAAACATTAAGCTACATCGAAATAGTGTAAAGCGCATACAGTACGTTCGCTGCGGTTTTACAAACGCATTCTTGCAGTTGTTTATGTATTTAGCGCAGTAGCGGTTTTAACCGAAATTTTCGAATAGTATGCACGGCGCCGTCGTCGTCCACTTTGTAATATATTCGGTGTATCGCAACAATGAGCAACGGACACTATAAAACCCGTCTAAAAGCTGGGAAAACGGACATCGCACGCTCACAATATGCTAATCTTCAGTGACATTACCGCCCGCTAACTGTAACGTACCCGTCCGTTAAAAGGGTCTTGTACATTTTGCTTTAAGAATTTATATCATACTAACGCGGCAGTATTTTTACTGCAATTTTATTGGGTCGTTTACACAATATTTACTTGTTCATTTGGCCGGTCTCTCGAAAGTTGAATTCATATGCTCTTAATGGGTATTTAATGTTCGCCACTGTGTCCTTTTCTTCTCTATTCAGGCATGAGTACTAAATTACCTATGGAAGGTCAACAATGCAACTGATTTTAGTCACGCTATTGGGGTTGGCCGCGTATAAACTGGGTTGGGTTCAAGAATAAGTGAGTGTCACTTCTAATGTTGTAATTTTGGTTTACAGATTGGAGACACTCCCAATCCCGAGTTGCGGCTCATCACCAGCAGTTTTGATAAAGTCAAATTTAAGGGTAAGTTTATTCACTTTGCGTTTCTCACGCGTAAAATTTGTGTACGGCAAGTTTGTGGTGCAGGATCGCAATTTGGAACAGTTTGCGGGCTTTGTAGAAATTTAGATCTGCGAATGTAATAATGGGTATCAGAATCTAGAAGTAAAATCGAAATCAAATAGGTGTTCATTTTAGGGGTTGGACATGTAAAAAAAACTACAGGTTAGTAGAAAAGGACCCAAAGTAATGTCTTTGAGCTGACTATGTGCTGGAAAACAACATTTGTTACGTTAAACCGCTTTCTAGGAATTACCAGATACCGAAGCATCATCCTAAGCCTTGTGGCGAGTCGTCGGCTAAATTACACATCTTACTCTCCTTCTCCTAAATTCAGACTTCCTTAATTAGGACAGGTAGATTAACGTAGCAGGCCTGTTTCGGCATCCCAACTGATGACTTTCCAAAATATTTTGCCCATTTTGTGCAGATTTGTGCGCCAATTTAGTTATCCTGGCGAACTTCGTATCGCTTTTTTTCCCGTACCCCGTTTCTGTTTTCGCCGTTCCCGTGGGAACTTCAGGAAGTTCTTTCGGAGTACGCACCTTCACGCTCTTTAAAATCCTGTTTTTGTTCTGTTCCCGTTTCCATGGGAATTTCGAGTATTTTACTAACTCAGAAACTTTCGCGAGCATACGTGCAACCATTCCCCAAAGTTTTATCGCAATCAGATGAACGGTTTCGACATGCATAAGAGACAGACATTTATTTCTATTTATATACATAATAGCAGACCCAACGAACGTTTTATCGCCTATCTCGGCGAACCTCGTATATACCTATTAACATTGACATTGCCTAACATTTCCATATAATGCCATTACAGTGTGCACATTTTAAATCTTTTGAGATTTTGTGATTTAAGAGATACCGTTCCAGGACATGGTGGTGATGTGTTACAACATACTATGCACATTTTAAATATTTGAAAGTATTGTAAGTTGTCATATGGCTAAGTACTTAATTTTACTTTATATTGGTACCGGCACGTATGAAAGAGCAGGGGGATATATGAATAGTGAGGATGAGTGATCTTCCGTCTTCTTACGTGTCGGATACAGTAGTTCGTTGTATACTTAATGACACTGTGCACATTTTAAATCTTTTGAAGGCATTTCAGAACTAGTTGACGACTTATTGCACAATTGCAATGTTGTTCACTTTACATATTTTGAAGTATTTTGTTTTTTAATCGGCACACTGCACACTGAAATATTTGGGAGTGTATAATCGCACTGTGCACATTTGAAATCCTTTAAAGACTTGCGTGATAGGAGATGTCTTGCGTTTATTGGTCATTATTACCCACCACGTGATTTACTGATAATCGCAACCGCGAATAATCTATATTTATCACATTTTAATTTGATAGTATTTAATTTAACAGTTTGGTAAGATTGAAAACCGTTGATGTAACGGTCGCTGTCATTAGTTCTCTTATTTACTTTTGTAATAATTTTCCTCGCAATTTTCTTTATTTTTTTGTGTTTTCTTCGATATTTTAATGGTTATTCTGCTATTCGGGTCGGACACGAATCCAACAAATCAAAGATCATGAAAATGGGTCCAGCCGTTCTGGATTTATAAGTGGTGACCGTTGAGACCTTGAAAGATGGAAGGCCAACATTTCAAATGTGGATATATCTCGAGAACAGAGTATGGAAGAAAGATATTCACAAAGTGAAACTTGTACATTCCGCCAAGATTAATCTGTCGGTCGGGGTCAACATTACAATTGTGGATAGATCTCGACTAGATGCATTTGTGTGTCTTCAAATTCATATAACAGATATAACTCTCGCCAGGAAAGATTGCCGGTCACAGCACACCTTGTGTCGATCTAGAATCTAAGTTTTTCTTAAGATGCGAGCGACTTCCGGAATAGGATTGTGCCAATGTTAAACGAAAAGTCTTTTTGTTCAACATTGACACGATACTATCCCGGAATTCGCTCACATCTTTAGAAAAACATAGATTGTAGACCGGGATCAAGTGTTCTGTGACCGGCAATCTTTCCTGGCGAGAGGTTTATCTAAATATTTGAATACTGTAAAGTTCAAGTATTTGAATCAAAGTATAAGAATACTAAAGCAGCAAGATTGAAAAATTATCGATATTGTTCGGGTAGAACTCTTATTAATATCAATTCATCTAGGGTCGTGTTATATAGGATGTTTCAAATTGCGCGGTTTTTTAAGAATGAATAAAACACATAACCTTCATTCGTTTTCAAAAACTTTTGATTGGTACCTAATTGAAGTATCAGTTCTGAAATTTATATGTGAAAAATAATATCTACCAAAGCTCGGCAGAAGTCCACTTTTTTTGTTAAAACTTTTTATTACATTTTGACATATGCTGTATGAGCATATCTCACCAATGCCACGAATAATAATTTCATCCTTATTAAGTCCAGGAATCGACTTATTATTCTTGAACTGGCTGTTCAGACAACTCCATGTTGTTGATACAATAACTTCAACTTGTGAAATGTCGTTTAATGGACATTACAGGGTCTTCAGTAACATTTTCACGGACCAAATCAATATATTCTTGTGAACGAGCGGTACGACCGTATTTTCCAGTTTTTGATCTTCCATCGAACCGGTTTCTGGAAATTTTTTAATAATTCGACCAGTAGTGCTATCAGATGGACGATAATAAAGTTCACGTAATTTTCTAAAAACAGTTTTCAAAGAAGGCTGACTTTCATAAATTCAACAATTTGAAAGCGTTGTTGTTCATGGACGAAGCCATTTATATAAATGTCATACATCGCACTTTTTAAATTTCACAATACCCAGACAAATATATGGCGCTCTATATTTTATTTATTCTTAAAAAAACTGCACAATTTGAAACAACCTTTACTATGCAATCAAAAAAGAGTTACTGTCGAGACACCTTTGGAATTTATGTTTACATGGGAAACCATATTTAACTTGGAACTTCCAAAGGCGACTCGACGTCAATCCTTTTCTGATCACCCGTTATTATATTACGGTATGGTTCTTGGAACAAACATTCCAGTGGTTATGTTTCGGTAGAGAGGCGAATACTCCTGAGGTAATTTTTCTGGGGATATGAAAATTGGGTGACCTCCAATACGTCCGATACGTTAATTGATTCAGCAAAATCAAAATATTATAATGACAAAATTTCTAATTCCGATAATACTTCTAAAACCACCTGGGAAAATGTAAGTGCCGTGACGGGAAACTTGAAGAGAACGAAAAACAATAGTTTTTCTCTGAAAGGCGACCCGAATACAATAGCAAATAAACTTAACAAATTTTATGCACATGCAGCCGGCGACATAATAGGTAAACTACCAAAAATCCCCTATGGAGATGAGATTCCGTATAATGAAAATTCTTTTTTTATGTATGCGGTAACAGATGACGAAGTAGTATCAGTTGTAAGATCCTTAAAAAACAAAAAACATCAGCTCACGATGAAATATCCAACAACCTAGTGAAACAAGTAATTATGTATTTGGCCCAGCCTTTAAGGGTGGTAATTAACAGCTCAATAAAGCACGGCGTCTTTCCAGAAAAATTAAAACTAGCCACAGTGGTACCTTTATTTAAAAAAGGCGACCCGGGAAAATTTGAAAATTACCGTCCGATTAGCTTACTAACGTGTTTTTCAAAAATTTTTGAAAAAATTATGAGTAGTAGAGTGACCAGTTTTTTTGTCAAGTGCAAAATGTTAAGAAATAATCAACACGGATACATTAAAGGTAAAAGTATTGAAACAGCCGTCTTTCATTTTGTAAACAAAGTCGCAACCATCTTGGATAAGAAAGAATTGCCCCTAGGTGCCTTTTTAGACTTACCTAAGGCTTATGATTGCGTAAATCATAATATATTACTAAATAAGTTAGAAAAATATGGAATACGAGGCATCCTACTAAGTTTAATGAAATCGTATTTAACAAAACGATCTCAGCAGGTTAAATTAACAATAGAAGGTAACACGTATTACTCGGAAATAACAACTCTGGAAAGGGGAATTCCTCAGGGAAGTATAATAGGTCCTTTACTGTTTTGTATTTATGTACTTTAATGACCTATCAGACGCACTTAATTGCGAATCACACACTTTATTAATCAATTATGCAGATGATACTTCATTAATTATTAGAGCTAAAAATTGTGTTAATCTACAAAATGAAACACAGCAAGTTGTTTCTGGCGTTGAAAACTGGATGCATAAAAATCAATTGGCGCTTAATGTTAAAAAATCTCAGTATGTGTTATTTAAAAGTAATCATCTATCAACTTATTCTAACGCGCATCTAGAAAATAGTTGGAAATTATCAGTGAAAGCAAAATTTTTGGGAATCATAGCGGACGAATACATGAATTGGTCGTATCACATTGACGAGTTAGCAAAGAAATTAAACAATGTGTGCTATAGTATAAGAGTAGTTAAGAGAGTGCTAAGCAGTTCTGTAATTCGAACTATTTATCACACAACATTTGAGTCAAGGTTACGGTTTGGCATATTGATATGGGGTAGTACCAGCCAAACTAATATAAAGAAAGTCCTAGTAATTCAAAAACAAGTTTTACGGATAATGTGTGGAATTGACTTTAAGGAATCATGTCGGGGACAGTTTAAAAGGCACGGAGTTTTAACTGTGGTAGGATTATATATATACGAATGTATTATGTATAATTATAAACATAAATCAGAATTTACATTGTATCAAAAAAATTATCTATACATTAGGCAACGCAATAACTACAACTATCCGGCACATACACTAAGCTTGTTTCAGAAATGCCCCATATATGCTTGCTTAAAATTTTTTAATTTACTACCACAAAGCATTAAGACATTAAAAAATTATAACAGTTTTGAGAAGAATGTTTTTCAATATATCTTAGACATAGAACCGTATTCTGTTAACGAGTTTTTAGAAGCAATTGTTAATGTTCGTGTTGTGTCTACGTTTTAATTGTACAAGTGATTGTAAGTACGTCTATATACATATTAGTTATGCTCATGACCTGTTTCAACCTACGTCTCTGTAGCTGATTGAAATAAATAAATTATTATTATTATTAATACTTAAGAGCGTTTACTGTTTCGGCTCCACCATAAATTGAAATTATTTGCAGTCCCCCACCAATATAAAACATGTATGGTATTCAATCGCTTGCACCTGGAAAAGTCCAAAAATCTATTACAGTGAGAGAAAAATTTACGCTTGTGGCATGATCGGCTGCCTGAAAAGAGGGATTACCGCATGACATTGATTAACAACGAATTAAAAAAGCACAACGCCTTTGTACCTTCATATTTAAATTAGGAAAATTTTTTATTGGAATGTGCCTATACGCAATTACGGGAGATTTTCCAACTTTAGAATTATTTATAAGGAGAAGCGCAAAAATCAGCGAATCGTTCGTTATTAAATTTCCAACGTCATTTTTAAAGAGATTTGCAAAGCAGGATAACTAAAATGCATAAAAATTTCTGTGCAGTAATATTTAATTGAAGTTATTGGAATCGCACACCTTCGCGTTTTAATAAAAATTACTGCGCCTGCAGATGACAAGGGAGCAGTTTAATGAAAAGTTTCATTCGTAGCTTTTGATGCACATTTTAATATCATCAACTTGTACATATAATTCGTTTTAAGGTGGATATGACATTAAGTCTCTACCAAAATGCAGTTCCAATTTTAGATACCACTTAAATTTTAAAAAGGGAAAACGTATGTGACGACGTCAATTAACTATTTCATCAGTAATTCAAAGCTAGACGTATGTGCATAAGGACACTCCTCAGGGTATTTTTCAGTATTTGAAATTTCAGCATTAGGACCTTGGAAAAAGCTGCGTTTCTTAAAAATAGGTTTCAACATGTCGGTAGGGTCAGAATTCAAATGAGAAAATCTTTAACGCGAAATGTCAAAATTGAGTATCCACAAACAAGACCAGTGAAGGTCTTAACAAAACGCATCTGTTGATGGAGTCAAAACTCTAAATGCGAATATCTCGAGAACGGGGTATCATCTTATGAAAAAGTGATACGCCTTCTTGAGATGCATCCAACGTACATTCGACCTGGTAACGGATATATGATGCATTTTAGAGAAGATAGTCGGAAGTGGGTACTCGAAAAGAGAAAACGCATCTATTAGTGGACTGTTGAAACAGGGTGCTCACAAAGTAAAGGTGTCGCACTGGTGCAACCTAAAGTGAAACAGAATCTTATTTACTTATACCATATTTAGACAAGTGCACTTCTTAAATGTTACTTTTTTTCACGATTTTTACTATGCGTTTCCATGGCGTTTAGTCCTATCTATGAACAATAACATCAATCATTATTGATCAAAAGTTTAATTAACACCTGGCTAAATCCTGAGCACGAATGGAAAAATTTGACATGAGGACTCTTATCTGGGTCGTCATTGGGCTCGATTAAACACACAATAAATCGACAAACAATAAAATTTATATGGCATTCACTATGGACTAATAAAGCTGAAATAGTGGGAGGCTGAGAACCTTATAGACATACCATGCAACAACCGATTCATTGAAACATATTTAAGGAAATTTCAATTGTGTTAGTGTTAAAAATTCCAAAATATACGGGCGATATTTTCAACAGCTGATGCACTTAAATTTCGATTTAGACGACATAAATACGCCATAATGCTAAAGGTCAATATCAATGAAAAGTGAAAAATGTTAATTAATACACATATGCAAATAGCAAACAGTAAACCAAAATTATGTCAGAAGTGAAAGAAAATGTAACGTGCATAAACTTATTATGGATCCATAAATGGCGAGAACCCTAAAAGCGTTTTTAGACAAAGAAACATTCCTTGTCCCACCCTGTTTAGTAATAGATACGTCTAATTTATTGTTATAAGTGGGGTATATAAGTAATTATACATCTGCTGAATCAATGCAGTCACGCGACCTGTACGAAGCCAAAACAGTAAAGTAAGCACATGGTGACGTTCGCGTGCCACATACCCTTATCCGTAATGGAATGTATTAACATTGTCCTTTGTGATATTCAAATGTGTGAAATAGCAGTCGTCTATTAAAAGGCTATTAGCGATTCCGTTTCCGTTAAGAAGTTACGCGCGACTGCGACTAGTAGCACCGCACTGTAAGGGGCAATTATCGCATCCCCCAAGTTTCATTTGTTAAACGGTGCTCCTACAGTAACCCCCGGTGTCGCGTCGACTTTACGATTTCGAACAACAATGCGGTACTATCAATTTTCCAAAACCACTGACCCTAAACGCGCTAAACTGATACAGTAATTAATAATAAACGCAAAGGCAATTACTTAGTTTGTGGTATTAACGCTACTGCAACAATAGATTTGGTGTACTATATCTGAATAGTACAAATTGACACCATTACGAACGTCAACCGATTTTTCCATTAAATTAATTGCTTTCAGGTAACACTAGTTTCGATTCTCATTATCACCTTTCAAAATTCAAATTAAACACCTGATACAAATGTCAACATCTCTCTAGCTAGATAAATTAATTAAAACGAAGGCATAATACAGTGTACAGTTGGACTCCGCTTAATTACTAAACAATTTTTTTGTACCTCTCTGCCTTAGTGCCCTTACTCTTTGTTAAATTTTCGTTTGTGAACCTTTCAACTCAAAGGAGTTATTAGCAGTAAATTCCGGTGTTAATTAGATACATTTTTAAAGTACTCTCTGCGGGAAATTAGACGATTCTACATTTATCCCCACAATATAACACCTTTGCGCATTGACAATTGTCACACTATATTGACAACGTCCTTTAACCAATATTTTGCTCCCGATACAGATACAAAATACCATGAGGTTTTAATGTGGTTTGTTCGGTATGTTACAACACAGTCATATGTGGCCATAGTCCAGACCATGCCATCATTCTTTTATATGTATACTACACATTTTTATTAGTTCTCGAATTGTTATAGGTACTCGTATTCAAAATCTCAAAAATTAGTGACATCTATGGTAAAGAAGAAAAATACTTAAATTAATATTGAATGACCAACACATATACTGACCTTAACAACCAATGCACATAATACATAAAGAATGTTACAAAATTCATGCTTCGTAAAATGGAGAATACCTAAACTAACCTATAAATAATGAAAAATTACGTAAACAACGGAAATATGAAAAATATGCTTACCTAGATTAAGGTTAGCAAAATCTCATTCACGCTAAGACGTTTAGATAAATAATTTCGGCAATTTTACCTTGATGCCTCAGGGTTTTTATAAGATTTCAAGATCTTTCGTAAAGTAAGTAATATTCAACGTTACAAATTCTACAGTTTTGCTGGGTTATTGCTGTAAACTATAATCTGGATGGTAACAACAACAAAGCTCTATGTGTATCGAAAAATCCCGCTGGGGGGTCCGTTTGTGTGGCTCAGTGGTAGAAAGTTGGGCTGCATAGCCGGGAGATCGGGTGTTCGAACCTGGGTTGAGATAAATTTTTCATGTGACAGAGTGAAATTTCCTGAGGACAGTTTCGAGCATTCTGCCGGCTACTCCGAATTAGGGTTTCCTGCAGTTTTTCTAATTCGTAAGGTAAATACAGGAGTAGTATAGAACAACTTAAGACCTTCTGCAGGAGCACCTTTAAAAAGCATTATGCGGGTCAATCTGTAATTGGGCGAAAGCCTGTTGAGGGCCTAAGAACAATAAATAAATAAATAATAACGCAATAATATGGGGCACCCTTCTCTTTGCGTATCATACTATTATACCCTCTGTCTTAATTCAGTTCTTCCTCGTTCACGTGAGAATTTCGGGAAGTACTTTCGTGGTATATCTTAACACCTTCCAAGAAATTCACGTGTTAATTGTAAAACGTAAAATCCCGTTTTTCGGGAAATCCTTTCTTAGTGCTCCCCTACAATCCCCAACGAACCTACATGCCAAATTTCACCTTTCTATGCCTAGTAGTTTCGGCTTTGCAGGCGTTCAGAAGATTATTGAGCGGTTTCAGTCCCATGATCCCTGTTACTAATTTTGCTATGTCTATCAGCACAAAGATCATCTCCTCGCCGCCGCCGAAGCAAAAGACAGAGTACTTCTGAGGTCATCTTTACCGAGTTAATGACGGTGACCATGACTCAGAAGATACTTTGGATAAATTTAGATTTGAGTTGTTTTTCAAAGCCCTCGTAAAATCCAAATTCAACCTCGCATCCCTACCACCACCATCCTAAGCAGCCCGCAAACATTGCTTAACAACTTACCTACAAATAAAAAAGTGGTTAGGGGACCAGATGGATCTACTCCTCTGGGGATGGCGGGCTTCAAGGTTGAAGTCGGTCTGTCGGTCCGTCTTGTACTCTTATTTACGGCTTAACGGCTGAACCGATTGGAACCAAATTTGATACACGCTCTATTTCGAGGTGTTGTTTGCTGAAATATATTCTTAGGTAGTTGCTGTTTCGCGCACCAATGTAAATTATGCATGTCGGCTCTCTGGAACCTCTCGGTTTCATGTTCATATAACATTAGAATTTATTAGAAACGCCACTAGGCGCTCACAAACCTATAAACAACAGCACTATTCCAGATATGAGGTTACCATTAATTTGGGGGTGGGGCTTGAAGCGTGCTTGTGACGTTATCCAATTAGAATCCGTTTCTGGACCGCCACACGAAATTCAAGCTTCTTGCTCTAATTTTGAAAAAACGCATGTTTGCTTTGAAAAATTCTTAAATCTTAAAGGTTAAAGGGTCTTGTTGTACGGCGAAGTTTGTGTTGTATTGTTATGATGGTGTGAGGCCTAAATTTCATGTGAATGAAGACGAAAATTTGCAATTAGTTTAATAAAATTATTTGTTAAAGAGAAAAACAGTAAAAAAAATCGAAACTTGATTAAGAGCGTGGGCGTCTTAAGCAGAAGTGATTGAAAAGGCTATATTGGACTATATCCAGAACCGTTTTCGTTACAGATAAGTATCTTGTGTTTGTTTGCTGCTTTATTTAGTAATTATTTGGTATTGTCGAATTGATTAGCTGAGAGAAATTCTCTGCTGTCAGGAACAGGATAGTTTTAATTAGATCGCCTTTCTTGTGTAAATAAAGATATCGTTGTCTGTTGTGCGAATCAATTCCGTTCAATATAGGTAACTTACTTCAGAGCTTTAGTCGCGTCTCAGAATGAGAAATTTACGCAGGTAGTGAACTCGAGCATATAAATCATTGTACAGCTTCCGAAAATTGTGAATTTAATTTAGACGTCAAAAATATAGTTTCTGCCGTCGCGGTCGTTTCCTTTGAAACAGCATTGTATTCTGTTTCGGACTTGATTTTCTTTTGTGCTTAGCGTCTCATTTGAAACAAGAATGGCAGATGTCATTAGAATGCACAACCATGCGTTTCACTTTATCTACCCTTACGGTTAAATAGCGACTTAGCCTACTTATTCAAACTTATTAAAATGTGATTTTGACATCTGCTATAAAATAAACTAATTAAACTTTGTTTTTGGAAACAGCAATAACATATTTTAATTTTGGGGGAGGCTAAATGTATGGTCCCATTGTGTCAGCGACGATTTTTTTTGTAATTCGGTTATTTTACTGTTGTTTTACTGTTTTAAGCACTTAATGTATAAGAGAACTTAACGATAGTGGAGTTCTGAAACGGAAATAAAGGTGAAAATGGGGTACGGATATCATGTGTTGCCAATAAGGCAGTGTTTGATGATGCTCGTGCTTTTCTCTACCAAATCTCCAAAGATTACCGCGTCCATTTCTACAACGAACTCCCTTCCAATATAAAACTTGTCATACAATCGAGAAGAGAATATTACATGCAAGCCATTCGATCGAAATTCTATCATGTGCATTCACTCAAAAAGATTCGGTTGTTCTCTTGAAATTACCTATTTTGTTCAATTAGGTGGTATATCTTTGAAAACATTGATACAGATTTCAGCAATTTCGCGTCGAAGTTTTACTCATTAGGCCCATTTACGTATTGGATTATGTGATATGTATAGAATATGTCATGTGCAATATTGGTCCACGCTCTCAATTCAAAGGAAATCGATTATTCCTGTCAAAGGGGGATTTGTGGCTAAATGAATACGAGCTCGATAGTGTAGGGAAAACTTTTTATAAACGCGTGCGATAAAAATTAATTTCAATTTGAAACCGTCCACCTATTATTAACCGAAAGTCCGGAAAATGCTAAACTGCTAGGCTTTTTTTGCCGCAGTTTGTAACAAACGATGTCAGATCGGGGAAAAATAACGAGTGGACACAAAGCTCAAATCGCGATTCACGCTCATCAAACTAAAAATAAACAGAAATTATTGCCGATCGCGGTTGGTGTGTTTTGTATGGTTGTGTGCGGTTTCTTCGGTAAACATTGCTGAACTTTTTTATGTTCGCTTGTCGTTAGGACGCCATGAAAAATGGTGTTGAATTCCGGAGTGAGGTTGTTTATTGGGAAACTAAGAGCGCTTCTATCTGCTCTTGGAATAGCATGATTTACAGACCACGATATACAACCAACAGGATATCAGACACAATTTATTACGGTCTACGCTAAATAAACCGCAATTTAATTACCTAAAAACATTGAAATTAATTAAAACATTTCTATGGAGTTGCGGAGAAAGTTTTGTTTATCTATTTCCGCGTCGCGTTGAAAGTTTAGGAACTGCGCTAAATGTAAGGCATTGTCAATTACCTACGTGTGATCAAACAATAGGTATATTTATTTAAAAAAATCTTTTATTCTAGCTGGGCAATTGGCGAGATTATACTATTGTAAAATCTCTATGATGAATCATGAGTGACCACTCAGATGTTTTTGTCTCAATTTCTTGACATGGACCTCGGTCCTGTTTATTATGTGGCACAAACACGTAGTAGAAATGATATAATATTCCTCTGTCTGTCAATCTGTGCGTACATCAAAGTCAAAGTCCAAAGGTTGGTTACTCGCCGTTCAAAGTCCAAAGGTTGGTTACCGAACAAAGTCCATTACCCTCCATAGTTTTCCTTACCGACTGCTGTTCTGGCCGCTTACTATGGGCCATGTTCACTTAAAGCTATACGAATATTTGGAGGGAAGAAAGGGTTCGATGAATTGTACTCTATACCGAACCTGTTATGATATCTACAGCCCTCGCAAAATCCAAACCGGAGTTCACATCTCTGATTCTATTAAACTGACCTATTTCTTCTTCATTGAAACAGATTCGTACATATACACTACGCCGAGCATGTGCACTGGAATATATCCCCTTAAACTTTACGCATTAAAGACATAGGTGTTATTTCCCTGCATAGGACCTTAGTCTAGTCCATTCAAACATACGTACTGTCTCATACAATTACTGGTTGTTGACCAGCATTATTTAATAGGATGAGATGTAGATGTTACTTTGCAGTTAGCTGCTTGTGTATTTGGAACCATTAACTATACTGCGATATAGCTGAAAAGGTGCGCTACAAATTGCAAACCATGATCACGAATCGTTAACCATCATCAGAGAAAGTTGTGGCGAAAGAAAAACGAGAAGAATGAGGAGGAAGTGTTAAAGAGTTAATAATCCTAACACAACGCTCAAACTACTACTCCTTATACGTAACACAACGCTTGAGCTTTACTCGACCTAAAACTTTCACTTTCTTCTACAAGAACTTTACAACCACCAAAACTGACTGTCGTTCACCAAAATGCTAACCAAAAACGCTATTTAACGACTCTTTCCTTCTTTCAACTTTCCGATGCTGCTTCTTTATCATATTATTTAACATAGGCGATCAAATCTACTAGAAAAAACTCTCCTTTTTCAAATTACAACGCGATTATTTAAACAAAATTAAATAATTTTAATAAAAAACAACATTGACCTCGAATGCAAATATGATCAAAATTGTGTCCAATCTAAATTAGCGACCACATTTAATTTAATGTGGTGGGTCCAGCATCCAAGATGGCAGGGCAACTACCGAAATATCACCTCGCACCCCGGATCAACTACCGAAATATGATCTCGCACCCTGGGCCAACTGCCGAAATATGATCTCGCACCCCGAACCAACTGGCAAAATTTAACCTTCCACCTAGACCTGCGTGACGCCTCCCTCCATACCTTCCTCTTCACAATCTCGCTCCTTTTAAAGATCTCTTTCACGCTTTGCTCACCTTCACCTTCATGCATATTTCGTGCTTCACTCTAGCCCCTCATCATATTACAAATAGGTCCCAGAACAAGAGAGGGATATTAAATAAATAAATCAATTTAGATTTAAATTAGTTTTTAGTAAAAGTAAATATTAATATCAAAACCAGCTTCCTCAGAAAACGGAGCTATAATCTTTAAGTGAATATCAAGCAAATGTAATAAACTTTAAATAAAGGAGTCGTCGAAAATAACAAAATTTGCCTTTCAATTCTATTAGTAGTAGCCGCCTGAATTCAGAAGGGCGTGTTCTGCATATCTGTAATAGACAATAACACAACCGAACAAATAAAAGGGGTAGTGATTCGTCCTGCACATAAAATATTGCGAAATAGCGATGCTAACGTCTAACACGGAGGCAATCTTATACTAAAACTGTAATTAATACTCACGCAGAATTAATAATTCGAATGACTTTACACTAGTAAAAGCAACATTTTGATTGACTACGGACTATCCTTACAGTAATTGCGTATAAAAGCATAATTGTTCAATTCAAGAAAAATTATTTACGATGCACAAATAACTAAATTTCTATCTATAGTAGTGCAAAATGTTTAATTCAAAATGTAAGCAAGCTAGTATGTGCAAATTCTTCGGAGTAAACAAACAACGTAACCAAAAAATTGTAGATATCGGCTCTGCACGCCTGTTTCATTTCCTCTTCGAGTCTCGTTTCTGAATTTTTCATGTCTTATTGCTGAATTCATAATACTTGTCATCCTTCACGATTTCTTTACATTTTCTTCATGCACCTACTTGTCCCTTTACTTTCACTTCACTTTTCTTTCATTGCTCGTTTACGCCTGTACCGCAATTTCTGTACTTCTCCTTTCATCCGGATCTTCTCCCGCTTCCGTTTTCCCCATTTCTTCACTTCACTCACTCTCTCATCTCTGTCATTCACTTTTTTAAATGCTTTCTTCCCCAATCCATTTAGTTTTCTACATGAAGGTTTCTCCTTTGAGCTCTTTCTCCAACACCACAATATTTACTCTCCTTCTACGCATTTTTTCCTTTGCAACTTCTCCCTTAGTTTGGTAGTAGAATGGGAGGCGTTGCGTCATTTAAATTTTAAACCTCCTGTTACGCCGCCTATCTCTTGCCTTTTTCGAATTCTTATTTGCATTTGGTTCACGGCCCATTTCTTCAGTAAAAAAATCCCTCTCAAAATTCAACAACCCTCCATAAATGTTATTGAAAAAAAATTTCTGGCAGGATAATAATATAAACTTGTAACAATATTGTGAATAAATTATTAGTTTAATGAAAGCTATTTTGTTCAATTACTTAACAGGGGTGTGAGCAACAGTCTACAATCGGTACACGTGACGGCGTATCCCGCACAACCCCAACATCTTCTCAATCTCCTCGCTGAGATTAAATACTCGATATAAGTTCATTAATTCATTCAAATACTTTCGCATAATTATTTTCGTGAACTTATTTATATCGAAATGAGTATTGCACATTCAGTGATCCATTTCAGCAAGTGGTAGGTAATGAACAACTCCACTTTAAGCGTTCACGTATTAAAGTGAAAGTGTTACAAAGAAGGAAAATAGATGAGCTCAACGTAGGCATATGAAACAGGATCAGGGTGCAAAGAAGGCATGCCTCAATGGAAACGCTATAATGTCTAAAGGGACACGGTGCCACAAGCCGCAATAATTACACAAGTTCCGGCTAATGTTGTTATAAATGGGATACCGGTTAGTTATAGTTCTCGTATTGTTACAAAACCTCACAAATTGATTCCATGGATCGTAGCAGTTTAGAACTAGCGAGGTGCAAAGTAACCAGTAATCGGATTGCGAAGCTTAGGAGCTTTCCTATTGTAAGGCGGTCGCTACTATGCATCCGTTTGCATTTGTAACACGCTTCTTTGATGTAGAACACGAATTACAACACGTTTACAACAACGAGAATATATTATTCCTATTATTTAAGAATTTCATGTATTTTAGCGAACACACGGTACCGCAGTCTATAATGGATGTGTTGCAAAATTTCGCTCTATTTTATGTAGTCCTTATAGCATTACGTAATGCAATACTTAGAGGCTTTAAAAGTTCTACAAGTGCAATGCAAAATGTGTACGTACTTCACAGTCACTTCTTTTAACGTGAGGACCGTTGGCTTGAGAACCCCTTCTTTGCGTAAACAATATTAAATGAATATTGCGTCGTAGGCTACAAAGCGTAAAGGGACAAAGCATTGGAATTCAATATCCGAAACTGAACTACGATCGTCGAAATACTAATAAATTTGTCCAAGTGGTGTAAGTACTCATAGTAGGAAAACGCGTGACATTAACTAGAGTTTAAAACAGTCAGCTCAATAGCTCAAATCAAATCAACGTTGAAATTTTGCATATTATTATTTTCATCGTACACATCCGGCTTCCATTATAATGAAAAATCCCAATACCGGCTTAGATTTTACTGAATTTCAGAGACACAACGGCCTCCATCAACTCCCGAGGATTCCTAAGAATTAACTAAATAAAGTTTTGATTTACACCTGACATTTTTTTATTTTTATTTTATTTTTGACCTTTATTTGTCAGTTGGCGCGACTGCTTTACCAACCCAACCCACTATACATTTGCAAATATCCATGCCCCCACCTGGCCCTAGCTACCGCATTCGAGCTTCAACTTCACTGCGTCACACGGACCGGCAAAAAAAGAAAATTTAACATGAAAACTATCTGGGTCGCACAATGGGTTCGATTAAACTTGCTGCTAATGAATTGACAATAACAGAAATTTATTTGACAAACAAACAAAATTAAACAATAACGGTGGACTGCTCGTCGTCCGCAACACAAATGAACCCATGAACTCGAAACGTATTAAACAACGGTCAAACTGGCGTAGGCGATATGTTGCGCCGATATATTGGTACAGAGATGCATACAGCATGTCATATCGTGCAACTACGCACCTTATTTATCGCTCCCCTTTGAATTTCAAGAATCAGTTCATGCGTATCGCGTATAACGTATCGCTTGCGATATATCGCTTATTGTATGAACCCCACCTTTTGCATACAAAGTGATTTATAACGGATGTTTAGAAAATCATGTCGCTTAATGGCAGTCTTTTTTTTTACTAAGAGGTTGAAATTGGGTTTTAAAATCTCCCGTTATTAGTTCGAATTGGGCAATATTGTTTTTAAATAACACACAGACTAACCTTCTACGATCTATTAATAGCACGCCATAAAGCGAATCTTATCTTCCGGAAATGTAACTATTTTTTAAATGAATGTACCCGCCACTTTAAACTGGATTTACACGCGGGAAACAATGTACGCGAAGGGAAAATCACTATTTTGGTGTGATCTCTATGACTGCTCAAGACAAATTTTTTCTGGTTTCTTAACTTCGTTAAAGTGCGCTTTTCGGCAACTCTAACATGCATTGAAAATTTTCCGCGCTCTTCGACAAATCACTAATCCATCCTAGAGCTCAGTTTTGTTACCGATACCCGGATCTGTACCATACTTTTTTATTGATTTTTATCCTAATTAATTCCTAATTAATTCATTTGGAACTTAGCGACTTGGAAAATAAAAACAACCAAACCTTGGAATGGCAGCTCGATAATAGAGCCACCCCTTCCTAACGCTAAGCTACCATAACGAAAATTCTAAAAAATCAAGGTCTCCCGTTACACCATGGCGGATCATCCATCCAGTAAACGCGAGTCACCTATAAAAGGTTACGACCTGTTCCAGTAGATTACCAATGTATGTCCTGGACCAGGAAGTGACGTCACATCAATAAGAGACGAGGTCGTGAAGTCACAACCGTTTACGCCCTCCTACGCCCCCCCCTTTCAGGTTCGTAAAGCGGTTCAATAGCTTGTTCAACTGGTCCAACAAGTTCGTAAAACGACCCAAGAGCTATTTCAACTGGTCCAACAGCTTTTCCACCCGGTTCAACAGCTATGTTGGACCGCTTTACGAATCTGAAAGGAAGGGGCGTGCTCGCCTCTTATTGGTGTGACGTCACTTCCTGGTCCAGAACATACATTGGTCATCTACTTGTTCTGTTACACCATGGCGGACACTAAACCCGAGTCACCTATAAAAAGTTACGACCTGTTCCATGGTAACTCGCACCGGAATAATTCCAAATGGTAATTTTCAGCAAGGCGTTTCGTTTCCTGAAATTCTCGAGTAGTGGTTAATTTCGCACCCGCATAATACGGATAGTTGGCATTGTGTAAACTCGCAAAAGTCTTTAGTTATATCTCTACCAGGATCTATCTATCTTTTTATACTTCGGTCTCGGAATAATTCCCTTCAAGCATAATCCGTAGTCGAACAATTCGCATTTCATCATTTTATTATACTCCTCCTGGGTAATGCACACCGGCATAATTGACAACGGGATAATTTTAACTTCATGGGCAACTTTATACTCGCATCATTAGCATCCGGAAGGAGAACTCGCAGAGCTTTACGGAAAGTCTTAAATGTGTATATATTTGTAAATATGGAAAAACGTTAAATAGGAAAAGGTATTTGGGATTTAATGGTAGACCTTGACGGTTTTGATTCTTTTTCCATAAAATGGAAGGCAAGTTCTTGATCTTTTTAAATAAGAATACCTGTCCAACTAGATCTAATTAAGTTAAAATTGAAACTTTATAATCTCTCCTGGTACACATTCGGCATCTTCTACAAACAAAAATCCTAATACTGACTTAAAACTTCTCAATTTGGAAGACTCGGTGAACTCGATCAACTTTCGAAAATTTCAACGAATTTGTTACACAAATTTTGATTTACACCTGAAATAAATCTTGGCCGCTAATAGAAAAATCTGAAATGAAGACTCCATCTGGGTCGCACAAAGGATTCGAACACAAATTAAGTGATTGGTGTAAGATGAGCAAATCTTCGGTGACTTCTCAGACGGTAGAAACTTTTAATTGTAGGCACACCTTTTAGAAAGGTTATATTAAGCTGCAAACTGCTATTTTTACTCACATTAGATGTCACTTCTTTCTGAATACACACATACCGTTTTAAAAACTGTGCGCAAACTTTTACTACTTCATTTGACGATATTTGAAATCTTTTATTAAGATTGGTTAACTTCTGCACACTTTAATTCGAAACCGACGACCAAGGCAAATTGACCGAGATTTAGCGTAAAGAAATTTACATGTCGCCAAAGCAAATAGCTAGCAGCAGCTGATTCTAGTATTTAAGGAAAATAATCTCGTTGTTCAGGAATTTTTAAATCAACCACCAGTCGCAATTAGACTTGATAACGTAAATACAAAAACTCCAATAAACAATTTGCAAAAAAAAAAATTACGCAATCACAAACAATTCTGAAAGGAAAACAGACTCTAAGACAACAAATTTAAATACAATAAACCAACTCTGTGCTTATTTCGTAAATAGTATTTGAGCACCTTTGTCTGTCCGTGTGTCATCAAAAATCCAGAAAGTGTGCTTTTTTAGCCCTCAAACCAAAGAGTTTACAATTTTTCTTTAATATAATCAATGCGTAAATAGCGCACGTGGTTATTGAAATTGCATGAAATCCCTTCTTGCATATCAAACTAAACCGCTCGCACCTATTCTAAACGAAATCAGCGCATAAATGGTGATTCTTGACAACAAAACCGAATTAAACTCACTGAGAATATAATTAATCCGTTAGACATGTCCTTAACGAAATATCTATAACGAATTTGACGTCTCCTCGTATTACATTTAGGCGCAAGTAATTATTTACATACATTGTAGTTCACATATCCCTGAACTCCCCAATGAAAAAACCTAAAATCAATGCTACAGTAATTGAATTTGATGAATCCACCCTTTTTCTGTCCTCCTGTAGAATTACTATGGAACGTTGTGATGAGAGACCTAAAAATTTTATATTTTAAAAATATGTTTTCTGTTTCGATTTCACCAAATTTAAGAACTGTATATTTCCGAATAGAGAATGAAAATCCCTTTGAAACAAGGGTCGCACCAGAGACGGCTACTTATGGGCGGCAAATTATATTACTTACATCTTTTAACTCACATTCACAATCATCGTCTTCCTAATCTAATATGGTACTGAGACCGAGACAGAGTTGGACAGAGACGCAATCGTCTACAAGCGCGTCGTTTGCCCATCACATGGCGTGACTCATCGACTACTTGACTACCGCACACTTGGCCCCCATGCAAAAAATGAAAACTGGCAGCCCCTGGGCCACACGACCCCATTACAATATTATTATTGTTAGAACTATAAATTCTAAAATTAAGAATCAAATCGACATGCTTCAGGTTTTTTCCCAATAGTACATAATAAGGCAAAAAATGAATTCATTGCATTCTGTATATGTTTTTCGATTTTCACTTTTGATATTACTTGAGGTTTCTTACCATTTTTAATTCGAGCGCCTTGTATCACTCGCCACATCAAGTGCATTTAAAAACGTAGGAAATGCAAATAAAAATAAATGTGACGTAGTGACCCCGACGGCAATGTTAAATTGTTTCCGGTAATTCATATTGGTGTGATACAATTTAGGGTTCGATTTACATGCTAATTTTTTTATTTATTGCGACACTTCACCTAGCGAATTATAATTTTATCGTGATTAAGAAAAAGCGCCCTACATTGTAGTGACACTGGTTTTAGAAAAGTGGTGCATCACGTTTACACAAATTATTCAAGTTTAGAGAAATTGCAACATTAAGTAACTCCATGCCATGTAACGCTTTGATGCCAATAATAATATCTGGAAATTTACATGTGGATCAGATAACACACTTTAATACACCAGTAGCGTATACATAAGTGGTATATATGGTCGTAAAACACGAACAAAGTACTTACTTACGTACATTGTAAAATTGAATCTTCATTCTTAAAAAAATTAATGCATGCTTTTGGCTTTCACACTGAAATGAACTTCTCCTAACTTTTTCCATTCAATTGAAGGTGTAGAGTTCATCTGGCAATTGTTTTAGTTGAGTTAATTTGGCGTTACAGAAAGTACTCCATTTGTTTGCGGATGTGTCAGACATACCTCGATTAAACGATTGGTTAGTAAGTAAACCAAGAAAATTAGAATCCTTTGATTGGGGGGCAAGCTGTGTTCCAGAAGGTCTTGCTAGTTTTCTTTACTTTTATTTCAGAAACCTTAAGGCACCATTTTGTTAAGTGATCCAACCACATCAGATATTTTAAACTCGAGTAGATGCGAGTCGTCGAAACGAGATACTTCGTTTTCGAGAAAGTCGAGAATTGAAAACTTTCTTATTTATGAAAGCATTTAAATTTGGAATAAAAGCAAATTTAACGCCAATTTCAAAATTTGGTTTTGCGCATGCGCAGCGCCTACTTTCTTATTTATGAAAGAATTTAAATAAAATTTGATACATAGGCACTTGGAATAAAAGTAAATGTAGCGCCAGTTTCAAAATTTGGTTTTGCGCATGTGCAATGCCAATATTCTTATTTATGGAAGCAATTAAATGAAAAAAAAACATATATACTTTAAATAAATGCAAAACTAACACCAGGTTCAAAATTTGGCTTTGCACATGCTATAGCCATATGCAGGAGCTCGTTTTCTATATTTGTTTACACGTTTATTAAGTTCTAAACTTTGATATGCCTTATTTTCATTCTTTTTTCTCTAACTCTGCCTATTTTCGTTCTTAATCTCCTAGATTACAATGAATAAAACATTCAGATTCTGTTAAATTGCTCCAGATTTCGCTACTAAAAATACCCAAGGATGGACCCGCTGGCATTTTTTATTGGCTTAATCGATTTTACTTCAGACTTTACCTCTAATTTTATTTGACGCAACGTTCTATCCATTACATTGTAGCATAATCTAAGATTCAAGAAAAAAACCTACTAAATTATGCCATTGGTAAATTAGGACTTTATTAGCAAAAAACGAAACCTATTGAATTGAGCGAATGAATATTTATGCCATTACTTTAAGTATAAAAGGCGGTAGGTACATAATTACGAACTCTCTTTGAAACAACACATCTTGTAATATTAAACGCACCTTCAAATATTAAACGAGTAGGAAACTTAAACATGTACCTACTGACAGCAATTTTAACAGGATAAATCCTAGGTCTAAGTACATCATAAAGCGTAGCGTAACATGATGCGAACCGCGAGCAGGTGTTAATCCCGTAGGATTAAACTGTATGTCAACCAACACATACAGATCCGTCATCAGATACATTGCTCCAATTTCCCACAGCCTTGTAAATGGTACCGCTGCAATGTTATCCACTGTTCTGTCAAGTGAATAAATGGCGATGTGCCGACGTCGTGTACAAATGGAGGCTCTGTTCAGATTCAACTCTTTTAAAAATTATGGCCATTATATGGTAGACAGGTTTTCAAGCAATCTGACTAATGCATTGTAGGCTTGTGCTTTTGTGGATTTGTTCCCAACGGTAACGTTGCTGAAAACGCCTAATGTACACTTGTTATTCTATTAGACGTGCGCTTTATCCCACATGAAAAATAAACGAAAACTTACCAGTGAAAAATATGCTTAGTAGTGCTTACTATCTGAATTTGTACTTTAAAATTCTTCCACTTCTTTTCAATTGGTGCGAAAATGTTACTGTTACTTATTTCAATCTATCTACGACTAGTTCTTATTCTGACACCCTTTATCAGGAACATTTGGACTTGGTTGTTTACCTCAAAATTAAGAAAACTGTCTATTCCTCTTTGAGACACCTTGATGGTAAATAATTACAATTGATGTATACCTATTTAATGTTGATCAGCTTTAGATTTCCACCTTCCTCTACAGCTTCGTCTACAGCTTTCCAACATACAAATTTTATACTATTGAAAATGTCTTTGCATCAAGCAGAAGTGCGGTTGTGCGTAGGAAAACTTCTTCTATTCACTGACTGGTAAAAATGGCCGATTTAATATGATTTTGGTTAAATTATAATTCCTGCCACTAAATGTACTCCTCATCTTCTCATCCAAAATTTGACTCTCGCTTGCCCGTAACAAAATTGAACGCGGTTGACGCTCTCGTGGTCAAAAATCAAACCAATTTACTTCCTTTTTCCCTGACGCGTCCCTACCGTCTGCATTAATGCGTCCTAAAATGGTGCTTGATTAATGAGATCGGCCATTGTTAATCATGAACTAATCTGATTTGTTCCTTCTAGCGAATTAGAGGAGAGCTAGAGTCGTAACGCAAAATCCCACTCTCGTTCAAATGGAAATCTTGCTTTTCTCAAGGCTTGGAGTTATAACACCACTCAAGCTACCACTAATGGTCTACGCCTGTCACTTTACCCGACTATACCTAATTACTGCTATCATTCCAGACCCATTGATATTATTCAAAAGTTTTCTATATGAAAGATCATGTCGGGTAAAATATAATAAAAACCTCATCAATAAAATGACACTACTTGACTGGGAAATTAAAATATTCAGCCCCGACGGGTTTTTTTAGTTAGGTAGTTCCTACACGTTTTCAGTCTTCTGGCTATCACGTGGAAATATCTCTTTTTCTTTATCTTTTTTTTCTCTTTTCTTTTAATTTTGTATATGTATATGTAGACGTTAGCCGTATCTAAGTTTTTTATTTCTCTTATCGTATTAAAAGTAACCTAGACTTCGTTGCCCGTCTCTAGCCGCGTGGAGGCGTCTACATATTAATGAATTTCTTTATTCAAAATTTTACTAAGTTTCTTTTTTCGAATTTTGTTGCAGAAATCAAAATGTTTCCTTATTTCGTTTTTTAATAATTCGCTCTTGTTAATGGGTCACTCTATAATCGATTTTGATGCCAAAATTTCTCTAAAATCTTGTCTTTCCACTTCATAATTTTCACAATCATTAATTAAATGTTCGCCGTTTTCTACCCCTTGTCCACAATCTCATGTTGAATATTCAATTTTATTAATTTTAAACGAGTAAGAATTAAATAAACCGTGATTTGTTACAATCTGAATTGTACCTCGATTTGGAATCCAATTTTTCCACTTTTTCCTTTCTTTTATTTCTGATATGTACTGATAAGTTTCTCTTCCCGTGTTAGCCTGATTCCATTCTTCCTGCCAAATTATTTCACAATTTCTATCAATTATTTTTTTAATTTCCTTAATTTCTATCTTTTCCAAATTTTGTTCTTGTTGATTTTCTGTTACGTGTTTATTATTCATTTTGTTCGATTTCGAAGGGTAACCAAATTCAATTTTTTTCCTTTTATTATAGTTTCTTTCGGTATCGTTACGTTGTTTATCGTAATATCGTTGTTGAAATTTTGAATTTTTTTCTTAATTTTGATGTTTACTGGCATTAGTCCTGTTATAATATTTATTGCATTGGTTGGTGTTGTTTTGTATGTTTGTAGAATATTACTGAGGATATTTCTTTGTGCGCTTATCAATTTTTTTAATTTTTGTATTTGTCATACATTTACCCCAAGCTCCAGCCAAGTACATGGGCTCTATTGCACCTTTATTTATTATTATTTTTGTTTTTTATTTAAACCCCAATTTTCTTTCCCTGCCCAATTGAAAGCGTTAAATATTCTTCTCGATTTTTCCGAAATATTGTTTGTGTGTGCAGTTAATTTTAATCTTTCTTCCAAAGTTATTCCCAAGTATTTAATTTTGTCTACAATTTTTATTTGTTTTCCGTTTATTTTGATCGCAGGTGGTCTTTTTATACCTACAATTCGTTTCAGGAAAATCATTTCTGTTTTTTCTTTTTGAGATTTGTAGTTTATTTTCTTTAGTCGATAAATCTAATTTTGATATAATTTTCTTGACCGACTCTACTAAATCTTTCCTTGAGTTTTCTTCTATTAGAATAATTTTGTCGTCCGCATAGGCTATTTCTATTATTTCCTTGCAAAAACTTGAATTAAATATTACATTCGAGAAAGTCGGCCCTAAAACTGAACCCTGTGGGCACCCCTTACTAATGTCTTTATGTATGCAGTGAACTTTATTTTTAAAGAATGTTTTTCTATCGTCTAAATAATTTTTGATAATATTCCATAGATATTTCTTACAATTCATTAATTTTAATTCATAAAGTATTGGCGGCCACCAAATATTGTCAAAAGCTCCTTTTATGTCAATCGATATTCCCAAAACGTATTTTTTGTCAGAATTTTTAACAGTTTCATATAGTTTATTTATGGCATCTTCTATTCCCATACCATCTCTGAACTCAAATTGTTTATACAAAATTGTATAATCTTGAAACTTGTTGATATCTTACTTGGTTGCATTAGTGCCTCACCTAATAAATTATTTCCACCTTTTAGTTTTTCAAGTTATTACTACGTCCCCACGCGTTCTGATTTTTAATTTGCCTTTGTCGTTTTTTCACCTTTTCAAATTTTCCCGCGCTCGTTTGACATTTCCGTTTCTTGTTTTATTTAACCTTAAATTTCGAGCAGTCTACTTGTCACCATGACCGCCACGTAAAACGTGTTCGTAGAAGTTTTAATGTATTTGTTAAAACATTTTTAAATGTAATTTATTTACTTCATGTCTCTTTGATAATTAATAATTGTGATGACTTTTATAGTCCCAATTGTGACTCTCTGTAACTCCTGACAAAGTAAGTTTTTCATCTGTAATTTCAATCAAACTTTGTGTTTTCATGTACTTGCAGGAGGCACTGATGATGGCGTATGCCGAAAGCGCTCTGCTTTTTTAAATTGATGTTATCAGTAAAATTTTTGCACGTCATACAACCTTTACCTGCTACCAGCTTTTTCTAAATAGTAGTTTAAACGATAATTTATGATTTTTTCAAGTATTTTCCCTAGTCCACCTAAAAGCATTATTGGTCGGTAATTTCTTACAGTATCGTTTTCAATATCTTTCTTTTTTATTATAATAGTTTCACTTATCTTCCATTTTTTTTGGAAAGTGTCCAATCTCTAGGCATGCGCTAAAATTTTTTTTAAATTTTTTTCTTATATACCTACGGATAAACTTTTTTATAATTTCGTTATTTATATTGTCTGGTCCAGGTGATTTTTTATTTTTTGCTTTACTGCACATTTTATTTCGCTATGTGTGGTCGTTTCTGTTTGATAATTTTCTGTGTTTAATTTTGAAACTTTTCTTTTTGATTTTTGCAAATCGGTTGTTTCAACAAAGTCATCGTCTTGTATTAGATTTCTTAGTAAATATTCCGATGTTGTAATCCATGAGTTAGTAAAATTTTTGTTTATATCATCCCATATTTTACTTGGTATGTTATCCCCTTTCTTTTTTAATTTTGACATTTTGTAAATGGCTCCCCATGGTTCCGAATTTCCATGCTCAGTTATAAACTCTCTTAGATTTTTTCTTTTTCTTTTATTATCAATCTAAAATAGATATTTCTTTCTTTTTTGTATTCTTGACGTAATTTCTCTTTATTTTCTATTCAATGTTAGGTATCGTAATTAAACCACCTGGAGAAGGGTAGATCAGCGGGTGAGTTTCCTCCGGTCGTCATTGGTTCGATCCAGCCAGCGAAGCACCTGGCTATCCGTGAATCGTAGTTATTCCAGGTACGGCCTGTACCTCTTGACCGTCCCTGATATAGTACCGCTGCCATACCACATCCGCTGGCGTCGGCTTGGAGCACTAACGGTAACCGGAAGTCGGGAGATGGAGTTCCCGTGGCTGGCCGAGGCTTCTTGCAGATGCGTGACCCAGTGTCACACTTCAGGATACGTCATGTGGAGGTATGTGCTCGGCTTCATCCAGCTGGCGGCCGCCTTCTGTAGTTGCCATTTACATAAAAGTCAGAAAAATGACAAAATGGACGGGACTCCACGTCATAGAACCAACGCCTACTGGGTCCGGAGGGACAACGACGAGGTCACTAAGGTCCACATTCACTTGAGATCCTAACCAGCTCCGCCAGTTCCTGCTGGAGGCTCTTCCGGTGAGGGGTGATGTTACGGATGAGCCTGGCGACAAAGCGAGCCTGTTATTGGTCAAAGCGGCTCGTCTAATCGAACACCGCACATTTCGAAATCCGAATATACACACGTAAAGCAATATTTATGATCCTGTTCTATTTACATCTGAAAAAAATTGAAGATCTAACCGCGATTATTCCTTTACCCTTGAAATCAGGAGTCTATGGCACTGCGCCTTTGGTTTGTGAATCAATTTCAGACATACGCAAAAACACTGTAACATGCAACTGTGAAATTTGCAAAGTAACACATCTCGTTTTTATAAAACCAAAGTGATCAAATAAAACCTGAAGACAAGCTGCAGGGAGGAAAGGGGAGCTTACACAAAGTCTGACCGTAGGTAATGCCATAGAGATTTACAATATTTTGTTTTACTTTTTACCTACACCTACAGTTCCCAAGCTGTGCCTAGAAAGGTAAAAAATGTGCTGTTTATGCTTGTATCTTCGTAAAAATCTCAAAGGTCGAGCAATGCATTGTCGATATTTCAATGATACTTGACATAATCGCCTTGCAACATTCTACCTCTACTGAATTTCTTCTGTACAGCAAAATATATACAAAACTGCATACTTCTGGCAACCTGTTCAACCAATCCATGTTTTAAAAAACTTAGTAACGTAAATTTTGGGACTTCTGAATTTTGGACCCTTGGTTCATCTAGTTACAGGGCAAAAGTTTTAAAAATCAAATTATGGATCGTTTTTAAATAACCGCTTTTTGTACTGAGTATTATGCATAATAATTTAAATTGGCAAAGCATCATTTCAATAACAAAGACTCTTTTTCTACATTTACAATATTTCTTTACAACGTGAAAATGAAAACACAAGATAAATGAACTTGAACTTAGAAAATGACTGAAACTTTAGGATGGGTCTATGAAACACAGCAACATCAAATAAATAGACACTGTAAAAGCATTGCCTTTCCAGTAATTTCCATCGCATTTTGTCAATTTATTGTTCACGTTGTCATTAACATCAAGCGCAAAGTACTACATTGTAGCTTGCTCTTCGCGTTCTCAAAAGGATGCGCAAAAGCCGACTTTCTATAAGTTACCCTTGGTTAAATGACTTTCTATAAGTTACCCTTGGTTAATCTCTAATTGGCGATGTGATTTCGCGCATCATTGCCGTTATCGCTCTGGAGAGAGACATTTTATTTTTGAAAAAAACGAAACGCGCGCGAATTGTGCATTTAGTAATTTACGAAGCGAGTAGATTAAGTAATCCTTTTCCCGCCGAATGGTAGCCGTATGTGTAATTTTAATTACGCACGCTACGACGCTCTCATTAACCAAGAATAAACATTTCAAATCTCTACAAATTAAAAACAGAAACGAATTTCGTATTTAATACAAAGAGGATTAATGTTACCTGTTGAAAGGGTATTAACGCAGAGGGGAATTAAACTTTTAAGCACTGAAGGTGAAATGGTTTTAGTTGAAGCGGTGTTCGACTTCTAAAATAGGAAAAAGTACTTAAAATAAAATGCGATTGCACACTGAAAATCCTCTGGTTTGTTATCACAAAATGCATCTAAAGTGAACAGTGCTTCTGCACAAATAACATTGAGCTTACGATTTAAGGTTTATAAAACTTTAAGGCGTGAAAATAATTACTGACAATGAAATGTTTGCCGGATTCTTAGCCAAATTAATGTAAAATTCAGGAGCCGAAAATGAATCGAAAAAGCAACCGAATTTCCATAAACCGCAAACGGATTAAAAATGTAACCGAATTTTTTCCCGGCGAAATATGCTCTAATTCCGAGTTGATAAATATTTGCTCTGGAGAATTTGAACCGTAGAGAAACAAATTGTGTCTATGGATGGTAATGAATGAAAATTATTAAATAAATTATTTATTGTTTGTGGCCTATCCCATGCTCTTTAAACCTTTCTTTTTACTTTTGAATGTTAATCACTTTCTCTGAGTTTTTTTCTTCACATAAAACCTTTCTTCATCTACATAATTGTGCTACAGACTCTTCATTGCTCCTGAGTATTTTTTGACACATTTCTTCATCCAGAAGCTTCTTTTTGCACTTTTGCGGCTAGAGTGTAAAATTGTGGTTACTTGCATTTTTGATTTGATTTGAGGTGAGGATACTTAATTTACTTTTTGGTAAGGTTTTATTGCTGAAATTTTCATTAAAACTTGTTTAATGCAATGAACATACCATTACGTTTTCTTACAATCTCGTGTTTGTATTGTTTCTTTTATCGAAAATAACCAAGACCGAGACACAGCATAAAATTAACAAAAGGATTAACCCCATAATCGTATCTGTCATGAGATATAAAGCAGTCTATGATGCTCGAGGGCATAATGACCTGTCAAATATATTGAAGGAGTTACGAGTATATTATGTAATAAAAATAGATGCTCAAACAATAATCATTACATTTTAGTCCAGTCAAATTAGCGCAATTTTGGACAAATAAAAACATTAATCGGTAAAGATCTGAATTTTGGTATACACATTTATTGGGACTTTCTATTGAACATACTAAAAGTCCCTGTCAAAATCTGTTGCGCTCGAAGAACGGTACACTTTTCCAGTTTTTTGCCCATGTCTCGGCAACTATTACTGATACGAAGAAATAGTTTACATGAAAAATATAGTTTACTAAATTCCCTATAAAAAAGAGTATTTACATTTTTTTGTATCTCCCATACTTTAGCTGTAATCTCACGTTGAATGCGTCAGAAAGCGTTTAGGCCCCGCATCGTAGTTATAGGAAGGAGGCCGTCTTTTTTATGGCTACACCGAAAGCTGTAAAAGCACCAAAAAATGAACAGAATCGTCTTGCGATAAAGCATTCTAGCAATGACATAATGTTTCATGATACGACATCATGTTTTTTTTCAAAAAGGTAAGCGAAAATGATTAAAATTGTTGGGGCCACGAAATGATTTCTGAAGCTGGAGAACGCCGTTCTCTGCATACAACGTGCCTGCTAGTGAGAGATATTTAAACCGACATCGTTATCAGACCTGCAGAAAATACGCATACAAGGGTCAGCCGAATCTAACCGCACTGTTACCCCCTACGGCTGCAGCGGTGCAGCAACACACGTTTCGTATTAATCAGCAAGTTCAGAAGGTTTGTGGATATGAAAAATCTCCCGAACTGTGGAGTTGAAGGAGAGTCCACGATTTCCTTGACCCTGTTCGGTCACTGAAGGCTTCCAGTCCACACTCAGTACTTAACTGCTCACATTGAAGATGAAAGTTCTATTGAGAGAGAGAGAGAGAGAGAGAGTTTTATGAGAAACCTTTAAACGTGTCTCATACCAAGCTTGAGTGCGACGACTTCTCATATATAAGAAATACTGGCACAATTTTCAATAAATTTAATGATTTGTAAAAAGTTGTAAAAAAATATCTGCGCGACTGTTTCGAGAGCTCAGGATACTTGATTCCCTATTCGATGTCGGATTATAGCTAAAGTATTGGACATACAAAAAAATGTTAATGTGCTTTTTTATGGGCAATTTAATAAACTATATTTTTTATCTGAGCTATTTTTCCGTGTCAATAATTGTTGCCGATATATAGGCAAGAAACTGAACAAGTGCTCCTTTTTTCCAAGATGGTGCCTCGAGCGCAACAGATTTTGACGGGGACTTTTAGTATGTCCAATGGGGAACACTAATGAACATGTTTACCAAAATTCAGATCTTTACCAATTAATGTTTTTATTTTTTCTTATTTGACTGGACTATTTGTATATTGGAAATGCATTATTTGGAAAGATGAAAAATAAAATTTTGTATACACCTTAGGCATTATTTGATATTTAACCCTCGGGCGACTTACAATCCGGGTTTCATTCTTCAAAAAAGGGCATTAACAGATATGTTTGGTCTCAACAAATTTGAGTCTTGCAAAAAAAACCTTTATTGAGGAACAAATATTAACGTTTCCTAGTATATTTATCTTATTCAATATAAGTGATTTTAAAAAAACTCACACCATACTCATTCAACTAGGGGCTCTAATTTGTCACTTAGTTTTCATTTTGTTTACGTCAAATCCTTATTATGTAGGGCCGCTAGTATATAACAAGCTACCAGAGCATATAAACTTTTTTTAAATTATTATTATTATTACCTCGGTAAAAAGGAAAAATCGCATTTACATATAAAAAAAAATCCTTTAGATTTTAATTTAAATTGAAAAATTTCCGTGCAACGTGACATGTTTGTAGTAAGACAGATCTTTGTGTTAACGTAAATAATTTTGGGTTTAAATTTAATTGTATTAGATGTTTTTTAAAATTGCACGATACTACACCAGTAGCAGACATCACAATATTGGTATAATATTAACTTTATTTTTTCCTTTTTAGTAGATATCACATTCTTAGATAGTGGAACAGCAACATCTATGATGACAATGCGTTTTTCAATTTTATTGATAATAACAATATCAGGTTTATTATGTTGAATTTCCTGTCAGTTAAAATTGTTCGGTCCCAGTACAAGAGACATGAGTTCTCTAGTACCTATTGATTCCGGAATATATTTATAATGTGGTCTAATTCCGTTAATTAATTCAGAATTGTTTGCTATTTGTTGGTGTAATATCTTGATTATGTCTCAAAAGATAGTCTGTTGCTGCCAAAATTGAGCAACCGGCAATAATATGTTTCACCGTTTCTTGTGGTACATGACATTTCCTACAATTATCCTCTATTATGTGTTTTTTTGATAATTTTGTAGCAATTACACCATCATGAATAGCAAAAATGAACCCTTCCGTTTCAGTATGCAAAGAATTGTCTGTAAGCCACGCTACTGATATTTGTTTATCAATTTCGAGAAATTCCAATGTATACTTTCCATGCAAAATTTTATTTTTCCAATTTAGTTCAAAATTTAATTTTGGTTCGTAATCAAAGTTTATTTTCTTAACATTCTTCTAGTTATTCTATCTAAATGATTTAAATCTGTATCAGACCACTTTAGAATCCAAAGGAATAGGGACAAAGTACGAACTGCCCAAATATTTATAGCCGCTATTGTATTTCTAGAATTTAGTTTTGATTTTGACAAAAGTTTAAGTTTTTCAATATATTTTTGTTTCATTCCTAAATATTTAATGCATGTTAGGTAGTAATTGTGGAATTTCATTAACTAAACTTTTTCGTTGTTTTTATTAAGTTGTCTAATTGACTTTCGGATCTACTCGTAGAATATAATTTTGAGTCGTCTATGTACAATAAATGTGTAATATTAGACGTTTGTGTAAAATTTAGATTGAAACCATTTATTATTATTATTATATAAATGTCATAAAATAACACGGCCGCGTTCAGGACGGCCACGATCATCTCGGCGATTAACGTCCCGGCGATGACCATCCCGGCACCGATTTCCCGGCGACAAGCCATCCCGGTAACAATGTACATCCCGGTTTTGGTTGTCTCGGCAGTTTGAACTGCACGATCAGGGGGATAGAAAACATTTAAGGCCCGGTAAACGTATAAATCATATTCATGTTTATTATATTGAAACAATTCACCGGAATTAAATTTTCTTATTTGTTATTTTATAGGCAGAGATTTATTTTTTCTAGATATAATACAATCTCAATAGGAGACTACATTATCAAATTGAAATTATGCCATTTATAGGTAGGTAAAGTTTTGTGCGTAGCTAAATGGGTGAAACGCAATTTTCAAAAAATAGGTCCTTGGCACTGATGGCAATTGTGTACACAAACCGGCTTATTTGAGCTTCCTTACATATCTCGGTTTCCTATATTTTCGATGTTCGATACCTAATTTGACAACCGCTTCTAAATCATTATTCATATTTTTAAAAAACACAAGAAAAATAGAGTTTTACAGACGTCGTCACCGGGATAAGTCGTCGCTGGGTATAAATCGCCGGAATGGCCGATTCCGGGATAATAATGGTCGCCAGGAAAACGGTGCCGGGATGTACATCACCGAGATGTATCTACATCGCCGGTATGGGATGCACCACATTCAGGAGTGTCAAAAGTGGAAGTAGACATTGGCAACATGTACCTTAAAAATCGATTTTTTCCGATCAGAGATTGTTGATCACATTGTCTAGAGGAAATATACTTTTTCCCGAGAATTTTTGGTGTAGTCAATTTTTGGTAAAAAGAGGAAGGTAATACACTGCCTTTTTTTGAACCCCGAAGAAAAAATTGTCTCAGATCGACCCGGAAAAAAAAAATTTCTTATAGAATGTGACCTGTAGAATCCATAATTTCAAACAGTTCCAAGATTGGGCTATGAGTTCAAAAGTTACAGCCCTTTGAATTTTTTTTTAGTCTCTAACTTTTGATTGAGAAGTCTGATCGAAAAAGTACAAATTGATTTGGATTCTCCCCACCCAAATTAATAAGAAAAAGTGTTTTCCCGAGAATTTTTGGTGTAGTCGATTTTTGGTAAAAAAGGAAGGTAATACACTGCCTTTTTTGAGCCCCGAAGAAAAAATTTTCCCAGATTGACCCGGAAAAAAACATTTTTTATAGAATGTGGCCTGTAGAATCCATAATTTCAAACAGTTCCAAGATTGGGCTATGAGTTCAAAAGTTACAGCCCTTTGAATTTTTTTTTAGTCTCTAACTTTTGATTGAGAAGTCTGATCGAAAAAGTACAAATTGATTTGGATTCTACGCACCCAAATTAATAAGAAAAAGTATTTTCCCGAGAATTTTTGGTGTAGTCAATTTTTGGTAAAAAAGGAAGTTATGTGTGTTATCAAGGATAGGGCTGGTAGGTGAACATCCTGTAGTAGGGGAGCTAACACGAAATACACTGCCTTTTTTTGAGCCCCGAAGAAAAAATTGTCTCAGATCGACCCGGAAAAAAATTTCTTATAGAATGTGACCTGTAGAATCCATAATTTCAAACAGTTCCAAGATTGGGCTACTAGTTCAAAAGTTACAGCCCTTTGAATTTTTTTCTAGTCTATAACTTTTGATCGAAAAAGTACAAATTGATTTGGATTCTACGCACCCAAATTAATAAGAAAAAGTGTTTTTTTATACGTACGTCAAATGTGACATTTCGCTGAGAATATAATGCATTGATCACATGACCCTCTTTTCTTCTACTCAATTGGTGAAAATTATAAAACAAATGACCAGTTATCATTTTTTTCACTACTAACGTCTGATGACATGGTTATTAACCTTTTTTCCACTTGTAAAGTAGGCTTTCTCGGCATTTGTTCAAAGTGGTTAATAATGTGGACATTATTAACTAGTAGTCAACAATGAGAACTGTCACGCTGTCACTTTTAGAAAACGCAACCCTAAATTTCGTTCAATAAACGTTTAGACAAGTTCTCTAAAATGAATAATTGCCACCATCCGCCATTTCCAGAGAAATTACATACCTAAAATTATCACATTTTGAAAAAATTCGAACGAAATTACTCTTTGAAAATATCTCAATGACAGAACAAAATACGGCCTGTTTGACTTGTACTTCTACGTACTTGATTGACATGTTAAATTAAGAAACAAACAATTCTGTCCAACCGTTAACTCTCTTATCAATATAATATGTTAATTTAGAGGATTTCAAGTGCTAGTAGTGAAAAAAATAGTATATATACCACGGTAGAGAAGTCTATTATTGCCTTCGCACCTTACACCCCTCGGCGCAAGCGCCTCGAGACGTAATCTTGGTGCTCAGGCAATAATACTGTACTTCTCTACCTTGATATATAATGTACTATTATTTTATTTTATCTTTAAAACTTCAGAAAATTGAACGAGTTCAATTTTCAGAAAAGTTTTAAGTCGTGCTATTACCGATAATAATTGTACTACTAGTGATTTACACCCGATTATATTCAAACAGCGAAGTATCGTTTCGTTGCTAGGGGCAGAGAAGCGGAAAACAGGCAGAGAAATTTTATTATTTCTCTGCCTCCTTTCCACTTCTCTGCCTCTTTTGATTCCGTTTCAGTAAGCTAAAGGCTTGGTTATTTGCACATGTGTCAGGGTCCAGTAAAAACCTAAAAATTGAACTTCCTGTAATTCTTATACCTGCATCCGCTAGCCGTGATCAGAATCTGTGCCTTATTGAATAACTGTAATTACAGCTAATTAGCCTCACCGTTCAACCCGAGGAAAATTCATTTATTTTGACGCCATTCAATTTGACAGCGACTACCCTAGCGGTGTCTCCAAGCCCAGCACCGGCTCCGTTTCACCAGTTGCACTAACATAATATTTTTCTACTTAATTAAAGTCGTAAATTATTCCAAATTTCCTCTCTGGCCAGCCAGGTGGAGTTTCCCGAAGGCAGAACCCCGGTAGGCTTGCCTTTAAACATTCTAGAATAGGTAGGTACTTATTTTTGCGAGAAAAATCAAGTAAATTTAAATCCAAACCTAATGCTCTCGTTACGAAATCAATTTCGTAAACACAATTAGGTACTTTGCGTTTGGGGGATGGTAATTATAATGCCATAACGCTGTACTATTTGTTAAATCGCACTTGCAGCACACGCGAAAGTAAGAATAAATTTATACCCTTAGAAAGTGGAAGACAATAAAACCCCATCGACTGTTCTATAAGTGTAAAGCATTATGATGAAACTTCCGTAACGCTAACTCGGCATATGTTATATTGCTAAGGTCATGCTGAAAACCTTTATGGCCCATTTCAGGATCTACACGCACTTGCCTCCGAGTAATAAGAATAACGTATACGCTGCTTTCCAGCTTCAGCGTCCGTAAAACTTTACCACATTTTACGTCCATTACGGTTTTGCATGGAGCTTTTAATCATTGTTGTTGGTTTATTTTGAAAATTTATTATGCACCCATATATGTTAACTCGCGCAAAATTCGGACGCATAAATATTGTGCAAAAATTAGGAAGGTAATGTATTTATGAATACCTTCGTTTTGTCAGATTCATTGTTTTCGCCAAGATCCAATTTGCAAAATCTAATACGGCCAAAAATGGTGTTGTATCTTTATCATTTATTCATAAACACTTGGGGCCGCGCGCGAGCGTAGGGAAACGAGAACGTTTCTATTAAATTACACGTCGCACCGCTCCACCAATTATCAAAATTAAAACGGGCAGTTTTATATTCACTTTAACATTTTTCTATTAAAACTCGTATCAGCATAAATAGCTTTTGGGCATCGCGAAATTTACCCGAAGTAAACAAAATTTGAAAGTTAAAGGTGAACGTAAGTTGGTAATAAAAGTTTTCCAATTTTTATATACTTTGGATTAACCAGGCGTACATTTTTTTTATTATTTACGTGTAACTTTTTCGATCATTATCAAGGTACGCGAAAATTCAAAAACAGCCTGATTAACATTCAAAGAGACCCTCCTTGCAAAAAAATTATAATCAGTTTGAAACTCGGAATTTTCAACAAAAGACTGTATTTGTTAGTGAACGTTTACGTTAGAAATCCGATGCATTTAATGAACCTTTCCTATAGTATGAAGATTTACATAATAGCCGCTTCCCTGTGTATCAAGCAAACAAGAATGCTAGTATCGTGGAGTTGCGAAATCGCTTTGAAACCGCCCCAGAAAAACAGATAAATTCATTAAGGGTTGCGGTTAGTGTTCATAAAACGAATCTAATCAAGGTAAATAAAAAAAAACGGATTTCGCAAATTCCTACGCGTCGAGTTAACGATATAAATCTTTTGTTCGTTTACGGTTGACAGGTGGAGTAAGAAAGCTGCTAACGACGGAAGTCCTTAGGGATTTTCATTCTCGGCGAGAGGTCCCAGGATATGCAAGCCAACCCGACAATCTACGCGTGCAATTAACGAAATACAGTCACTTTATTTTCGTAATTTATCTACGTTCCTCAACCAAAGTACACTACTAACTGGATAGGATAAAGGAGTCTGAAAATCCCCTACGTGCAGAGAATTCGAGGTATTTACAGAACGCCCTCACAAATGCACCGTCATGGGAATCTTCTCCATTTCGAAATCAACGTTTCACAACTACCGCGCGTGGATATAGAGCAAATAAATGATTATTTAAATTAACACGGATACCTATTTGCAACAGACGAATGGCGTAAAATCTGCATCCGTTAATTTCATGAATGGAGGGATTATGGACACGGCGTCCCGCCGATTTTACCCTTCGTTATCCCTAAAAAGAGCGCCATTTCAACGCTTAAACAAAAAAAAACTGTTCTTCGCAAACAAATTTATTTGCAGAAAGCGAGTGTTTGGTAAACGGACGTGTCGGCATAGTACTTTATCACAAAATGCAATCAGTAAATCTGACAGAATGTGTACAGTTTATAAATTATTGTGTAGGTACATTAAACCTTCTCCATTTTAATAGAATAATCTCGGTGTCTTTTTTAGGGATTTTGAATGTTACAACTAAAATATGTTGGTATGACTATTTTGAATTGATTGATGAAATGAGTTGCGAGGAAGCGTTCGAAAGCATTTAGAAAGCTCTGGAGGCCAGACCCTTAAGGAATAATATAAGTTTTCGAGTTGCAAATTTCAAACACACATATAAAGGACTACTTTACAAATTTCGGGTTTTAAAGACAAAGCCTCAATTGACAGTTTCCTCCTTTCGGCAATAAAGCCATATTCCACATACCTTTGGGCTGCCAGTCCTACTCTTATACTTTTCCGATCTGTTTTTCTTTTATTTAATTATTAATAAAACAATTTAATTCTTATTCTGTGATTGATTTCCCGCTTGTTACTGGTACTGTCATGTGGATGAAAATTTCCTGACATAAAGTAGGCATGAAAATAAAGGTTTCATAACGATTTACTCTTTACGCTTACGCTTCTTACACAATAATACAAAACTGCCCTCTACCCTCTTCATTTCTACCTCAATTATTAAACTCTTTGAAATGCCATTACAAGCAATATTTCACTATATATAAATCCCAAAGTACGTCGAGATATAACTAACAAATTTTACAAATGATTTGGATCTCACCCCAAAACGGTAGGTATGTAAGTGCGATATACAGGGATAGTATATTGGCCAGTAGCACGGTGGCATCGTGGCCAGTAGTCAGTTTTATTGGCTGTCTAAGTTTTTCGTGAATAAAGTTCGAGGCCGGAGTGTCGTTTGTTTACTAGAAGCTTTTTTGCCAAGTTCGAGACCGGAGTGCCGTTCGTTCTTTAGGAGCTTTTTGCCAGTCTCGAGGCCGAACCTCCATGCAGTATGTCTTGATCGCATAGAGTTTGGAGCCTAAGTTTTTGGTTCTGCTATTTAGAAGTCGTTTGCCTGTTTCCAGTGCCGCTTGTTAGAAGAAAATAAGAAGTTTATTTCCGCCCGTTTCGTGGTCGACTACGTTTTTGGTTTGAAGAAGAACGTTAATAAGCAATAAGCACAGCATTTTCTCGCTCTACATCGGGCATTGCAATTATTTCTTGAGTGTGACACGAAATTAAAAGGTCACAGCAGTATATACGCAGCGACCTCATAATTTGTTCTGGAAATTGATTTCGCATGTCTGCCCGGGCCTTGAATTAGATTCGGCTATCTTAATTAGGGCTACGTGATTAAAATTGCGAATTAAGCATTAAGTCATCTCCTATGTTAAATTTGCACAACATTCAGCGAGTCATAGTATATATTTTAGGAGGGTACTAGATAAACCATCTTAAAAAAGGTGTTAACTATCCAGTAATAATTAATCAAGTAGGCGTTATTCTGGTAGATTTTCATTCATTCGCATTTAAGCTACCGATGCAACTAGTCCGTGATTTATAGTAAGGTCTGGCTTACCACAGCAAGCAGTGTTGATTAAAATAGTCGATTTGTTCTGAGAGAGTTAATCCGGGGAAGTTTTAGAAGAGATTCGGTCGGGAATTACCAAGAAGTAATCACGTAGTTTGTTTGCGAAATAATTTCGTTCTAATTTGGCCAGAGTGAATGATGCCGTTTCTTTTCGGGCACCAAAAAACCAAATTGTAATTGCGGGTATTTTTCTTGAAACGGAAATTCAAACGCGAGTTTTGTGCGGTTACAGATGAATGAACTAACATCCAAAAGTGAATTAATTATAAAGTGGCAATTTTTTATTCTTGCTAAAAACAAGGTTTATTGTATAAAGAAAAGACGATAAAATACTTGAGCTGTTGGGTAGGAGAATTGCGGTCGTAAAAAAATTATTACCGTAACCAATGAAGGACAAATCAATTAAATGTGCCAGTGTTGTATTTTTCGCCACTACCAGGAGGCTATTGTTTACGTTCAGTGCTAAGTTATTACGGCGCGTATGTAACAATAACAAAAAAAGGGGTTGAACTTAGTTATCGGAATTCGTAATCATAAAATTGTTATAATTGCCCGCAGCTGAAAAAACAGGGTGTAAAATCCTGTAGTGGTAATAACTTTTATGAAACTCGTTAATAACAAACCGTCCTTCAATATTGAATTCAGGGTGTAGCAAGGTGCTTATTAACGAGCGACCCAGTTCGTTTATGATTTTGGACTTTCTGTTCGTCCGTCCGTCCGTTTGTGTAGCTGAAGATGTTAACTCGCGAACGGTTTCGAATTTTCCAATTCTGTTTTCAGTAATAGACAATAGACTCAAGACTAACTGATTACATTTTGGGCACTTGAACTTTCCGTCCGTCCGTCTGTTGTCTGTATGACCTGTGACATATTAGTTTGAAACAGTTTATTGTACTTATACATTACTCTTAAAACGAAGATCCCCTTGATGGACACAATGTATGTCCTGCTTTTGCTCAAGGATCTCAGACTAACGCGATTTTCGCTCTTCTTTATTATTACCACGATATCTTCTGAAGCTCGATGGACTATTTCGCGCCGTCGCGTCGTGACACTAGTTCATAACCTGTTCTCAAGATCCGCCCGCATTCTTTTGCCGCTCACCCTAATGCTTTGGTGGTGAAATCTTAACCCTCCAGCTTTGCGACTACACACATAATCTGTGTTCGTGCATACGAACTCTACTGCCCCGCAGCTAGCCTCAGAAAACCTCTCTCTGCTTCATCCCTACTTTTTCAATTTTTACAACCACGCCTTCAAAATGGCATCTAATCGATTTTAGCGATCATCTTTACTCGTTCAACCAATAAACTTCATCCCTACTGACTAATCCCATGCTTTGAAAAGCCATTAGATAAAAACCTCAGGAATTAAAAAAAAACATGAATCAACGGTTCTCAGAATCCTTAAAAATCTGATAACGAACAAATCTGAATCAGCAGTTGGATCATTTAAAAGCCATTCATTTTACCTAATCTAATAAAAATAGTGCGTACACCCATGTCCTAATTACAAATTTAAAAAATGGGGGTTTACAGTGTAGTTGAATTCCGCAGTTCTAATTTAATAAGCGTGTACCTGAAACCATAAAACATTTTTTTGGACAGTAAAAGTTTATTTAAAAATAGAGGCTGATTAGCAAAAAATAATGAACATGTGCGGTTTTAAAGGTTTATTCAAAACGATATGATTGTGGCGGGCTCTGTGACGTAATAAGCCCGACCAATCAGCTCCTAGAACCATTCAGATGACATAACGACTTGGCAATATTGCAAGAGAATGGCATTTATAACTTGCGTCATCTGTCACAGGAACTTGTCACTTTCGTGCTAGATGCAGTTAAACATCCCTCTCAAAACGTCAAATGTGACAAACGTCAGACCCTCGGGTAAGGTTGCCAGCTCACTTCTACGTGATTGGTTGTAGGTTTGTGACGTATTTAATCTGAAGCGTTTCAAATTCGGACTAAAAACACAGCTTTTCAATAATTTATTTTGGGTTTATTTTACTCGCAAATAAAAATTGAGGACACACGGGTTTTTTTATTTTTAATGTACTTTGTAGATCAGAAATAAAAAATGAAGGCGGGATGAGCCCATTGTTGAGAAAAAATTCATTGAAATGAACCCCATGAAAAGATTCTCGCTAATTATGTATTTATTTGTTGTAGGGCATTGGAACATTCATTTTCATTCGCACAGATTTGAATTAGACTGGTCATTTAACCTATTAATGTGTAAGTTACCAAAAACGTATTTACATAGTTTCAACTTTGAAAAATTGATCATATTCGTATTTGGTTTTCTCTTTTTTATAATTATTGCTCGGTACGCCTTTTTTTTCCTCTAATTACTATAATGAGATTGTTCGCCGAGTCCTCATCACTCTTTGTGATAAGCACAAGCATTGTATATGTATACATTCAACCCTGTGATGTATCACAAACGTTTAACTTATACTTATTGCAGGGTATCTGTCAAAAACGTCATTTTGCCTATACTAAATAACGCGCAATAAGCTTTTAGGAAACGTATAGGTAATTAGTAGAATTTACTTACATGAGCACAATTCCAACATTTATTTATTTTTATTTATTTATTGACTTATTTATTTATTATCCCTCTCTTTTTCTGGGCCCTCGAGAGGCTTGCGCCCAATTACAGGGTGACCCGCATGATGCTTTTTAGAGGTGTCTCTGCAGAAGGTCTTAAGTTGTGTATTTAACTTACAAATTAGGAAAACTGCAGGAAAACCTAATTCGGAGTAGCCGGCAGAATGCTCGAAACTGGTCTAAGGTAGCTCCCATCTCTGCAACAGATGAAAAATTCACCTCAACCCAGGTTCGAACGCCCGACCTCCGGATTTATAGCCCAACGCTCTACCATTGAAATGCTAAGTCGGTCATTATTTAATGTAACACGAACAACAAAAATATAAACATTTAAAACATTAAACTTTATGTGGTGGAAGCAAAGGGGGTGAAGGACACACCTGAATAACTTCCTTTTGACGATGACGTTTAATTGTTGCTGGAAGCGGCGATATTGGATCTGACACTGTATGACCATTTAGGAGTTTCCTCAGTAGGCTGCGTTGTTGCCTTTTCTTTTTATTCGGGTTCTTGGTGAATAAGACATGAAGATCAGGTTTTTTTAATTGTAAGAACTGTCTCGCTATTTATTTGCTGACAACCCTCACGTTACATGCAGTAGTAACTCAGATGCAGACGATCCTATGCTATGGGTCAACGATAGGACTTGGGGGACACCTATGACTTGGATAGTCTTATTGGCTGTGCTGTTTTTTGGTGACTAATTCGTAGAACAGCCGATAGCAGTGTTGCTTTGATCCATGCGCAACTGCCAGTTTCCTTATAAATGTGCCCTCATCTCAGATAGATAATGCCAGTACGGCAAATGGTTACTAACATCATGTTGGATAAAAGCGGGAAGTTCACCCTTTTATAATCGCATAGTATTTTTATAATGCCATCTTTTATATCTACTAACTCTAAATTAGACACTGGCGATTAGCTTGTAGTAACATTTGGTACATATAATGAATTAATTAACGAAATGCGGAGATCATCTGTTCCACCCCGTTGGGGTATAGCGACGTGACTGCTGAATGTATAAAAGACGAACCTCCGAGATGTTCAACAACCTTTTTTGTAACCTACCGATAAGATTCGGTAAACAAAAAGTTCATCAATATCGTCGAAGTCAGATAAACGCGCCTCGAATAGAAAATCGCCAAGCAATCTGCAAAATTTACGATTCAAGTAAGGTTTTCAGAAATATCTTTGAGAGTATTGTCATAACGTAAACGCCAATGTCCCCATTTTAATGAACCAGATAACGCTGGATACATAAAACGTAATAATGAAATCACGCGGTAATTTGACTGGATTACGTTAAGCCATAGCTATTATAAAATCATTGGCGGCTTATTAAGTTATTACGAAGGGTAGAAGTTCAATTTCTATAGTACATATTTGGCTTGATGGGCTCTATGAGCAGTAGCGATTTAGAAGGTCCCAAGGGAGGAATTGAGACAAGTAGGTCAATTCTAAACTAGAACTTCGTGAAATACATTTAAATGTTACAACGTTGAATCAATGAGATGCTGTAACAAACCGGCTCGTTTAAAATTGGCTTTACAGCCGCGCCCTTTACCTTGCGGAATTAATGAAATACTTTTATATTAGGATGTAATTGAAAATTTGGAGGAGGCAGTAAAAGGACAAAGAAAGGTACAAATTAATCTTGTATATACAGATATGAATTTAAGGGATGAGAGGAAGCGGAATATGGTTGTACGCTCGGTATTTTATTATTCATTCTCCTGCCCTCTCAAATCGAGAACAATTTGTTAGCGAGGCCCTCACACACAAAACATATTTCACTAGCATGGAGAAATGAAAAAAGAGTTCAAATCATTTTTAGCTCTTAAGAAATATACGGGGTTTATATTTTTATGTTTTTCGTTTGTCTGCGCCATTTGTGTCACTTTGAGTTCTTCGTATATGCATCGCTTTGAGTGAGAAGCCGTTGGTTCCTGTTATAAAATTTGCCTAGCTTTAACTCCGGCAATTACTGACACCCCTACGCGCTTTATTTACCTTCAATTTGTACACAGTTTTTAGTTTAGTTTCATATTTAACAAAGTAAATACCGTAAATAAATTTGTGTTACGTTCAAATTCAATGTCTATTGTAAACATTTACGGACAGTGCGGTGTTCATTAATTTAAAGTAAACAGTACAATATTTATGATTCCATGCAAAGTGTACTTAAGATGAACGATTTGCATATACCCTGACACATACTGCAAACAATTCCATACGGAAAAATGTATACTTATAATTACGCAGTAAACCGTTATGTAAACAAGCTTTGGTAAAACAAAAGTACTCAAACCGATACAAGGGCGGCATTTTGTAATAAAGGCGGCAAAGTGCGTGTACCCTTCGTAGGTAATAAATATACCGTCAATGAACACCTCTTTCTAAATGTGAAAAGTAGAAATATTATGAGATCCACTATTTCTAGAAAGGGTTTCTGGTATTCTCTCGATAGTATCCACTGGTGTTCCCAAATATTTTCTGTGTTCTGTGGTAGTCCTATTGTGTAAAGAGAAAGCGAGTTAACCTCCTGCTAGGTGGCTCGGTACTAGTTTGCTAATGGTTTAAAGGGGACGCAGATTGGAGAAATTTGGTTGGTTCCGTTTTTAGCTTAATATAGATAGCGAAGCGCAAAGAGGAAAGCAAAGGGGTAGCGACTGCGAAAGCATAAAGATAGTCCGAGCGATTTTTGCAAAGTAAATAATTAGCGGTCGAGTGGGTACAGCTTTGGTGTGAAATTCGAGTAAACAATTTCGTTGTTAAACATGTAGTTTTTTTTTACTTTTCAATTATAAATATCCGACGTTGTAATTAATCGGTTAACAAATGGCGCTTTAATTCATGCAGAAGGAGCAACCGTTTAAGCATGAAAATAATCGTGTAAATGAAATTGCAGTACGCTTTCTGAAACAGCGCATTTACGAGCATATTAGCCTAGATCTTTGACCTAAATAATACTGCAATCGTTGATTGGATGAAGTGGAGCCTATTTAATCGGGGTCGAACTGCATTCTTTTCCAAATGTAACACCGTTTGGAGTTTGTCCATGTCTTATAAAGAAGCTGCAATTGTGAAGAACGCTGACCTAGGGTAATGTATTTATCACGCAGGAACCTCAGGCAGGATATCTACGATATTTAAAAAATACTACGGGCTAGAGGTAATGTAAACTTTTTTTTGTATTTCTTACCGGTTCTTTACAGTGATGTGTAAAAAATTTCAAAAACGCGTAACGCATACTGCTTCTGATTTGTTACTCGTACTATTTTATACGCGAGTGTACTTATGACCCTACTCCAATTCAGACCCACAAACGCGGGTGCTTCGAAATGGTCATTATTAATAAAAATCAAAATTAGGGGTATCCTTCCAAAACTCAACAAATTTCTTCCAAATTGTAGATACTGCGTTTCATTCATACATCAATTGGTTGAAAAGCGGTGACATACATCCCGACTGAAAAATTACATGACATCATGATGTAAAGCCTAATGAATTTTGTTCTTCAGTTTTAGTGAAATCTCAATATAATGAATGCTTGAAAACATATAACTTTGATCCTGATTTCTGGTTGAACACATTTTTTTATTCATTGACTAATTTTAATTAAGATTTAATTATAAGGCTTCGCTTAGTTTGAAAGGTCTTCCAGAATCTGATTGTTAACAAAATTGCCAAAGGAGATTAAAAACTTTTATATGAGTAACGATTTTTCTTAACACTCTGTTTTAAAATATATACCACGTTGATTTAAATACTGTGTCAGCGTTTGCATTTTTCAAAGGACAGTGCAAAGATCCATCAACGGTACCTAATTGATTTCTCTCTCAGCGATTTGGTCTCCAGAGTGCACTTTATAAATACTATGGAGCATTAAAATGACAAACATTCTTTATTTGCACCTGCATAGCGCACCCCTATACAATGTATTTCCCTACTTGTCGATATATCATCAGGTAAATCACTCCATTGCGTCCTATCTGCGCTTTTCTGCATTCACTTTGTTCTCGACGGAATTGAACAGAAATTCGCGTTCAGCTGCAAATTGCGAAATGCACTACGGCATACAACAATTCTTTATTAATAAATTAAGTAATCTTGTTTCAGGAGCGTCTACGCCAATAAAACATTTATCCATTAGAAGTCTTCTACCCGACACGGAGCAGTTCATGACGTACGAAGGTTCGACGACGCATCCTGGCTGTTGGGAAACTACCGTGTGGATTATACTTAATAAACCTATTTATATTACCAAGCATGAGGTAGGTACGTTTTTTACGTGTTTACTACTTTAATTATTCCAACCCGGGCGTTCGCGTAAATTTAAAACGTTTCCGCTTTCACAGCGGAACAAACGTGAAATTAGTTAATGCACCCTAACTGATAAACTGAGAGCATTAGCTTTATTCCTCTCTTGTACTTAATGACATAACTAATTTCACGACACAAAATGACAACCTAGATCTCTATTAAAAACTATTACAAAGTCCTGGGGTAACTCAAACAATACGTTCTGGAAAAAGTGTTTGCTCAAGTTTCTCGTATTTATATTTGGAACAGTTTCAAAGAAATTAAGAATCCGTAGGGGATATTCTGTGGAACGTATAGGTAGGTATATTGATGATGTGGGTACTAAATTAAAGTACCTACTTTTACGGACAATTCAGGTTGGTTTACATGCCATTATTCCGTCAAAATCTATCTACAAATAAAAATGTTGACATATTTTTATCATAATTTAGGTATGTTAGGATCAAACCAAGATTTAGCTTACGCTTGCCGAATACAAAAAGCACAAATCCAATATTTTGAAAGTGTAGTAGTAGTTATGGTACTGCCTCGCAGAGAAGGTTGCTACAATAACCCAAACTAAAAGTGTGTGATGTGGAATTTTAAAATATAGTGAGTGAAGAATAAAATTTGAATGTTTTGGGGTCAATAAAGTGTCATAAAAACTACATTTTAGATGGTTTCAAGTTTTATACACTGCGGAGTTTTTTTAGGGACCGATAACCCCAAAATATTCAAAAATTCAACACCTGTCGTCTGTCGGGTTGCTCCTTATTTAATAATTAATAGTTACTTATCATACAAAACCATAAAGGAATGTATATTAGTTTCCCTTTATCGACGCGTATAATACACAATTTTATTTTTGAGTGATCACTTGTTCTCATACTGTTATAGAGAGATTCATTCAAACCTATTAAAATGTCAATTTAGCATCTGCTTTAAAATAAAGAAATCTTATGTGTTTCTTTTCCACTTACCTAAGATGAATCTCGATAGAGGCTTCAGTTTCAAAATTTTTGTTATCAGTCCCGGGATCAGTCCCTAAAGGTGTATGAACGAGTAGTTTTTATGACTTTTTCTTGATCTCGGCACTTTTAGATTTTTTTCTTCACTCGTTTGAAACTTATAGCCCCGTCTCGAGTTTTTTAGGAAACCCTGTATGGCACGCTCTATTCGAGGGATTTGTGAAAACTCGCGAAGACCTTTAAAAACTAGAATCCGTCAAGAGTTGCCAAGAAACCTCACGAGTTTCAAGAGTCGTCAAAAATTGTTTTGTTTTGTAGTGCTACTTTAAAGCTTTTAGGAGCGTGTAGTCATTATATCAGTTCTCTTTAACAGCTTTTAAAAATGTATAAAGGTCTTTAGAAACTTTATGGGCGTTTAAAAACTTTTTTGTCATGTATATAAGAGTCATTTCTCCACTGAGATTTTAATGTTCTGAATAACGGGTTATAGCAGCTTTCAGAGACTATAACATGGCTCATGGGCTTTCGAGAACCCTTAAAGAGTTTTTAATAACCTTTAAAGGTATGTGATGGTATGTAATATACCAATCTTGAAGAGACCTTAAAACCTCTAAGAGTATTGAAAGCTCTTTAGGGGTCTTGAAAAGCATTTTAAACTCATAAACAGATTCTAGGACCATCTAAAAGCCTCTAATCTAAAGAAATTTAGATTAAATTCGTTTAAAAGAGACTCCCAGAGGCCTTGAAATTGACTTTTACGGCTAAGATTTTTGAAAATCTTTTAAATTCTTTACCAACCCTTACCAATACCACTTAAGTGATTTAAAAAATTTCAAGGGTTTCAAGGGTATTTTATTAATCTTTCAAGTCTTTAAGAATTTTCGAAAAATCTCACTTAGAGGTAACAATTTGAAAACGATTAAGACCATTAATGGGTTTTGAGTGCTTAAGAGTCTTCCAAAAAGTTCTTAAGAGTGGTTTAGATTTAATGTATGTGGTTTTAATAGATTTTTTCGTCGACCTCTCGATAACAATATAAATTACTCCTTAGTGACCAGTACAATGATGAAGCTTATTAATCGTTAGCAACCATTAATGGTTAGCAACCAACCATTATACGTTAGCAACCATTAATCGTTAGCAACCATTTATACATAACAACCATTTTATTAAAGGGAAATGACAATTATATAACAATTCACTTTCGGCAACAGCTGAGAACTTCCATCCATCTAACCATTTTAATCTCGGTTTTAATGTAGTGAGATCAGCAGCCAGTATGATCGCCAAACGATCTCAGCAAAGCATATCCTGATGTATGTATATGTAGCTCCTCGGATAAGGTATTATAATAATAATAATAGTTTATTGACCAACAGAACGCATCCATTTACGGGTCAACTTAAATATATATAGAACATACAAAGCATTGTGCATTAATAACAAAAGAAAATTGAGAGAAAAAAGAAAAGTGAAATTTCAAAAACAAAAAAACAACAAAAAAAAAAGTTAATAACTGCCCCTGAATACATTTAAAGAAAAACAAATTATAAAATATTGTAAAACTAAGAATACTATATATAATATACCTACCTATTTGACAAGCTTTAGCAAAAAAAAAAAAAAAGGTAAAGTTACACAAATAATAATTCTACAATAATATATAATGTTATTAAGGCATTAAAATTATTATTAATAATATGCATATAATGCTCGCGTAAAACAATACAAATTGTCTTCAAATTGAATTTAGTATTGCGCCAAGATCAAAATGGTAAATATCGCATGAATTGCATACCTTGTTGAAATGCGCACACATTGTATGAATTGGTGAGCTGCTTAGTATATTGGTATATGGCACTGCACAATAAAAAGTAATTCCAGTACGCGAGGTGTAAGTAGGAACACGAAAATTCAATAAACTTAACAGTACCAAGGAGTCGATCTTATTATGAATTAATTTATACAGAAAAGTCCCACTATTCCTAACCCTCCTTTTCTCTAAGGAGCAGAAGTCAAATTTGGCTAACAGTAACGAATAAGGGTATCCCCTCTCCGGATATATATCTACCTTCAACTTTATAAAACAAAAATTTTAAAAACTTACGCTGGACGCCTTCTAGCCTAGATATGTCACTTTTAGTGTAAGGATTCCAAATTAATGCGCAGTATTCCAATTTAGAGCGAACGTATGCAAAGTACGTTGGTAAATGATTTGCAGTTACGCATAATGAAGCCAAGTGATTTCATCGCCGAAGAATGTACTATTTTTATGTGATTAGAAAAGGAGAAACTGGCATCAAAGTAGACACCTAGGTCTCTAGTAGACGTAGAACGGTATAATAATTGAGACCCTATGGTATAATCATATTTAATTGGGTGACGTATACGAGAATATGAAATAATCTGACACTTGGAAACGTTTAGTGTAAGATGGTTAACAGTACACCATTTCAAAAGCTTATTAAGTTGAAGTTGCAATGCCCAGCAATCACTCACATTTGATACTGTTGTGTATAACTTCAAATCGTCAGCAAATAGCAGCAAGTTACACGTTAAACTTTCACATAAGTCATTATTGTTAAGGTATTCAGTTACTTTACCTTCAACATTGAGTACGTCGACCACAGGGATGAACAATGAACATTTCCATATCTTTCACTGTTAATACACGTACTTTAGTACAGTTGCAAAAGAATTAATTACATTTTTTTTTTTTTCAAATACTTTAGAATTTTATTTTTTTTTACATTTGATACTTATTTAACACCTATTTTACATTATAACTTACATGTATTTAATAAAAAAAAAAAAAAAAGGTTTAAAGATTTAAGAGAGGAAGAAAATTTCATCTAAAGAGATTGTAGAAGGAAAAGTGCCCATAATAGCGCATTGCCGCTGAATGGCAAGACTAATTTTTTGAATAAGGAATGTTTTTGAACGGTGCTCTCCTGTGGCATTTTTCAATTTCTTTCCCAAAGTATTTACAAATTGCATAGCTTCTGTACACCAGGGCCCAAGGGTTTCAACAGCGAAAGGTAAAAACTGGTAACCTGCATTGATAACTTCCTGATATTTCCTCACCTTGTTAGCAGCAGCTTGTCTCGCAACTTCTCCAGTGGAATGCGAGGAAAGTGACAAGTGAGAAGAGGCAAGTGTATCAGAACAAGTCGCATCCCAAATTAAGTGCAGACCATGAGACCAAGGGATCAGAGTCATACCATCTACCCGTTTTCCGTCTGTTCTTGATAGTCCTTACAAATTCATTGTATTCCATCAATAAATTGCCGAACTGATCGAAACCGTTCTAATAAGTTTCTTTAATCTTTTGATTTGAGTGGATATAATGTTAAAATCGTCTCCGCGGCAGAGCAAGCAACATAATCTTCCACTGCGATTACGAGGACTGACGGTACAGCATAAAACAACACATTACTATAGCAACGACAATAGCTATAATTTAGTGAAAAATCGTCGGAGCTCGCATAATTTCGTTTGTAATTTCTTGTAGTTGAATTACCGCTGCGCTCGTGGACTAAACATCTCACTCACCAATAAAACGCCTCATTTATACACTCATTGCATAAATAACTATTAAGGGTTTGTAAAAATCTCCAGGAAACATTTGAGAATCTTCAACAGCTTTCTACATGTTTTAAAATCTATTAGTCTTTAAAGACTAAGCTCAGGATTTTAATAATATTTAATCACTTTATTAAGAGCCTTTAAAGGTTCTTAGTGGTATTTTCAAAGCTATTAGGTTTTTAAGAGCGGACAAGAGTTTCCAGGAGCCTTTTACCAACAGAACTCGCCTTTTTAAGACCCTTGTGATCTTTACTACCTTTGAAATAATTCGAATTTGTCAGTTGTTGGAAGATTGATTCTGTGATGGTCCGTTAGCAAATGGGAGAAGGGACTAAAACCAACACTTCTTTCATATAGAACCGGTCCCAAGGGCCAAGCGAATGTTGTTAGTTTCATCCTTCTATCTGTGATGGTTGCTGCAAGAATACCAAAAGGTTTGTCGATTTGTAATCTCTGATTGGGGGGGGGGGGGGGCTAAAAACTTTTCTCCCCTTTTTCGAGTACAAAGGGTGAAGGGTAGAAGGGGTTAGATATTCATGGTGGTATTCTAATGAAAGGTTTTAACGAAAGAAACTGTTTTCTATCAACCACAGTCCTGCTTATCCTTCATGGTACTCTAATGAAAGGAATTAAGCGGAGTGTCGGGAGAGAGTGCTCGCAAAGGGCAATTGAGATTTGTGTCTGTCGAAAAAGAGTACCCACAAAAGCAAAATGAATCGTCTCGACGAGACGTATCTATTGATTAGATCGAAAACAAACTGTCGGAAGAGGTTACCCACAAAAAGTAGGTGGAACTTCTAGTGTCCGTGTTCGGACTATTTTAAAAGTGACGTACCACAAATGTTATGGTTATTTCAAAAGATCACGATGTGTTGTGAACGTTTGACAAATATACATATGAGATACACTCCTAAAATTTTTGTATGCACATTTTATAAGATAAAATCTTTAATGGACCCATGAATTTGTCAGATTTATCGAAACTCTAAATTACACGTTGCAAGTGCTTTAAAGACCAATTATACACGTGTATCTTATAGTATTTTTTATTATACCTGCAGTATAATTTAAAAATAGGAAATACAATGAAATCAAATTGACGTTATACTCGAATACATGTCCAATTAAATGGGCTGGGTGTTTGTAATTTCACGATTGCCATGGAAATGTCACTTGACGTTTGTTTATAAAAATCATCGTCTTTGTGAATAAAACGATTTCCGTTGAAAAAGATAATACACCGTCCATTAAATCGCTTGTGTAAAATTTAAACAAACGTTGGTAGGTCTAAAATCCAAATCCAGTAAAGCCTATTATAAAGAATATGAAAAGTTGTTTCCATGGATGATAGTTACTTACGAATAAAGTCTTAAATGCATCGATAATGCTGGCATATATTAAGGAAATGTCAAAGGTATTTAAATCTTCTATCTTTTGGTGCATTCATTCAAAACTTCAAACAATGCTGCGATTAAAAAGTGGAACAGACTTGGAAGCCTAACCTAAATTACGCGCGTTTGTGAAAGCTTCAACACGCCAACAAGCCAAAGAAATGTTCTGGATTTACAGAAAGCCATCTAAGAGGATTTTTTATTTCAACCCCAGATGACAGTTGCAAAAGTCATATCTACTTGAAGTATCATTACCTAGCAACTTTACAGCACGTGTGTTTTAAAGGCCTTTTGTCCACGCATTTGAGTGTGAGATTGTGATTCAGGTGTAATAAAATAGTACATTGAAAGACAAGTGTTACAATGCGACCTATTGTAATACGACTATCTTGTGGCACGAGTGGCGACGCGAAGCGTAGCCACGAGTGTCCGCAAGGTAGGAGTATTACAATAAAGCATTGTAACACGCGTTTTTCATACTATTTTTTCTATTTCGGTGCTTTAATTTAATTAAAAAAATCATTATCAGAAACTATAGGGAACATTAGAACTAACATGTTTTATGTTGGGAACACTTTTTATGCCGTTAAGTTTTAGGTTGGCAGCGTAGTAAGACTGACATTTTGAAGTTCAAACATGGAAGTACCCAACGAAGTACCTACTTGTACTAACTAGTAACTGCCAACTTAAGAGATGAGTTACCAAAAAAAAACGACTATAATCACTGTCTTTGTACAACTGTTTTCGGCCGAAAACAGTTGTACAAAATCATCATTGTGACACCGAAATAGAAAAAAATGTTTATTGGTGCACCTACCATATGCATTTCAGTTGATCTTTTAGCTGAAAGATCCCAAACTTGATTCAATTGAATCAGAATCGTGTTTCTGCTTCATAGTTTGTCACTTGTATGGGTAGGTAATTTATTTCCACTGCAGTATTGATTTAGAATTCAGTCAACAGTATAGAAATGGCGCGTGATTTGGTTAATAGACGGCGGTTAAATGGTTAAACATATAAACATATAGTAACGTATTCATTGCACCATCAAACTTTGTAAATGTTTAACCAGTAAAGTTTAAATAAAATAGGCATAATTTGAAAACGCCTTGAATATGTAACGTCGCCACGGAATCTATACCCTAACGGTAAATTTCTAACCAACAAACTTCATTAAAATCTCAGTTGATGTCTATAAATTTCTTAATTACAGCTATACGCCCTACGAAAATTAATGCAAGGATCACAGGAAGCACCGAAAGCTCCCCTAGGAAACAACGCCAGACCACTCCAACCACTCCACCACCGAACTGTTCGCACGAATATTAACTTCCACCAACAGGTACCTTTACGTAAACTTCATACCAAATTCAATTCATACCGCTTACGCTCATGTATTAATTGCACGGCATTCATTAAGCAAGGTAACATTTAAGCAGAGGTGAAGTGACTAGTTAACAATGCCTACTAATTTATAAAACGTCAACTTGCTTTATGTATCTTTAGTAATTTCTAAATGTGCACTTTGCATGCCTCACGTTAACACAGTATATACATTTGGGGGTGTGATAGATGACTTTCTTGGGCCCGGGATAGCGTACGTAATGGAAGCGTCGTAGACCCGCAGGAATTTGTAATTGAAACGAAGTGAAACCGGAATTATCCACCGATGAAACATCTGATTAAGGTAACATTTCGTGGCGCCCCTTTATTGACAAGGGCAACCCTTTAGTCGGCGGTAAATTGCGTCATGAATTTGTTTGATTTATCGCGGTATTCTGCGGCACAAACCCTATGAATATTCGAACCTAGCGCTGTGAGAACGTTGCATTTAGCCTTTGCGTATTTAAATTTACATTGAGCTTTTTTGTGCGATTTAAATTCAATTAATCATAGTCCGATTAAACTAGCGTCATTTTATACTAATTCGTTCTTACTGTCGACAAACTTTCACCATTCAGCGCCGATTTCAAGCAAATTTAATCATTGCAGTTTCGAAATTTACGGATTGAACATTTATCTTCTTAATTTTTTTGAAGTCTTACGACCACATCAAACACAAGTCTTACTATCTTCTATACGTTGAATATAACATCAAACAATTGAAACACAAACAGAAATCAAACAAAAGCCACCTGTCCTTTACATTAAACAAAACTTTTGTGCTAATATAGGCAAAAAAATAATTTTTTTGACGTAGGTAACTTTTTAGATAGATATAAATTCATAAGCACTCCTCTGTATTATGTACATTTTTTTGTACAACAAAGTTAAATAGATATTAAAAATTGGAGACTTTGTTTTCGATGTTTAATAAAACACATAATTTAGATGAAATGGATGAAGTTTCTGCAATGTTTATTAAAATGCAATGAAGAAAGTCCTGAATTCTCCTTGTAAACGTCTTGTAATCCAATGCTGTCAGATCACATGATTTTGAAAATCCGTGAAGTTGGAGGTACCACATGAAGATAGTGAACCCATCGACACGCTATAATTGTGTGCTCATTTTGTGCCAATGTTTACCGTACCTATAATGCATACTTTGTGCTCAAGCCTTAACTTCTCACTGGAGGTACACTTCGTCAAATTCAGAATATTAGAATGCGATAATATTGTGCTCAGAACAAGAGAATGACAATAAATAAATAATTAAATAAATAAATAAGTAAATAAACAGATATTTTCAAAATTTTAACGTTATACGTTTCTAACCATTGCAGTTATTTTACGTTAGTGCTAAAGGTAGATGTAGCTGAAAGTCCAATCTCCTCTGCGGTGGTAGCTCTAGGACCGTTCGAAAAATACCACTCTAGAATTGATAAATCTGCTATGGAAAGCAAGGAAGTACATACTACCGTGTGTAGTATACATGGAATTTTTCTTAAATGTATACATATGGGATATGTACCTTCCTGAAAATCAATAGCGTCCGTCCTTAATGTCCAAAGTACCCATACCTCAAATTTCCAACACAATCGGCCACTTTTGAAAAGAGTCATAGCGCACACGGACGGACGGACGGACGACAATACAAAACTATAAAGGATCTGAGGATCCTTAATAATCAAGTTACTGTTTCCATAGCAAATGCTGATTATCATTTAAATCAAATATGGTGCAGTGGTTTCTGTTAGTCCTTAAAACAAACCCATTCCCTTCTCGCGACAAGCTAAAAGACATAGAAATTTACGGCACCAAGCTACAGGTAGTGAGAGAAGGTAAATACTTGGGCATCACGTGAGACCAATTATCTTGAAATCACATCTGGAGCGAAAAAAGCCCGAAAAAAGTCCCTGTAGGTCTATAGGCGAGCGTTCGGGATCAAGTGGGGTCTATCTCCCAAAATAACCCACTAGATATACCCTAAAATGATTACACCAGTCGTTGCTTATGCGTCACTGGTGTAATATTATAAGACCTTCTAGAAGAACATACAAATACTTCGCAAGGTACAGCACAGAACTTGTCTTGGAATTAGGGGGGGGGGGGGGATGAAAACGACCCCTACGGTAGCTATGGAAACTCTCTTGAACGTACTGCCACTACACCCAGTAATTAAGGCAGAGGCGCTCAGAGGGGCGCCAAGCGATGGGCACTCGTTCATCTTTGATAAAATCTTTAAAGCGGCCCATTCCCTATACGAGCCCACACCCGCCGACTCCCAACCGCGACCCGGCACACGACCCATCCACACCAGCACACACATTACACGAATCCTGTACGAGAGTTGTATAGATATGGATTTCATATTTTCTAAAACGACAAAACTTGCTTTGACTCATCTAATGAACTATAGAAAAATCACGTGCCCCTGTAGTCCGGACGACAAACGCGATATTTTTGAAGAATCGTGCACTTTTGTATAGAAGCATGAATTTTTGTATACGATTTACCTATACCCCAACAGTCATTTTAAACATTAGAGCCACTCTGGCTCTCTGCCAGGGGGGGCGTAGCGTGCCCATTTCAAAACGGCCGTTTTAGCGGTGGTATCCATTCGGTAATATGTACCTCTGCCAACTCGCAACCACTAGGGCTAGAACAAAATTAAAACACGGATTTTGTTGAGCACCATCTTAGCTAAAAAAATGTTATATTGATATTTACCCTAAATGTATTGAGTGTGGCTTTTTTTTGGGGTCAAAGTTAACCGTGATTGTTTTTCCCACAAAAAGTCGAGAATTTAGGCTTTCTTCACTCAAAATACTGTTTTTATTCATTTTTTTAGATGTATTATTAAACTTATTAACATATAAATTAAATTTAATTAATTAAATTAAATTATAATGAAATTGTAATTTTATATTATTTGTTGTATTCTTCGTATAGTAAAATCTTATATGTAGTTTGAAAAGAAAATTGTAGCTTTAGAATAATAATTATTATAATTAATTAATTATACAATTACTTAATAGTTTATACTGTACTATAGCTATTATTCACGATCGCATCCACCACACTTGCAACGTGGAGTGCAAGGCAAGTTCAATTTCGTACACTTGCAGGATGTACATACGCTGCGCTTAGAGTCACATTTCACCACTTCCTTATGCAAGCTTCGATCCCTGGGGGCAGGTCCATCCGTTTCATCTGATATAGAATCGAAAGTTTCAATTAATTTATATAATATGCGACCTTAATTATTTTGATGTAATGCAATTTGTCCTCACTTACCTCCCACCTTTAGTTGCTGCGCTTCCACCCGAAATCGCCTGGATCAGGAAGAACAGGGTTTCTTTGAAGGGCATTACCCCAGACATGACCTCCTTGGTAGGCAGCACGGAGCAAATGGAGACGAAGAGCATCCTGTGTAGGGGGAATATTCTCAATTTGCCTACCCTTGTGAACAAATAGGACTCTTCTGCAATCGTTGACAGTTACCTCAGGACTCTGCTCCGTGCTACCTACCAAGGAGGTCATGTCTGGGGTAAAGCCCTCGAGCGAAGCTTGCAAGGAAGTGGTGAAATGTCTCTGTAAGCGCAGCGTATGTACTTCCTGCAAGTGTACGAAATCGAACTTGCCTTGCACTCCACGTTGCAAGTGTTGTGGATGCGATCGTGAATAATAGCTATAGTACAGTATTAATTAATTGTGTAATTAATTATAATAATTATTCCAAAGCTATAATTTTCTTTTCAAACTAGGTACATATAACATTTTACTATACGAAGAATAAGACAAAACAAATAATATAAAATTACAATTTCATTATAATTTAATTTAATTAAACAAATTTAATTTATATGTTAATAAGTTTAACTATACATCTAAAAAAATGAATAAAAACAGTATTTTGAGTGAAGAAAGCCTAGATTCTCGACTTTTTGTGGGAAAAACAATACAGGTTAACTTTGACCCCAAAAAAAGCCACACTCAATACATTTAGGGTAAATATCAATATAACATTTTTTTAAACTAAGTTTGTGCTCAACAAAATCCGTGTTTTAATTTTGTTCTAGCCCTAATGGTTGCGAGTTGGCAGAGGTATTACCGAATGGGTACCATTGCTAAAGCCGCCATTTTGAAATGGGCACCCTACGCCCCCCTGGCAGAGAGCCAGAGTGGCTCTAATGTTTAAAATGACTGTTGGGGTATAGGTAAGTCGTATACAAAAATTCATGGTTCTATACAAAAGTGCACGATTATTTGCTAATCCTCCGGACTATGCTAAATTTGATTCATATCTTTACCACATAATGTACCTACTACCGATACATTCTCCTGTAGAAATATTCTTCTCAATGCTAAATAAAATTACAATCCAACCAAAGGAATTGTAACACTGAAAATAATGCAAATAAAATTTCACTGAAACAAAATAACCAAAATTCTTTGCTTAGATCTGACCTTTATCGATGAATAAAATGCATTACAGAACACAAATGGTTCTAATAGATCGGTCTCTTCCGGCATATCAAATTTATTTTATCAAAATCAATACGTACATTCCTAAAAATAAGCGACTAGTGATTTATGCAATGCAGAAAATGCAAACGACTTTCAGTAATTGACGTGGATGAAATTCCTTACAGATTACAATTGAATTCTAACTAGCCGCTACCGTTGCGAACGAAAAAAAAATCTCTGTGTATCACATTGAGTTTTTTAAAAATTCAACACACTTTATTCCGTTTCTACGTGAAGTGTCTCCAATTTGAAAATGTTCCCTCGCGGAAATTTTTATCACTTTCAAACGGATGACCATGCTACAAATTACGCTAACTTTCGAATTTTAATGTAAAATTGACCTGTAGATAACTCTCACTTATTTAACAATTTATTCACAAAGCTACGCGTTCTTAATTGATAAAAATAAGTAACAGCGATATCCGTGATTGAAATGTTCACTTTATTGCGATCTGTTTAAATTTTCTGCAAGAAAAATTTAGCAGAACTGAGATAGTAAGTAACTGTTCGCGAATTCAGCTTGTCTCTCTGGCGCCTCTTGAAATTTCACCACTAAATTCTTCACCAATACGCGGAATAACCACTTTTATTCACTCAAGTAGTTCGTGCTTACTCTTTTAAACGCTAACTCGCGATCTAAAAATCCCGCATCCCCGGTCCCTCTCGTCGCCTATCTCGAAATACAAAAGCCAACCCCTTTTATTGAAAATACACGCGGTGTATGTATAAATCTTCCTATGCTTAGAAACATACGAATTCTAAGTAGTATATTACGTTATAAGGTTGTAATAGTGCATATTACGGGTGAATAGAAAAATTGCGGTAAATTTCGAAAATACAAAAAAATAGAGGGTGTTCATGAAGCGTGTATGCAATTTTTAGATTTAATTTATCAATAAAAGCCTAAGTACTTTTCGGTAACGGTTTTCGTTAAAAGTCCTGTATAGGTATCAGATGATTTGCATTGTCATGTTGGCATAAGGCGAACACCAAAAGCGGGTCACTTTCCTCTCCTGTGTACATGAGTGTAACAGACACCAGTTTTACTGCTTGTTGGAATTGTTCAACAAATATTTTTAATACCCCAGGGCGATTGTGAAGGTATAAAAAATTCTGATCCAACATCAAATGAAAATATCGGTTAATTCGTCTGTTATTTAGCGTACCATGGCTCAATATTAACTGCCAATTTGTAAAGTTTTAAGTTTGCTAATTTAGCATTGCAATCTTGTATTAGGTGCTTATACTTCGTCATGCGTGTGATTACTTTTAGATTGGGAGAATGAATATTTGCGTGTTACTCATTATTATTCTCATTTAAATGTTTACTCTTTAATGTACGCATTTAATCTAAAATATGTACCTCTGTTATATTATGTTGACAATGAGAACACCCTCAAATAGGTATAAATATATATATCGGACAACACCCTAAGCAGAACGGGATAATCTTTAAAAATTATTTGACAGTTCATTTCTCAACCTATGGTAAGGTATTTTTTTTAGATTGAGAAATATATAATGCATTATAATGTAATAGCAGATCTGAAATGTCGACGTTTAAATTTACCCAAAACAGGACTATCTAACAAATATAGTAATTACAATTCGATTGTATTGAAAGCCAAATAAAAATATTAACTTTTGAACTACAGGTTGCGACTTTTCGAGCTCAGTAAGGGCGCTTTCCTGCCTTATCTGTAACAGATAAAAACATAAACAAACAAATAAGAGGAATAGTGAATAGCGCTGCACATAAATATTGTAATTGCAATGTCTATCGTTCGACACTCGGGTAGTCATATACTACAAACCCCAATAAACACTCAATAAGACGAATAATTCAATATACGTTAACTAAACAAAAGCAAAATTTTGACTCGACAACGAATCATCCGTAAAAATCGGTGATAACAACATAATCGTAACGTTAATTCAATAAAACTAGTTTAGAATACACAACAAACTTAATTTCTATACAACAACAATGAAATCTAATTAATTCAAAATGAAAATAAAAATCGTAGATATCGGTTTTGGAGTTCAGTCAAATTACGGTTTGGGCTGAATGTTGTCACTTTATTCAACGAAACCAAGCAAAATAAAATCCGCAGCATCCGGAAATCATAGTCCCCCTGGCGCAAAGTGTCTTCCATGGTATTTCTAATGGCTATCCCTTCTTCTTTAAGTGTATTTTGCGCGAGCAGTTATATTTCACGTCCTCTTTAGTGAAGTCTCTGCCATTGAGTTGATTAGATGTAAACGTTCCTTTGGTAACTCTTACTCTTTCTGACTTTGCGTCTGCCTGAAAAGGTCTTAGTGTTTTGACTATGAGTGGTGTCTTTCTTTCTCTTTAATGTCTTGACGTCTTATGACGCAGATTCCTTTTCTCATTAATTGTGTCTTTTTAGGGCTGTAGCCTTCACTCAAAGTTTTTGAGTTTTCTTTAAGTATCTCGTCGATATTTCTTATGGATTACCTTTTACATTTGACCTACTTGGATATTAACGCATGACCGACTAATTACGTGGATGGTTTAGCAGTTTTATTTGGACTATTACCTACATTACCGACTTATGAAATCCTAACTACATTGGCCATGTGAATCCACTTCATTCTTCGATATTGTTCCTGAGTGGTAACTGTAAGTATCTTTACCTTGGAGTTACCGAGGCATTGTCTGAAGCCGAGATCTACGCTTCTTATCTACGTTATTTGTTTACCTCGAAGAATTTGCTCATATTATCTTGTTTATGTTCTGTATTAATCAGATTGCATTGCTATTGAATACAAATTTAGCTATTTGTGCATCTTAAAGTATTTTTCTTGAATTTAACGTCAATTTTATGCTGTTATACCCTGACTGTAAGGACAGTCGTAGTCGACCAAATTTTGTTTTGCTAGTGTAAAGTCATTCGGATTATTCTTTTTTTAGTATTAATTACTTTTAATATGCGATTTACCTACTTCGTGTCAGACGTTAGCATTGATATTTCGCAAAACTTTCGTATTTGTTTGTTTGTGTTGTTGTCTGTTACAGATTTGCAGAATGCCTTCTGAGCTCAAAAGGTTGCGACCCGAAGTTCAAAAGCAACTTTTGTTATTTTTGTCGATTTTCTGATTTAACGTTTGATTACATATTTATTCCCATACAATCGAATTGTAATTATTAAATTTCCTTGAGATTCATTTAACGATTATAGCTCCGTTGCTTCTGCGGAAACCTCTTTTAATACTAAGGACCCCGATATTCACCCCGACCCACCTGTACGTTGCCTGAGCTTACGGTGTGCTTTTTTGCCCGTCAATAACTTTTTTGGGGGAATTTTTCGAAACAAAAAGCTCCCTTTATGTGATGGTTTTGTTCGTCGGTCTGCCCGTCTGTCCAATAAAATTCAAACAACTTAAAATTAAAAAAAATATAGAAAAAGCATAGCATATAATAATGAGGAGAAAAGAAAACTAAGTGCAGGATTTTCAATGGCTGGAGGTGTCTAGATTTTTGAGAATCTACTCAACCCAGACTGCGGTGTGAATTTTTGTCTTAAAAAATTGTGCACGTTTTTGTTTTCTTTCGATTCGCAAAACGGTAACTGCTTGTGTTGTCTATACAAATTTAATTAACGTTCAAATTAATTTTTCGATGCAGGGTAGGTGAAATTAAATAGGCGTTCAGTAAGATTTAGCACCTTTCGCTCGCCAACGAAAACGAAATAATTAACTTTTCATTTCCATGCTGTTCGAATAATAAAGTCAGTTTCCCTTTTAGTAGTTACCCTCCATTGGTTTCGTGCTTCTCAAACATATCATTATAATTTAAATAGGTTAGAAGTCCAACTATAGGAGGTTGCTTTGTAGAGATTAAACCTCATTTTGCAAGTCTTTGATCTACGTTAGAGGGATGATACGTGGTAGTACAATCCACGTCCCTAGCTATTAGTGTTGGTTTCCAAAATTGTAGACCTCCTTTGTAACGTCAAATTTAAACCACTCATCATACAGACCCTATACGCTATATTAAAGACTTTACACACACTTTCTCTTGCGGTGGTATCTGAATGAATTAGGCTTTTTGGTTATAGGCATCATATTAGGGCGGAAGTAATAAAAGCGTTTTCGCTTTAGATCGTGAATTTCAAAACTTGACCTATGTGTTCCAAATATTTTGTTCAGTTGAAACGACAGTTAGATTTGCAAATTGTTCTCTTATTACCAATTCTTTGATTATTTCACAACAGGGTACCCATTTCACCTTTAATCTTACGAATGCTGCTCGTGGATTACGAATATTGTTCCATATAACTTTCGGAAAAATGTTATTGCGAGAATCGTCTGTTTGCACCAATGTTCCAATGCGTTTATTTCTGTTATTTATACTTTTGAAATTAATTGGCTTTAGATTCTCATATTTTGCGTTAACATACAGTCCTACGACATCGGTGGGGTCTCGGTTATGCTAAAGGATCCGATGTGGGTGAGAAAGGAGCAAAGGTGCGGAATCTCTTTTAGCTAACGACGTCTGCCGTCTGCCCCCTACATTCCGGTCTCACTACTAGAGTTTTATCTCGAAAATGTTTTACCGAATATTTAGAATGTTGTTATCGTTTTTATTTCCAGGCATACTTTTGTTCATGTTCGCTACGAAGCAGTATATGTGTAAATTTTCCTATGTTGAACAAAACCAAATTTTTGAAACGGCAAAGTAACCATCCGTTATACAATTCAAGTAATGGTTGAAACAAAAACGGTAGCTCTTGCAAAAACAGTTGTTATTTCGGAGGTTGAGTTCCATGGCCAAAAAACAACTTTTCTCTTATGATCTGAGGGCGGTGGATCCTTAATAAATTCCGAAAATCAGGAGAAAGTAGGAGAGGGTCGAAGCAATTTAGCAAATTTTATTGAGCTATTCTCGATAATCTGGTTCAGCGTTTATAGAGAGGGCTACTAGTACGTTTCCGAGTTCACCAAACAATGTAGTAAGGGTGAAAATTTGTTTGTAAACTAATTCGAAACGTTGTTAATGGAGACGAATTCGAATACAACTACTTCATTATCCACATTATCTTTGACATTATCACGGAATTTTATAATACTCCACTGTCTGTGGCAATCTGAAACGTGTCCGGAATAGAACTTGCCGCGAATGAAAATCGAGAGACCGGAAGCTGAATCCGTAAAGTATAACTGCCCGGAAATGAGAAACACACGCTGGCCGGAATTACCAGACTTCGCATCTAAATATCCCTAAAACTCATACACGCGACTATACGCAGGAAATTGGAAACACGAAAACGTATGCAGATTCGTGTCGCGTTTTTTTTTTCGACTGCAACGTTGTTAATTATTAAGCCTTTGTTATGTCCTTCCATTCCGCTAATAACCAGGTGCGGATATACGCACCTTTTAACGTACTTTGTTAGCCGAAACATTTTGCTAATTTTATTATTAAAAATAATCAAAGTTTGAAAAAGTTTTTTTGGAAGTTGTAAAATCTTTGGAATTGTAGGGTAATTACGCGACAACTGTTGTAATATAAACCGCCCGCAGACAAGCTTGTACCAAACTTCAACCCCAATAAGTTGAAGCTTCGCCGCCCAAGGCGAGAAAACGTTCTGTTAATGTCATTTGGTTACGAGGTCATTCGAACGTTATCTTAGGGAAGCGGAAATAGGCATTTGACTTTTTAAAACCCACTATTATTTTTGCTTAAACGAACTGTTTAACCTTTATTTTTCTAATTTCCTTTCGAATTTGTTACGCGCAACTGACTGGCAATTGATTTCTCCGCTTTTAAACTGAATAAAGAGAAGACAATGGCTTACGGTTTACTAAAGTCGTATGAGTTTAACATGACAGGAAAGTATGCTTGTCAAACTTTTTCGGACGGTTGGAATTACTTCTGAAGGCAATTAAGTAGTAAGGTTATACGCCTAAAGATACAAAGTAAATTATACATACCCACGTTAAGAAAATTAAATTTCGTTTGTGTATCTGAAACCTTGTTAGCTTTTCGGATTAAAAAACTTTTGGTAATGTTCACGAGAGTATAGGAACTCCCACAATTTATACTGTATTGAAATGGTGCAGTTCAATAAATTAAGTCCATAAACATGACACCCCACTTTGCCCAAATTGCCTATAATTACTAATTTGAACTCACCAAATTAGAATGTCAATATTTAAGGGGGCGATTTTTGGGTCCATTTTAAAAAGAAAACTTCATATGAACCTATAGGTATCCTAAACGTCTGAACTTTTGGTGTAAAGTTTTCAAAAATAAATCATTTATTATTAATATCTGTAATTTACCACTTTAGATATTTTAATGAAATTTGGCATGTAGTATGTATCCAGAGTCATTTTTTAACGTACCACATTTTTTTAGTTTCCACCAGTGGCGTTCGTACGGAATTTCACATGGCCACTTTGGCAGACATTGATGGTACGCCACTGATTTGCCTGAAAATAAAAATTATTCTTGAAATAGTCGCATCCCAGGACGGTGAGGCATGGGTGTTTGTGATTGTATAGTGGGTTGAGTGGGAAGAGTAACAAATTGCTAACACTCCGCCCACTATAAAATAAAGCAATAAAAGATGCCCAATCATTTATTTCTAAGCAAATTTGATACCTTTGCTTTTTTCAATCCGATATGCTCGGTTTTCGCAAATAAAAATCGTTTCTCTGGATGATCATGACAATATCGTTAATATAGATCAATATCATCGTGCAGAGAAAAAAATATTTTCTTTTTTTACGTGAAAACCGTGTGTCGGATTGAAAAAAATCAACTGATCAAATCTACTCATAAATGAAAATATTTTTTTCTCTGTACGGTGATATTGTCATATTAACGATATTGTCATGATCATGCAGATAGCGGTTTTTAAGATTGAACTATGGGAGTACGCATCAGTCAATGGTTGCAAGGAACACCTGGTTGAAAAGAGATGAAAATGCGCAACCTCGATGACGCTTGCGATAACTGGTGAGCAAATTGAGTTGATTAATGAATGTGAGACATCGAAAGAAACGTGGGAGAAACTGCAGAGAATTAACGTGACCAAGGGACTATTCAGAAAATCAATGTTTATCAGAAACTTTGTAGTAACGAGACTAGAGGAGGGAGAAGATTACGCAGAAAACATTTAAATGATGTCTGTAATGTGGCAGAAACTTAAGGAAACTGTCATTGGAGATCAGAAAGGAATTATTTTTTTATTTCGTTTTACTGAGTCTCCCACCAACATAAAGACGAGTACGTTTTTTTATTTGTAAAGTCGCATATCCGGCTGAACTGCCGGTACAAAATAAGCGTCACAGACATTTACGCTCTCTTCCAAAATAACCAAAGAAAGCCTCGTTTTCGCGCATACTTCCAAAAACGACCTCCTCTCACAAATTCAACATCGTTATTAACCTAACGACAGTCGAAATTTCTCTACGTAGCTAGAAGTGATAAAACACCTCCATCGCTTATCTCGCACGTGACATTGTTTGTCAAAGAACCAATTAATTCTTCCGATAACAACCTGACCAGATAACACTTGAAACTCACGTAAAAATTTCGATTAAATGTTCTCTTATGGCCGTTTGCACCGACAAATTTAAGCGGAGATTAGCTTAAGCGTAGCTTAAAATCCATGACAACGATTATTGAGACAATGATTGCCATGGATTTTAAGCTACGCTTAAGCTAAGCTCCGCTTAAATTTGTCGGTGCAAACGGCCATTAGTTAAACAAATTTACAACCAAAAACTAACATTAAAATGGCAATTCATCAAATTTTTCCAATTCTGTGTCTCTTTGAAGCATAAATATCGTTCATTCGATGTATTTTTGTCTGAAACTTGAAATAAAGTACTCGTCATGAACGAAATTATTTTTTAATTAATGAATTTGCGTAGGGTGTTTAGGCAAGGACAGCAACAGGTTCGTTTAAGTGCGGCTGGCAAACACCAATTAATAGATTTTAATACTTTTACTCCGAAAGATGTTTCATTAATGTTGGGGCTTTGATTGAATTTGGCTCGCTTTTTGCATGCAAATTTAAATTGATGCGATAATAAGATTTTATTTTTTTTCAGAATAATAATTGTCCAACAATGTACAAGGAGATGCATTATAAAGGTAGGTGAGCAACGAACTGTATATGGCATACATGCACATCACTAATGGATTCCTGCCATTACAGCTAATAAATGGACTCCTGATACCAAAGACCACCCTTTCCATTCGCTACAATACTCCCTTCACTGAAGTTTCCATCAAGATGACGCTGCGAACAATGGAAGCACCTTTTACAGCATTAGTGGGTCGACGGGTTATGTATAAAAACACTTTTGTAAATATTATTGTTGAAAACTTAAAATAGACAACTTCATGTGATAAGGGCAATAACGACCAAGTGAAGTGTTAAAACTAAATACTTATTTAGGTAAAAGCCAAATTTCCATATGCGGTTTATTACGACTGTAAAGAAACTCTAGTTAATTATATTAAAGTAATACACTGTATATGGATTATAAAAAAAAGAGTAATAAATTAAAGCGCATCGTGTCCAGAATTATAAACTAAATAGGCTAACAAAATATTTTATTATAAACTAGAAATTTAATTTCGCTAATGAGAGTTAAATCGGCTGCAGGAACAAATATTTATATTCGTTTCCATCTTGTCTTTGTGTCAGCTTGGACAGGGATGAATTTCGAAGTCTGGGAATAATCGAGCATCAGCTGGTACTTAATTAAAGTAATGCTCACCTCGAGAGATCCAGATGTAGACGCTAAGACTGTGAATAGAACGCGCGGATTTTGCTTCGATGAACAATTTCTACAACCTTTTCCCTGTGATAAAATGAACAATATTTGCTCCTTTTTTTGTTCGCTAGTTGTACTTTAAAGATAAAATTTAATTAATTTATTCAAGTCCCATTTAGTAGGAAATAAAATTACACTCGCTAATTATTATTTAAGTATTTTTGCGCGTGAGAATTTAATGTTAAAAATTTTCTCTGTTTGTACCATTAAAGTGGCCACTTTTACCGTATTGATTTTAATTATATCGAGAATAAACTAATTATGCTAATGGGGGCAGAATGCAGTTTCCAGTTCGTATTGCTATTCCAAGTGCCGGATATTGGCTGCAGAAGTGTTTTCGCGCAGCGTTTATCGTCTTGATGGACCTTAAAAATTACCACAGAAAGACGATCGTTATGAAAAACTGGGATTTTACTAACTTTTTGGAGTACTTGCAGATATGGCAATGATCTTTATAGCTGGTGTCACCTAACGTCCCTCCCAAAAATTAGCTCATTTGATTATTTATTGGCAACTACATTTTTATTAAAAACATCGAAGAGGAACGACTACGTACGAAAAGTTTCTTTATGAGTTCACTGAATTGTAGCTAACTTACTTCCTTTTTAAACACGAAACTCACTTAATCCAAAAAGAGGTATCCAATTTTCCTGGACCCACTAAAAATCTTCTATCCACTATTATAATGTTTCTCTTGAGCCGGTAATAATTGAGCGTGACTTTCCACCCGGTAGCTAAACGAAGAATCTCCTGAATTTTGAATTATATTTTGACGCTCCCCTGGCCCAAAACAGAATGCCTCTACTTTCATCTTCCCTTACGACTCCCTACCTAATTGTTTAATTAATCAACGCCCAAAAATGGCGCTTTATTAAAGAAATCGGCCATTTTTAAATATTAACTCTTTTAATTCGTTTAAAATCATAACTCGCTACTCCACGCTGCTGGTTGAAATGGTGAATATTAAAATTGTCTAAAATCGGAATTTCAGGTTTAAAGTAGAAATTCCAATTATAAAACAGAAAGAAAAAATAACAATACACCTTCGTGCAAAATTGTACCGGCTGAACCAATGTCGATCTTACTTTTGCAAGAAACTTGTCGCTTGGCCGTTTTGACCTATCTCAAATAGAACCGTGGCAACGGAATTAGCTTTAAATCCTTCGCGTGCCAACATCCTCTAAATCGCCCATCCATATTCTTTAGTTTATCCATCCAGGGAGACACTTTCTGAAACACCACAAATGGCCCGGCATATTTTGGTGCCAATTTTGCTGGAGCGTTAGATTGAAGAAAATTCCTACGGTAATCATGATAGGTAACAGTATGACGTTCCCAATTTGCCTACAGCTAAACGATCCTACTGGAACTCAACCCTTTTTGTAGGACGAATTTAACAATCGCTTTCAGTTCTCACCATCATTCAATCTGCCATTTTCTTGTGCCCGTCAATTTACACAGCTTTTCCCATTTCACCAAAAAGGATCCCAATATTTAAACTTAATGCCGCTTCTGACTGCCACAGTAGATCTCTCCAATTTCTTTCCATGAGTCTCTCGTTGGGCCTGTCGCTTCCAGGTTAAACCGGCATGTCTCTTGATCGCATTTGCGACCCTTTTCTCTTTTCCCCAACCATGGTTTCCAGTTTAGTATTTACGTGTTTCATCTTTTGTCGCATTGTGTCCGACATATTGCAACAATTTTGTTGCTCTTATTCATCTGCCACTTAGGTTTTTGTTCTTATCCAGGCGTTTTTTTTATCTTTTAATGTTATATGTAGCATTCTTCGCTCTATTGCTTTTTCTGCCTTGGCTAACCTGTCCATATTCCGTTTATTTTTGTCTCCCTCTTATGCTTGTCATTATCGATGTTTTATTTTTGTTTATCAGTAGCCAAATCTTTTCTGATTCAAGATGCATTTCTTGTATCATTACTTGTAATTCTGTTGAGCTCTTAGAAAACAAAATCATCCGCATTTTAGGTGAAAAAAAATACTGATGCATTGTGGTTGTTAATGAGACAAAATAGGTTCATACTTTGGGTTAAAAGGTTTGGACCAAGATTCTGTACCTTACTTGCAAAGCGTGTTAACTTCAATTTCAAGATATTGAGACAATAAAGTGGAATTTCACATTTTTAGGAAAGGAAGGGCGTCACAAAAAAATTTCCCTCTTCTATCTTTTTATATTTACTAAAGGTTCAGAGGAGCTACACGACTGCCTTCTAGAAATAGTACCCATGACCTGAAAACGCGAACAAATCAGTCAATCGAAAGGACGGTTAAAGGTACCTAGTCCTCCATAGTGTGGCACTCCAATTCGGTAGCCGTAGTTCCAAAGTTGCGGTCTGGGTTCTGGATTCGGTAATGGGTTTGCAAGTGTCAAAACGACAATTGACAATAAAAATGCAATCTATAATTGATTTAGTAATAATTTTATGTAAGAAATTAAGGCACACATACCAAAAGTGTTGCTTCCATTTTGGCTTGATCCACGGGACTGATCTCAGGTGTGTGATTAAACAGTGCATTTATATACTCGTACTAGCCTAACAATTAATTTACCATTACTAAACAACCTGCTATATTTGTTTATGTTAAGAGATACCTATTTCTATCGCATCGAGATAATGTATAATGACATATTAATCACAACAAATAAACCAGCTTAGCTAAGTACTACTGTTGGCAAGTTTCTCGAAAAAAAAAACAAATCTGATACGGACCAACGGCCCAACCCTAACCCGATGTCTAAACCAGTACCTTAACACTGTGGATACGGATATTGATGAGGAGTGCCGTGTTATGAAATGGGATATGGTTACCACTTCTAATTTCTGGTTCTAGGTATGGTTAAATTTAAAACAAATTTATACCTTTTTCCCTTTCTTAAATATCTAAAGGACAATTTTTGAATAGTACCGAAGCAGGACACAGTAATGCGAGCAATGAACCCACAGTCCACTCTCAGCTACTGCGTATAAGCTCAAGAATTTATTAGAATTAGGTGTTTAGGAGCTTTCGAGTCGAGCTTGAGGATCAAAAAATCTCGTTTATATCATATCATTGTGAATTAGATTTGTGAATATATTTTTTAAGTAAGCTATAGTTCAAAAATATTGCATCGGTAACCTACGCCCCCAAATAAGTACCCAACTCCTTTAATTCTTTCAGTAATCAGAACACAGACGATTTTAAGTAGGTATTCGGGTATGCTGCTATTACTGTTGAAAATTTCTCCATAATTCCTAGGTATACTGTACCCGTCAGGTACAAATTAAAGGGTGGTTTTGTAATTCTGGCTCGTGGAAGAGTCCCAATTTGTACTGGTACCTTGCAAAGGGTTGAACATTTTCTCGGGTTCGTGGCGCATATTTTTCTTGTAATTTCTTTTACTTTTACTACTTCTTTTAATTTCTTTACTCTGCTCTCGGGAGCACTTTGGGAACTTACCTTTTACTTCGAGCTAGCTGAGATAAAAATAGTTTAATTCAGTTTCACTCATATCTCATTAATCGTTAATAACCTGTTACTAAAATTTGGACAGATACCCATTTTGAAATCTGTACTCCAATATTTTCTGGAGAGTTTATGTAATTCGCATTCGGACTTCTCTTTGACCAAAACTCTTTTTTACTTTTCTTCTAGAATAGCAATCAGTCAAAACAAATTAATAAAAATGTAAGTACATTTATTATTATTAAATGTTGAAATAAGGAAAACAAAATTCTGAAAACCACTCTAAAAGAGCGGTTCCCTAATTCTAATTAAAATATTTCTTCTCTTTCACTAACTTTTATAATTTACTTAACCCTTAACTATAGGACCAACCCGTTTTTAAAGTAACAAATTCCAGCGCTAATTATGTTTTTTTTATAAATCGCAATAATTGCACGCTACTAATACGTGATTCCTTTCTGAATCCGCGAGCGAATGAACAATGCTTTCTTTTCAGTACCTACTTCATGAGTTATAATTTGTCACGACATAATGCCGAATCTTTTGCTTAATATGCCAAAATAATATCATGTATCTACTTTAATACCATACGCTGTTAAATTTAACCTTTAAGTTACACTATCAAATTCAAATACTGTGCGTTCAAAAATGTGTTGCTGTCGAGTCACCTTTGGAACTTTTGTTTACATGGGAAATCGTATTTAACTTGAACTTCCAAAGGCGACTCGACAGCAACTCATTTTTGATCGCCCGTTACTATCACACTATAGAAGGTAAAAAGAAATTAACTATTTATATACAGTAGTGAGTAGGTCATTACAATACAGCTGATCAAACCTACTATGAATTTCTACATTTTACATCTTTACAACGCTTTCCACAGCCGACCGGTTAAGCTCAACGTTCTTTATGATGTCACAAATAATACAACTTGACGCATTCTCCCGTGTCAGGAAAATTATAAAGAAGAAATGCACATTTTGAGACCATTCATTTGAGCCCCTGGTTTATGTGGAAGTTCTCATCTACCACTCAATCTATCTATTTTACACCCCGAACTTTGGTACACCTTGTGCTGCGCACATCTATTTGGGTATAGCCCCTCCTTTAATTACCTTTACTCATTTTAAATGAGTTCAAATCATGAGTTCATAATTAACGCTAATTTCGAACAACGCTTTTTGAAAGAGCATACAAATCTCCTTTGAACCTTTTATTCAGTAAAAATTTTCATAGCTACCGTTTACTAGCGATTTGCCACGTTCCCCTTGGATACCATCACTCATGCCCAAATTTTAGAGAGCAAACAAAAAGCATAAAATTTCCTGTTAGATGAGCCTAGTAATGAATTGAAAAACCTTACTTTTTATACAATAAACATTTTCAGATTTAAAATAGTAATATTTTGACATTTTGTCAACTCCTACTACACCAAAATGTTAAAAATTGTTTAGAAAAAAGACTTGTTATAAAGTAACCATTTGGTGTAGTAGGATTTTCTTCGTATTATAAATAATAATTTTTCATAGTCGATTCGCCAATCTGAAAAACCGAGATGCGCCCCCAGAGACCCGGCTTCGGCTGCGTTTTCGCTACATACTCCGCGCATGCTCCGTAGCGACGGTTTTTAGAACCGGCAACACTGTCCGTTTCGACTCTTATCTGATTGAGCACATGTTTCTTATCTTAACATAACTTGTTAGTCCAAATATAGCACAACGAAATGTTTTGGACCTTGGACCCCAATACCTTCGTGGTAACAATTTATTTGAATGCGAGCACTTTAATCCAATCCAAATATTCGCGTACATAATAAGAAAGTAACTTATTCGCACTGTATTTTCAGTTTAACATAAATTCGTCCATTAGTTATCTCTACACGACGAAGTTTGCTTATTCCTGAGGGTATAAAGTACCCACGACAATAAATTCATCGAAAATGGCGCAATCTTCAGTTGCGGGGCTAACGATTCTCTTATATACTGTGGCTTTCGGTTCGATCTCAAAGAGGGTGCACACCACTTACAAAATTCGCGTTGAGAGCCCGGCGAATAGTTTCGTTTTGAGCGATCTGCAAATTTCCGAGCTTAAGTTACGTAGGTTTGTACCGAAGGTTCGACTAAGAATACGCGATCGAAAAAATGCAGCACTCGACTTGCATAGATTCTCTTCTAAGGTTTGAGTAAGAATGCCGGTCTCCCACCAAATTTTTCATAGTCTATTCGTTAAAAAGATATAGCGTACGCCACTCATGTTCCGTAGCGACGTAGCGTAGCGCAACGAAATGTTTTATATCTTTGACCCCAACGCGTTCGCGTAACAATTTATTTCAATGCGAGCAATTTAATCCGATCGCAAATATTCACGTATGTCTCAAGAAAGTAACTTATTCTCACTGTACTTTCAGTTAAGCATAAATCCACCGTCCATTAGTTTTCTCTACACGACGAAGCTTCAGCGTGCTTATTGCTGAAGGTATGTTAAGTACCCACAACAATATTGCTTTTTTTTGTTTCTCTTTAAACTTGTAGTGGGTTCTATTCCGAAACGCTCATCGTTTGTACACCGCATCGCATCATTATTTATTTACCTGTTTTTAGGTCGGATTCTTCACACACTGTTTTTCGCTTTTCTTGAAGGCAAAAAACTAGCGGAGAGATTTTCCCTACACGTGGACCTACCTCCTGATACAATTTGTTACAATTCATCCCTTATTCCCTATAAGTTGTAATGGCAAAGTATCATTTAATAATTTCATTTAGCTTCGGCCACATACCATTTGGTATTTGGTAATAATGGGAAACCTGCCAAATTTGCTGCCTGTCTTGTCTGTTCCATGGAGATCTCGGCCCCCGGACCACCTAGAGAGTTCTGGTTTCGCTAATTGATTAGCTGCTATGGTCTATATTTGCCCGTTACTCATATTTACACTTGAAAGGACAATAATTGTGCATGTTGAAGTTTGTCAGTAAATAGAACACAAATAAAAGATTTAAAAGAAACTGTTAGGTTTACTAATTGTTAGCCACAGTGGCAGAGATAAAAGAAATCTAAAACATAACGGGTTGCTAATATTCTGAGTTTGGTGAAACGTCATTTAAAAACCTAAATAAGTATTAAAAAAATTTGCAAAAACGGTGGTTCACAGAAAGGGGTTGAACTTGACAGCAATTAGAAGTAGTAACCATAGCCCATTCCGTAGTAAGGCATTGACATTCCATATCCGTAATTCCAATATTGAGGTCTTGGTCTTGGCATCGGATTGGGATTGGGCGAGGGGTTGGCGAACGCCAAGGCAAAGAACGCCAACACAACGGTGATCTAAAATGGAAGATTATTATCTTACCCATTCCCTTATTTAATAGAAAATTCTTACCAAGAGAACAGCTTGCATTTTAAATTAAGTACTTTAAGACACTTGCCAGAAGTTGCACTTGCTGAGAGAAGTTTCGGGTTTGCTTTATATACCAGCTCGATTGGTTATTAATATTTAATTATACATTATCTGTGGCGATACCAAAACCGTTGTGTTAATTAGATCGTCATTCAGTTACATAAACAAGTAATTTGTAGAGTGATTAGTAATGGGAATGTATCAGTGCATTCTTTTATCACACATATACGGATTCAGTTCACCTGGATTAAGTCAAAGAAATTGACCTTATTATTGTACTATGGCGATACTAAGGGAAGACTGCTCTTTCTGGCCGAAATAAGTCTACTAAATATGAGAATGGGACTGGTTTATAATTGATTTTCCTCTTTATATTTCATGAACACAATAAATTTGGGTTTGAGATGCCATATAAATAAAATCTTGAATTGTTATGCAAAAACCTATTTTCCAGTTTTTAGCTTAATATATTAGTCGACAACTGTCAAAGTTGGATAGAAGAAAACTTTTCCCGCACCTTTAATTAATGAATTAAGCAGGAGCACGCGAGCTTTTGACGAAGTTCTCAAAAACAATAAGTGTAAGCCACCCTCCAACCAAACCGCGCACACACTCCACGAAATTTATATAACACCTTTCGCCATGAATGCTCGCTACGGAACATACAACGTTAAATCCGAAATAACTATGAAACTAAAATTATACCGTTAGGACTGTTTGAGTTTAGTAAACTATTATAAATACACCAACCCTTGCAGAAACTCCAAGATAAATACATCTTTAACCTAAATTAACCGCGCGAACAAAATACGTACTCTATTTTGAAATTGTGATATTATTTTCTCATTGGTAAAGGTGGGCTTTAATTACATACCACGTTAATTGGGCTCGGGATAAGGAAACTAGGAAATTGATATTGATTTGCTTCACTTCCTCCCAAACAAGCCCGCTTTGTTACGAGCCCCCCTATTCTTATAATTCCAGATTATTCAAACGCACAGACTAAATTAAAATTGATATTCGCAGACGTCGAAATTCATGATTATTTTTCTTTTTATAATAAAAATGGTACTAGCATCATATTTGTATGCTTAACGGTAGCACCAGTTCGTGTATATTGTCATATTGTAATATAGACCATTATTATACAAAAATAAACGTTTATTACCATAAATAACTACTTGGCTGTTTTATTTATGATTAACCATAGCGCTACCGCATACTTTATTCCAGGAATTTATGCACGCATGAAGATGTGAAGGGAGAAATCTAATTATTAAATATAAGATCTAAAATACTCTTTGGCACGACCGCTTTCATGTACAAACAGAATTGCGGAACAGGTTGAGAATTACAACGTCGCCACTTTGAAATTTTTATTCTGTGTTCTTTTGTGTAACTTTCTATGAACTAAATGGAAAAGTTTTGGAGAAAGCCATGAAAACGATCGGAAAGATATCGGATTGGTCTAGCTTTTTTTTACAAAAGTTTATAGAAATGCGAAATTCAATAAAATGGGTGCCCAGATAACTCGATTAGGATTATTGATGGATGATGAAATGTACTTCATATAAATTGAGCGTAAGTGTTTCCGGCTTTTGCAGCTAAATTTCTTTCAAAAGAAATCTGTGTTCCCCCTATCATATAATCCTGTTGCAATTTCCAACCTAAAATTGTCTGTAGTGAATTGAAGGTTTTCTTAATAGAGCGTACGATGATAGTGAACACTTAAAATTCAGGAAATGTTCTCACCGACAACCTTTCTCAATAATTGAAATACTTATTAGCGAATCTAGTTAGCACCTTTATTCTAGCTTCTCATGTACCTTTCCTTTTTAATGAATTTATAGGTCATCTAGCGCATACATTATTATTACTAGTGTTAGTCAACAACTAAAAAGTCAGCTAAATCAGGAGAATAAAAGAACAACTGTGTATGATAAATTACATAGAGCCTGAACTGATTTTTGGATTTATGGAGACAAACAAAGGAAATTGGGTCTCCTTGGATGTCCATCACCAAAAAGAGCCAAAACGCAGTGTTTATTGATAGGAACGGTTTTCTGGGATTGTGAGGGGATTCTGACTACAATTTACGGCGATAGACAGTATTAAAAACTTTAAAGCTGCCCTTCCTTAGACAAGGCGTCAGAATTTTTGACAGATAAGACTATACTGCTACACCTAAATTGCAGGGTATACAAGACTCAAAAGGTTCGAGGGGTTTATCGATGAATATGGCTTCCACGAATTACGAAATTAAGACATTTATGATATTTGAAAAAAGCATTCAATTTGCAAACAAGTTGTAAATCAGCATAATGGTAAATTTTGGTAATGCAGATCAATATTTCATTAGCAAAATTTAAAATTATCGATCTCACGAGTAATCTAACTCAAAATAGATAAGGGCATGCACATCTACACTATAACAGAAAGCTTTTAGTGAAAATTTAAAGTTTCTAGCAATATTGTAATTGCTGAGATCTCAGCCGGACAGCCAGCCAGCCAGCCATAACGAATATAATAGCGTATTTTTTTTTCAAAAAGGCGCTAATAATTAAGTTGTTATACTGGTAGCGCTATCTCATGGTAAAATTACCTCCGAAAACCATTTCGAAATTATTTTCTTCAGTTATCGATCTCGCAAGTAATCTAACTCAAAATAGAAATAGCCTGCACATCTACACTACATCAGAAAGCTTTTAGTGAACATTTGAAGTCCCTAGCTATTGTAATTGCTGAGATCTCAGTCGGACAGCCAGCCAGCCATAACGAATATAATAGCGTATTTTTTTCACAAAATGCACTAAAAATATGCATATACAAAAAATGAAGAAATTCGTGATTCAATATTTTAAAAAAATGAAATATAGTACGCAGTCTGCCATATCACACAGAAAAGGCCTACATCTTGTTCAATGTTGCACTGATGTATAGGTAATCTGTAAAGCCACGAAAAGCATCAACCAAACTCTTCTTTGGAGTTGCCGACATAATCTAGTAAAGCCTTTGGGAAAGGCTTACAAGTAAGGTATACCGCATTAGTATTAGGGGTAAATTAGGCCGTTGGCGTTGGCAAAGATTTTCTTCCCCTGAATTAGTTACCTGGAGTCCCACATGGGTCCGTGTTGGGTCCGAATATCTTCCTTGCCGTTTTAGGCGCTAAAATTTTAAATGTAATTTTATATTGCGGTGTGCACAGGTCCGTAGGCCAGAAAGACCATACACAAAACACCAAAACAAAAATCTAGCAAGCTTTTCACCTTTTTTTCATTAACACGGCACAAACTTATCCCCAGCACAGAGGAAAGATTCGACTCTGCTCTCAGTTAACCTGTTAACTTCTAACAGATAGTGGGTCAGATTAAGTACCTTAAACTCCAAGCGAACTTCACAATTTTGAATAATTAAAATAATCCTTGGGCAAGCATCAAATAAAAACAACAGGTAAATTAGAAAAGACGTCGTTGTGAATGAAACACACGGAAATTAATGTGAAAATTACAAAAGTGCCATTTAATCTTAACACACAAAAGGAAAATTGTACAATGACGCAAACAATTATTACAAATAGATTAAAATTATGGCTTAACTACTTACATTAGGTACTTGTATATCCAAAGAAAAGTATCTGTACACAGTACACAAAAACGATTACAATTTTCAATGAACACACTTAACATTAATGACCGAGTAATCGGAGCATCCTCTCCTTGGGCAGACAAGGACGTTCACGTTGAAAACACTTATGGGGGCGCCGACAAACACCTTTTCTTGCAGCACCTTTAATTGCCAAAACTTCAAAACGTAGAACAACAATTAGCCGTGAATTCGGCTTCCGGCTTCACACACGAAAAACTTCTTCAAACTTCAAACTCACTATAGACGGAACTTTCAATGCTGGTTGTGGCTTCAAAACCAATAATCATCGATAGAACTCGCAAGAAGCGAGATAAATTCTTCAACGAGACGTAACTCTGCGTAGACTAGGGCTAAAAAGCTGATTTCAAAACTTCAACGAACCGTAATACTGCGTAAACTCTGGCAAAAGGCTGATTTAAATTTTCAATGAAACGTAGTTCTGCGTTGACTTTGGCTAAAAGCGGCGCTTTTCTTGTTGATGTCTTATTTAAGGCAAAACCCTTCATCCGAAAATCAAAATTGTAACAACCAATCATACACAGTTGACAACAAAGACTATCCCTTCAACGTACGTTAATAGACCAAAAAATAGAAATCGAATAATTTTTCTAAATCAATTTGTTATCAGACATAAGAGATAAATCCAAACTTGAATTCTAGGAAGAATAAAATTTCATCTCCCTACACTACACAGAAAAGGCGATAAATCACATCCACATGTCAATTAAATAAGCATTTACATTTGATTACAGATAAAATCCAAACAAAATTGCCGGAAATTCTACGTTAAATAAAATAAAAACGTAAACAAACACAATAATCCCCATTCCGTCACATAGACCAACGACAAATTAATAAAATTTAATTACACAAGAAGGAGACCTCCCTTGTCCATCTTAAATAATATGTCCGAAAATTTCATCCTGCCAGACGAAATAAACACAGCAATATATTTGTAAAAATACATGTAAAGAATGCTCTTTTATATCTACACTAAAACACGGAATCCTTTGTATTAAAGCTATCAGTGCGTCAAATATTGACATGGTAATGGTTCCAGCGCCGAATGGGAAAAATAAGAGAAATTCAAGATGTCTCCATAGAATATATTGAAGTCTTCCCACTACTTCATTATATTCTATGGGCGCAGTTCAGATAAAGCTGGACTGTGGCGCTAAGGATCCCTGGTTCTAATCCGGGTTCGGGCATGGATATTTGTAAATGTATAGTGGGTTTGTAGAGCAGCCTTGGCTGAAACCCCGCCCACTCAAAAATAAAGGCAAAACAAAATAAAATAAATATAAAAAGACATGTTAAGCTCGCTATATAAGGTGTTCATATGAAAACTTCCCACCACGAATTTATCGAAAACCATTGATTTGTCAAGGGGGACAACTTTTTAAGCAAAAACTACTTCACCCCCTTTCACCCTTTGCCCCCCAGAGTCAATCCCTTAAAAGTTTTAAGTGACAAATAGTATCGAGAAATAGCTTGTTTGAAAGGTCCTTCGAAATCCTTTATTTTGACGTTTAATTTTTTTAAATCGGTCGATTCGTTTTCGAGAAAATTAGAAAAATCTTTATTTAATTTATTTAATCTTAATTTGTTCAGATAGAAAACAAAAACAAACTAGAATATCACTTATTTGTTGCTGGGAAAGAAAGAATTTAATTTCCTGTCATTTGCCTTTATGACAATCTTTGGATAGGGAAAATTAATTTATTGATTCAGATTTGTTTCTAGGGTTTTGACAGGATCACAGTTGAAATACGCTGTATTAAAGAAAGAAATGATAGCTATAGTTTTCTGTATGACACAATTACCATTTTATCTTTCAGGGAAAGCTTTTATAATTGATAGGGCTCTAACCCAATTGATGTAAACGAGATTTGCTAATTTAATACACACGTCGCTATTAATATTACAGGAGTAGAGTTTTGAATTATGGGGAAAGATAATTTAATTGCCGACTTTTTATCAGGGAAGGGTATGGAGAAATTAGAGGTAGAGTTGAAGAAGGAATTTACGATGCGCCTTCATAGAATAAAAGATGAGGATGGAGTATTTCCATTATATAACAGGTGGCCCCTTTGCCGTTTCAAAAATTTGGTTTTATATTTGTATTTTGTTAAATAGAAAACTTTACACATACACCGCTTCATAGTAAACATGAACAAAAGTATGTCTGCCTGCTCTTGGATTCATTTCTTTCTTCGGGTTCCGCCTAATGAACCGATTGTTTGGCGCATTTCGCGTAAACGTTAGCATAGGTTCCACTCCGCGTACAATCGCCTAACAAATACCGCTTTCCAACCTCCAACCCTCAATTAATTTACTCAAGGATTACAAGATAGTCCTTGGATATTGCATAATAGAAGGAAGCGAGAAATGCAAGAAGAACTAATAAAAATCAGGGAAAATAAACACAAAAGGATACGTTAGGAAAGAGAATAAGAAAGTAAAGAGCAGAACTAGCTTTGTAATAGGGAAGTTAATAGTAATTTTGAGCACGTTAAAATTGGCAGACGAATCAAAACAAATAAGTGCTAAGTTAGTATTACCTTTTGTGAGGCCTTATGTAATGAATAAAAGATTGGGCGACAGCTATGAGCTTAGATTACGAAATTCAGATAGGATTAGAGAAGAATTTCATTTAAACATTTTTTGAATAACTCCGGTGCACCATGTGTAAATTAAACAAACATTACACCAAAGACGGTAACGATTTCAAACAAAAGGTTAACGGTATCAAATACGTGATTCTGCGTTGAGGTTAAATCAACTCAATTTCAAAAACAAAGATGGAAAGATATAAAAAAAATATACATTGTTGCATACAAATTAATTAAAGCTACTAAGCTCTTCAGCTGAAGAGGAGAATTGAACTTAAAACAGAAGCCAAGTGCAAACAACACCACGTCACCACCTAATTAAGTATGCGTGTGCACGTTGTAACTTTATGTGTAATTATTTTGGGATACTTTAGCTGGGTCTTAACCTTTGTGGGATACCCAATCTTGCAATCTTCCAAAAATTCATATTTAGAACCCAATGGTTGACAAAAATGTACGACTAGAATTGGTATCGAGAATTTTGAATTGAACAGCGCGGAATATGCCAGCTATAAATGACGGAAGAAACAGAACAGGATATCAGCAATGATCAAATAACTGAAATGAGTTCAGATGATGATGACTAATGAAGGGCTATTTTAAGTGCTGACCACATTAAGACAAAACAAGGAGGAAGGGTGGACGTATAGAGGAGTTGGGGTCAAAATCAAATTCATGGGTCTATGAAATGTGATATCTGTAGCATATGCATTTGAAAATTGCAAATTATACCAGGCACGGCTGGTAATCATGTGAGCTATAAAATTCGGAAACTTTAATCCATCTTTTTTAGTCAAATTCTTAACTTTTGTTTGTAATAAGAGCTACGTTAAATGGAAATGAATTTAGCAGCGTTTCGTATTAGGTAAACGCGAATCCCTTTTCTTTTTGTTTTTGGATAATCTTATTTTAAAAGAGTACAATATATCAAAGTCGTTTAGAATTTAAAAACAGTTTAACAATGTTATTTCTACCGCAAGAAATTTAAATTCGGCACAAAGAAGATTAAAACGTAGAAGAGATCCGGTGTGTTCATATTCTAACAAAACCGAACGCTAATGCAATTCTTTCCCGCTCTCAAAATAATTCAGACGGCCCCTTTCTTTCACACTTCAACAGTAGTGTATTTTATTACTACCGCTTACAACCAAAGAACTCTTTAATAACACTGATCTTTTAAAGATCAGCCGTGTGTTAGTTACAGACGCCCGAATAAAATAGATTCCTCCTCGTCATCGTGGAACAAAAGCAAGAGAAGGATCTGCTCTCAAATAGGATCAAGAAAAATTAATTCAAGAGGAAATTATTATCTCTTTGTTTTAGGAAAATCGTATACATTAGCGATTCTGTTTTAAAGAGAAAATAAGTAATTTCGTCTAACTCGATCGAAATTTGCTCAGGTTTACACTAATGAAAGGTATTAACGTGTACTTAGCGTAAAACCTGGTATAATATTAAAATAAATCTTACGTAATTTTCGCTGGTTTTATTTAAATTAACTTAGTTAATATTACTAGTTCAATAATAGTTCAAAGAAATGAGCCTTGTTCGATTCCGTAAATTACTAAAACGAAAACTTGGAAGGACTACATAGAGATTGTTTTTTGTGAATCAATTTTAGACAGGTTTTCAATACACGAGAACACAGCAAAATGTTACACAAAAGTTATCTGAAATTTATTCATCAATCGACATCACTTTTGGCGAGAATTATAAGAATTTTAACACTTGTGGAATTTGGATTGCGTTCAACACGGGGAAATCTATACATATACCGCTTCATAGTAAACGTGAACGCGAATAAGTCCGGCCTTTGCTTTTGATGAGAAATAAATCTATTATTATTATTAGTATTATTATCGGCACGACCCACCCAGTGTCCAAGAGGGCTGCCACGTCTGTGCCAGCCACGTGGATTAGTAGCGTCGGGAGGTTGGGTTCGGCTTTGGAATGGATTAATTGGAGGTCCGGATGGAGATTCCGGTTAAAATTATACTCCGGGCATTTGGTGGCACGTACGAGTGTTCACTGGACGTTCGGGGGCGCCGAGTGGTATTGGAGTGCCCTGCGGCGGTTGCTTTGTGATTGTCTTCAATACTACTGGCGAGATATACTACGTCAATGGGACTTATAGCTTGCACGTTCCTCAGAACTGCCGATGTGGTCGAGATACCCAGACCCTTCGCTATCTGCACCTTCATTTGGAGAAAGAAGTGGGCGGACTCTCCCTTTTGTTCTCTGGAGAACTAGGCGTTTCCCACGAATTCGATCGTTGTCGTACTTCCTCCGTATATGGCGTCTTTGAAGTCGTCGTAGCTTGGGAAAAATGCTTCGTAGGTGCTCCACCATTGCTCAGCTTCGCCTTCTAATTATGTAGTCGCAGTTATGAGTTGGTCTGCTAGATTTTCTTTGGGGGCTTCCTGTTCTAGGATGGTTAAAAACGCTATGGAGTCCCACCCGCTGGTCGCCGCTGAAGTATGGAAGCTCTGGAGGGCTAGTCTGAATTTTCTGTACGACGTCTACTAGGGTTTTTACCATACCTGTAATTTGTTGGGTGCAACTGGACTGGGTTGCCGGGTCCAGACCGACGTTGGTGGTAACGGGGCTCTGCTGCATGGCTACTTTGGTTGTGTTGTCGCCGGAGCCGGAGCTGGCGTTGTCGAGCACCAATTGTTATCAGGTGGAACGGCAGGTGACCAGGTGAGGGTGGGATGTACAACACGAATAAAGAAAAGTATTTATTGCGTTGCCGCTCACACTGCTAAATCCCACAGATATACGTTACGTATATCTGTGCTATATCTAATACTCGTATTATTATATTATATCATAATAAGATTGTCTTATTATCTTATTATTATAAGATATCTTATAATTAGAGAAAAAATTTAAAAAAGAAACACTAAGTCATTAAGAGTGTAAAAAAATCAGCTTCATTCATCCAACCGTAACCTATACCCGTAGAAAGATCGTGAAAAACCGACCAAGAGAATTGTATTTTACGGAGTGATTTGCGATTTTTTAGCGCATTTTTTTAATAATTCAAAAAAGTGCTATTGTTTTCGTTTTGTCCGTCCGTCCGTCCGGACCCACTTCTGCCGTTTTGAACTACTTCTAGGGGAATTGTCCTGTACCTTGAGGTTGTACCAGACGGCCATCAAATTTCGCTGTCCTATTTCCTGAGATGCTGTTTTTGAAAGGAAAGCGTGCATTACATTTACATACGACAACCAATTGGTTTCAGATTTTGCATACGAATACCTTTAGTAATGCCGCTTAAAAAATGAGGGGGAGCACGTTTCTTCCCTTCATGGAGGGGGGGGGGGATGATATTAATGTTAGCTTTTATGGTATTCTAATTTAAGAAAAAAACAACTACCGCCCTTCTTTTTGACCCCTAATCAAAAGTGGGGGGGGGGGGGAGTAGAACTGGCTTTATCCTTCATACTACTCTAATGAAAGGTCTCAACGAAAGGAATTCAGTTCTACCAACCATAGTGCTCCTCCCCGACCCCTTATCGTGATCGGATATATTCCCTTATATCTCCAGAACGGATTGTCGGAAGAGGTACTCACAAAGAGCGATTGGGGTGTCTGGAAAAAATCTATTCATTGGTGATACAAAACTTTAAGAGCGAATATCTGGAAAACGGTTTGTCGGAAGAAAGTACTCTCAAAGGGAAAATGAATCGACTGAACGAGATATATCTATTGGTGAAGTCGAAGCAAATACCTTGACAACCAACTATCGGAAGAGGGTACTCATAAAAGGCAAGTGGAACGTGGACGAAACATTTCTATTGGTGATTTCAAAGCTTTCAGTGCAAATATGTGCAGAATGGAGTATCGGAGAATTTTGAATGTACGCCAGGCGATCTTTAAATGTTTATATGTAATAAGCGTCCTCCCCATTAATCATATATCAAGAAAGTAAACATCGATAGCATACCTTACAACCCAACCATTTACTAAGCTATTTCGGTTTTAAAAAAATGCCCTTTATTTGCATAAGTGTTGTGCACAATTTATACTTGATTAAATATTAGTTATTAACAACGTTTTCATTTGGTGTATAACTTATTTTCTACCTACCGCATAGCCTTATGTAACATGACCTGAGACCGGTTAAAATTTTGATCACTCTGGTTGAGTGGATTTCCCTTACTAATCCATCTATGTCAATAATTTATGATTTGGGATACAATGGGCGTTATTTTGAAAGTATTACACACCGCGGGCTAGTTTTTGGCGTCCTTTCCCACACATACTTTTGCGTAATGTTGCCAAGACCTCACTGAATGTGGTACCTTTTTAAAGAAATCTGGGAAAATTCTCACATCCTCATCCCAGAAAACCGAAATAAGAATCTCGCCAACCGATTTTGTCCGTGGAACCTCTTGGGCCGTAGAGACCCGCAATACTTCCACTTGCTTAGATCTTAAGTGTTTGTATAGCGTAATCCAATTAAAGAAATTTGAGGAATCTTAGCGATGGCACTTTACTGGACAATGCAAAAGACACGATGCTCATCTTTGGCATCTGATCTTCCTTTCTTTAAATTTCGATTTCGCTACCCAATTTGTAATAATGGCACACGATGACCCTGACTACCTAAGGCTTTGACCTATATCAGTAAAATTCCCTGGGCCTATAACCCTGGAGAAAATAAATCCTCAAGCTAATGCTCTAAGAGCACATCCGAAACGTGAAGATACACAAAAAGATTCACTAGAAAAAGGTCGTTCCACTTGGCCCAAACAGATTTACCGAATGGGGTAGTCCTGTTGATATAAGTGCGAGAAAGTTTATAGTGCCTAATTCAGTACCACGAACTACTCCACTCACCTAACAAATAAGAGCTGCCCAGATGTTAATCATCTTGGACATAGGGTTTAACTACTTGGGCTAAAAAAAACTGCTCAGCCCGACTTGATATAAAAATATCTTTCTACCCTGTGAATAAATATAAATCGGTCTTTTATATACAGAGTGGCCCAACGAGAAGTATACAGCGGGCTTTTAGGGTATTAAATTTATAAATTTCGAAAAATCCTCGAACACGTCAATTTTGTATTCGAGGGGGACAACTTTTGGAATACAAATTACGAACCCAAGTCTTCGCCCCTCTACGTAGGGAGCTTAACCCCTAAAATTTTAAATAGAATCCTATGGCAAATGGCACATTATTTGAAAGCCAATTTAATCGTGATTACTAATCTGCTTTGTTTTTTAAATTCTATTGATTCGTTTCGGAGATATTCGCATTTGAAATGGTTTTTTCCCCCTGATTTAAGTCCTTTAGATTACTTCTTGTGGGGATATTTAAAGAATAAAGTGTATGCTACTCCGCCCGGAACATTACAAGGGTTGCGAGCACGTATAACCATAGTGAAAGAATAGTACACTATGGTATAACTCAACAATTTCGAGCGATTACCCTTGAAATCTTGCAACATGTACGGCAGCTTTTTGAAGCAAATCTTTATTATTGCATGGAAGCAGGCGGAAGGCAATTCGAGCATTTATTAAAATAAATGTTGTCTGTTTAAAGCTATTTGTTATTTTTGGCACAATTTAAATCTTTTTTAATACAAGGTGACTTAGATCGCATTTGTTTTGGTTTTTTTTAGAAAAAACCACTTCAAATGCGAATATCTCCGAAACGAATCAATAGAATTTAAAAATCAAAGCAGATTAGTAATCACGATTAAATTGGCTTTCAAATAATGTGCCATTTGCCATAGGATTCCATTTAAAATTTTAGGGGTTAAGCTCTCTACGTAGAGGGGTGAAGACTTGGGTTCGTGAATTGTATTCCAAAAATTGTCCCCCTCGAATACAAAATTGACGTGTTCGAGGATTTTTCGAAATTTCTAAATTTAATACCCTAAAAGCCCTCTGTATACTTCTCGTTGGGCCACTCTGTATAATAAAATTGTCTTTTATTAAGTTACATCAAAAACTATCCTCCTGATAGTCTTTAGTTACATACACACAATTACCTACGGTCAAAACTAAATGATATACAGATACCGTCACGTAAGAAAGCGAGAGATGACGCATCCCCATCTCCACATTCATATATTATTAGTTGCACCTATTGGTGCACCACGTCCAGCAGACTGCTATGACATAATATGCCGTGTAGACTTACCTATGATTCAACATCTGCTTCAAAGAAGCTCTAATACACTTGCCTGCTCAAGGTTTCAACCCTTTTAGTCATTCTCCTGTTTTGCGAACCTGTACTACAAAGATTAATCACATTAGTTATTTTCCTAACTGAAAGGGAATTAATAACCGTTTTAAGTAAACGCCGCTTCCTTTCCCGAGGGAATGTGTACAATTTGCTACTTCGTAGCCTTCGACGTTCACCGTAGAAGTACAGCATACACACACGAAACAATGCCATCGACGTAAGACACATCTTTTAGTAAATCCTTTTTGTTCGATATGCCCAAAAATTAAGGGCTAACTAACTTAATTAATACTCCTTCCCTTATTCATAATTTCTACGTGTACTAACAATGATAAATAGCCCAAAAAATGAAAATAATATCTTCATCGAGGCTCCTGGCGTCAGGAGCGGAATAATATTTTAAGGTAGTAATATCTGTTAGGAGTATTAAGCGAAAATTTACGATCCTGCAAAACATATCCAAATTGCATTCGGAACTTAATGTCGTTATTTTTCCTCTCGCAGTTAAAGATAATTGTCTTATGCACAATGGAAGCCATTCCTCATTAGAGGGGTACGTTGTGGAAAATATTATTATCGTCGTACGAAAACAGGCACATAAATAAGAATATGTTACGAGCACGTTCCTAATGAGAATATTATACAGATTTGAACATAATTGAGTGTAAGTTACTCGTTACGTTGGAACATTATTTTTTTGAAACAAGACTAAGTAATAATCGTGTGTAATTTCGAAAGATGAAATGACTGTATTAATGAGTAACGTTCAGCGAAGTAGTTTAAATAATGACTTTATATTGTCAAATTTAGTGTACCGTTAAAATGTATAGAGAGGGCAGGAAACGACATGGTAGAGGTACGGTATTCGTAATATGCAGTAAATTGTACGTCTCTGAAGGCAAGGTAATTTCCTTCTTGAAATAGGCGTAGGCTTACCAACTATGCAGCGGATCTGAGATGTTGATTACGTTCCTCATTTTTAAAAATGCGCTTTCACGTTGGTTTCAGAAATACGTTTTTAGATAAATGAGCGCAATCCTGAAACCTTTAAACGCATAACCGCTATTAAAATCTGCTTCGAATGTGCCATAACATTCATTTTTCAGGAAAAGTTGTTATGGCGGAAGTCAATATGCCATGCCATATCTTAAAAGGCAAAGATTTTCTATGGGTCGATGTAAAACTAGATACATTCATCTCCTTAGCATTTCCTAATTTAATACTAAATGTATTTTGAGTTGGCTCCGGCCCGACATTCTTCAAAGATGTGTGCAACTGTTCTGGGAAACGAGAAGCGTGGCACGTAAATTTTTGACTAGGGCGCCAGACAACGTTGATCGCATTAAAGAAGTGAAGTGTAATACACCAGTCTATAATTTCGCATGCAGAGACGATGCTTTCAGTAAGGTGACATCTTTTTATAGGCATTGATGGCATTAGTAACTCAATATCAATCAATTTTTCATATATAAGGAGCACAGCGATATAACCAATAAATCAATATATCATAACCATTAACATCACTCACTCCAAATTTTCAGGTTCACCTAGGCATCTAACAGTACCTGCCCTCCATGGCTGCCCTTAGCCTGGACCACTGTAATTATAAAAAAACACAAAGAGCACCTCTGTCTTGCATTCAACTACCTAAGTAACTACTCTAATCATGTTACTGGGTAACGCTCAAACATGCTACAGTTAGTTATCCGGAAAAGAGGTTCCTTTCACGTCCAGGACCCCCGCCCCGCCCGGCTACGTATCCACCTGTGCAATCCCTACCCTTATAAGTGGAACTAAACGAGAGTATGCAAGAGTATTATCACATCAGCAATAAAGTGACATGGCTCTCCTCGAAACAGGCATACTGTATTTCTACGTGAAGGGCCACGTGTTCTCCCGTGCATTAGCCCACCCTCACAATGGACGAAGGTAAACAGAAGTCTGCCAACGCGGCGGGTTTAGACAGCCCAGGCACGGGGTACTTACATTGATCGGCCGTCTCGCACGCATCCTGGAGTACGGAGCATCTAACGCGGTGGGCATAACGGATTTCGACGTTCAGCGCTTCCATCGATGTACTGGGTCCAACGAATACAGACGTACCGAGCTCTGCCAATGATCGGAAGGCCCTCACGCACCCTTAAATTGACCCAGAGCACTTACTGCCGTAAAGTGAGATCATAATGGGAGCCCTTTTCTACGTGTCTACCTCTACAGGACCAACGTATTCTGCGGGAGCCTTTCCAACGCCTGTCAAGCCGGACGTCCCGCAAGTAAATGAAGGCAAATACTTTAATATAATAATACAGGAAACTCACGTTGACAACCTGTCGCAAGTGACTGCAACGCCACCGTGCGGTAGGGTGTGTTCACAATCAAATGTCATATTTGATTTGAAATTTTTGCAACTTTTGATTTGGCTTTTTGAAGAGAAAAAGTCGTAAAACAGCATGTCTGTTGGGGTCTGTGCTGTGTATGGTTGTTGCAATGCCACTGGGAAAAATTGATCAAAAGCATTCTTTCGATTTCCTTTAAATACAGAAGTGTAAGTAACTTTATTGTATATACCCAAATTGTAAGTTTTATATTTTTCCACAAATTTCTATGAAGTTTTATGTTATGTAGGGCCTAGCTTATACTATTGTTTTCATTTTAGGTGCAAGCAGTGGGTGGTCAACTGCAAAAGAAGCGACTTGGATGCTATTTTTAAGAAAGGAGGTGTGAAATGTTTAAACAGAAGCTATAGAGTGTGTTCTGATCATTTTGTTGAAAGTGATTTCAGAAATACACGATTGTTTAGTCAAGGGTGAGATTTACATAAGTGTAGTTCTGAATTTATTTACTCATTAGTGTATTTGTTTGGAATAGGTTGATTAAGGGTGCCATTCCAAGTATAAAGTTGCACGGGGTTCAATTAAAGACAAGAAAAGGTCCTTTCAAACGTAAGTTACTCAAAATGAAAACCTCGAGGCAGATGTTATGGAAGACCGTATACCACAAACTGTAGTGATGTGTGGAAATCTATAAAATTTGAGGATTCAGAGCAGTTTTTCGAATTTTTTAATTACCTGTTAAATAAAAAAAATACAAACTTTTTAAGAACACAAAGGAAAGTCTTTTAAAAACATAAACAGGTTGTTTACAAAATATATAAGCTCTTAAGGCAAAATAAAGATTTAACTGTAGGTACTGCTACACTAAAGGTTAGCTGAGAGACTTCCTTTAGTAGTTTATTATATGAAACCTCTAGTATTCGCATGGTTTTCGTATTATTTCTTCATTATTCACTTCCTCCAAATAAACTTACCCCACCTTACCTTATTAGAAACCTGAAAAGGCAAAGAAATTATCTACCAAGGTACAGAAATGAGCAGATGAATATTAACTCGCTTTTTTAGGGTATTTATTATTTTTTACAGATTATTTTGCAAAATTCTTATGGATAAACTGATAATATGATGGTATTTGATAATATCATACCCCTATGATGTTAAATACTCTTGGGAATATAAATAATTCCCTTCTTATTTTTTCATCATTGCACACCGCGCCGTAAAGATGGCGCTCATTCACGTGTCACACGTACGCAAATGCAAATAGTAGCGAGTTTCCTGTATTAATATATTAAGGTATTTGATGAAGGCTTTATTCAAGAGCGGACCAAGGCCACCAGCTCCAAACATGAAACTGGCCATGTACCTGACCTTCCGACATGCCCGGCTCCCAATTAATCACAAGCAACTGCACGTACAATTGCACATTCAGCGGATCTAGCATTCAACACCCCTAATTCTAATTAATAATCAACATACTCTAACATTTAAGACCAGAACGTACCCTCTGTAATTAGTACTAATAACTCTCGTAAATCTCATTCGTAAATCATATGCATAACATTTCGAAGGAATACCATTATGCAAGCAGAGGCAGTACCTTAGTAATCTAGATTAATGCAAAATGAACGAGTGAGCTTAATAAAACACAAAAACTGACCCAAATCTCCGCTTGGGAATTCGTAGTCGAAATAATAATTAATATCGTCACTCTTCATCGTCGTGATCGACACGCATGACTCATGAGTAACTTACTCTCTAAGTGCGGTTTAGGTTGACGGTTTTATTGGTGTCTAGGTAAATTATTGCATATGCGACTGTGAGAAACACGTGTTGAATTAAAAAAGGACTCTATTAATATAAGTATTACGTTTTATTTATTTATTTATTTGTTTAACCAGAAACCATACAGAATAAAAATTCCAATTACATGGCACTGGGGCTCTGAACAAATATTAGGACTTAAGATCTAATTTGATTTATTATTGAATTTAGGGGATCGTAAAAAAAGTCGATATCATTAACTGAGGACAACTTATTTAAAGTGATCAAGATCTTAATAAGTGGGGAAGTTGTGTTGTTAACTGCAAAAATAGTACCTATTATTTTGCCTTAGCTTAACAAATGGTACCTTAAGCTTAATTTCTTGCAGTAATTCGGAAGAGTTCAACAAATTGTGTAAAATTTTGTAGACAAAAATTGTGGAGGCAATGTACCGTCGGGTTTCTAACCTCGTTATATTTAAGCCGAAACTACTAATTAAGTAATTAAGCTGGGTACCGTAAGAGATCAAATGTGGATAATTTTGGGTTGACCTAAAAAACATTACTCGGATGAACTTTTTCTGCACTTTTTCGATCATGTCTGAGTATTTGAGAGTTTGAGGAGACCAGATACATGCAGCATACTCAAGCTTGGATCTAATAAACGCATTATATAAGGTTAGCATTGTCTGTATATTCGTGAAATTGAGTGTATTTCTGATAACGAAACCAAGAAGTTTGTAACACTCATTTGTTAGATATTCAATGTGTAAGTTGAAGTTAAGGTTGGTATTGAAAAACTCGCCCAGGTCCTTAACGGAGGTGACTCTTAGTAAGACCTTTCCATTCATCTTATAATCAAACAGTAAGGGATTTTTCGATCTAGTAAAAATAAGGACTTTACACTTATTGATATTTAGTTTTAGTTTATTTTTGATACACCACTTAATTACTGAGTTAATGTCCTCTTGAATATTTAAGCAGTCACTTGCGGATTGGACTTTATTAAAAAGTTTTAGGTCATCCGCAAATAGTAGTGCTTTCGAGTTTTTTATCACTCGCGGTAAATCATTTATGTATAAGAGAAACAGAAAAGGACCAAGAAGTGTTCCCTGGGGAACGCCTGATGAGGGAAAAAATTCGGCTGAATTCACACCATTGAATTTCACTCTTGTTTTACGGAGAGATAAATATGATTTCAGGAATTTGACGGTCGGATTACTTACGCAATTTAAAACAAGTTTACGGAGCAAGACTTGATGGGATACTGTGTCAAATCCCTTCGCAAAATCTGTATAAACACAGTCTACCCTGGGCTCTCTCATCCAAGGCTGCTGCTGAGAAATGCGTAAACTACATTAAATTGGTAATCGTTGATCTGTTCCGCGTGAAACCGTGCTGTTGATCTGAAATTATACTGCTGAGATGGGAATAAAGTCTAGTATAGATCACTCTTTCGAAAATTTTCGCTATTGCTGGTATAATTGCAATTGGGCGATAATTCTCAACTAATTTTCGGCTTCCATTTTTGTGAATTGGTGTTATTCTGGTGCATTTCCAAGCTTCAGGGAATGTACATGTTTGCAAAGCTAAATTAAATAGATGTAGTAAGGGGGTTACCAATAAAGATGCACATCCTTTCACGATGTAGGGTGGGATTTCATCTTCGCCCATAGCCGACCTCGGTTTCAATTTTTTAATTGCTTCCAGTATCTCGGATTCATGTAACTGAGTCAAGTGCAATTTGGATAACACCAGGTCCGATTCCACGTCATCTTCCGGGTCATCGTTCCTCTCAACAGTGATTCGAAGAAGGATGCAAAGGCGTCCGCAATGCTTCTGGCGTCCGTTGACGAGGTGTCTTTGTACTCTAAAACCCCAGGTAGTTGACTATTCTTCCTCAACGACTTGATATAGTTCCAGAATTTATTGGAATTCTTCCACAGATCCATTTCAATTTGATTAATGTACCTCTTATGAGCAATGTGGATCATTCTTTTGAGTTCTTTTCGGGCTTCGATGAAGTCTTCCGATTGGCCCTGTAACCGAAACTTATTTTTCTGTTTGATTTTCTTAATAATGTCTATATTAAACCAGCTTTCTTGAAATACGGATTACAGAAGGAAAACAACGAACATCAGTGTGCCATGTTGCCTCTAAAACGCAAATCTAGACAGAGTAAAGCTGTCTGTCTGATGGGGTCAGTCACCTTGTGCCCAAATTTTCCTTGGATTGCTAGGCATTAAAAAGGATATTTTATTACTAAAAAAGTGAACGTTTTAAAATAATTCCGAGCGAGCCTAGATTGGTACCGTACTCCCTTTCGGCTCCCTCGGCACTGGTTTTAAAGATATCACTTTTGTTCGACTTGATCGACATGACCAGCGTAAAATATCCGGAAATTTCAATAAAGAACAATTTCCAGCCCAGATTGAAAAGCAGACGTGTTGGAAAATTAAATGCGAGGTATGAAAAGCGTCCATCCGGTAGAGGTCAACGAATTGCTTCAATTGCAGCAACTAAATGGTGCATTTTTTCCGTTACTTGCTTTTTATTGCAAAATAAAGTGGACAAAAAGAACACTGAATTTTACATGCGTAATTATTTGAACGTTTATTTCGATATAGATAAATTTATTTGAGAATTTAAGAATAGGTAATTCACCATAGCAATTAGATTTAAGAATCAATGGTTTAAGAGCGATTATCGGAAGTTTAGGTTCATATTGTTGCCATGTTTATTGATAATAAATGTTATTCACTTTTTGAAATTATTGCCGCTATACAAAGAAGGAAGTTGTTGCAATGAATCTCTAAACCTTCCCCATATAATTTTATTCAGAGTTTCATTGCTACAATTTCATTCAACCCCATTTTGAGAAACAATGGGTACAGTCCAAAAAAAAATACGGAAGTATTTAGTCAAAGAAAGACCTCAATAAAAATTACATAAGCTCTCCTAAACATTGGAGTATAACTTTCAAAATACGTATTTCTCAAATTCTGATTACATTTTGATGATGATTAATGAGATACCAGTGGAAGAGGAATGAACTGAATTCTTTCATTTTTATTACCACTTTTTACCTGGGCTAGCTGGAAGCAAACGTACCAAAAAGATAAGTTGTAAGGGTACGACAAAAGAACCAGACGAAGAGATCACCAAAAGAGTTTTCACCACGATCCTGGGAAAAAATTCAACCCTTTACAAAATACTAAGAAAAATTAGCAACCCTTCTGCCGGGAAGAATTACAGAACCGCCCTTGTATTTGTAACCATTCGTTACAATTCGTACAACTTTACAACAACTCGCCGACATTCTCTTATGTTGATTATGCTTTAAAACAGCCTTACTATTCGTGGCACAATTACACTGACCACAATTTAAACAATAGGTATTCTTCGATGTGTCGTGCGACAACGTAACGGAAACTTAAATTTTTCTTACTATTTGTGGCATACCTACCTAATCGTACAGTATTCACGTAACATTCCTCAATGTTTACAATAACAAATTAAATGTTTAAGAAAGTTGTGTGTGGTAATAGGTGGCACTTAACGCTTAATTGTAGCGTAATTTCACTGATAGCTGTGATAGAAAATTATTCAAAGCGGGGTGTGTCAAAGAATGACGTATATATGTATCTCCTATTTTTTGTTGTGTAATTGCACTGTTCACAATTAAATACTTTGGAAATGTTACGCGTTAGACAATGATTCTTTAACTTATCTTTATTATTGGTTGCATAATTGCAGTGATCCCATTTAAAATTCTCGATAGTAACGTTATAAAATGTGATGTTTCAAACTATCATTGTTCTTCAAGGTGTAATTACACGGATTGCAAATAACATGTTTGCAAGTGTAGTTATTTACCTACTTTTACAGTCGTAAAAACTACGATATCGATTACTTTTGGCTATTGTAAATAAACGACATAACTGTCTTATCCCACCAACAGTAATTACAAAGTGCTGCCACCAGAGGTCTCACTGTTAATCGCGAGTACAAATAAGGATTTTTAAATAATATAATAACATACCATCATACCTATCTTATGATGTGCATAGAAACTTTAATTTAAATGAACTAACTTTCGCGATATTATACAGAGAGATATGAATAAACTGCATGCTACGTCTCAATTCCAAAGCCTTTACCTCCATTATGATTGCATTAACGAGCATTCAGTTTCGTCTTTTACCCTAAAAACTTGCGATGCTTATAATTAGGTACCATATAGGTATAAGAATGGTCGAATGGAAGGTATTGAATAAATGTTCCACCATTTTAACAACACGCACGACGCACTAAGAACGAACTAAGTAGTAAAAAAAATCATTTTGTCTTCTCCTCTTGTCAATAAAATAAAGGAAATAATCCAGATAACCGAGTTTACAGGCCATCGTAGAGAATTTAACAAGGCATTTTGTTGAAGGGCATTTGAAAGGAATAGAAGAAAACCTTAATTCTAGTCCTTTCGTGTAATAACGTTAGATTAAAGGAAAAGGACAACTCTAATCCAGTTTGGAAGTTTTAAACTTAGAAATAAAGGTAGTATTCAAAGAAATTACTATTCTTGGGATGTAAAGACAAAGTTCATTGGGTTGCCAAAAGTTTATACACTTACGTAAGTATACATTTCTTATCTTTTAGCAGAAATTCTAACCTTATACGCGAAATTGAAAAACTACGAACGAAATACCGCACTTGAAGTGTTTTTTCAATATCATAGCTCTGCAATCTATTGAGAGTTTCTACGGTAAACACGCCGATTGAGATATCTTGTCAACACGTTTATTGGTTTTGAGAGTAGATATAACCGCCGTCTACTTCAGTTTATGAAAAATAAATCCGTAAAATAAATAGTTTGTAAGATGGAAATGAGACTTCGGCGTTTATTACCATCCATAATAATTTCTCCTATTTACTTTCATATACTTACATCAGTATGTGGGGGAGGCAAAGAAACGCGTGAGCGTCTCATCAAAGATTCTACTACTTGAACTTGAAGTAATTTCAAATCTTAATTGCGATTTATGTTAGTAGGCAGTACAATAAATGGGAATCCTTGCATATTGGTCTCCACGCTCGAGAGCAAGTAATGAGGCTCGGCTTAATACGAGTATGGTTAATTGCAAAATCATTATTCCGCTATGAACTATTCCTAACATTATAACAATGGTACGAAATGAAATTGAATTTGGTTGGTTCAGTTCAAATTATCTGAAAGATAACCTCTTATGCGATCCAAAACTGCCCCTTAAGGGTGATATCATAGCCATAACATCCTCGGTTTGTTCAATAGTATATCGAATTTGTTGGCTGATGATGACAACCGTGATTATTCAACAATTTTTTCTTACTTTTAATTTAATTTGGGGAATTATGTAAGCCAAAATTCAGAATTCAGATGAGACGTAAGATTGTCAATCAAGTATGTACGAATGTATGTAGGGTAATTAATTATTTAAGTAAGTATTTAGATTGCACTAACTCATACGTATCCCAAGGACCTAAGAAGGTATACAAAAAGATTTGGTGCTAGAGAGGACTACATAAATCTATACTGTTGAAAATGTTTCGTTTGTGAGTTAGTCTCCTAAAAGACACTAAATTTACCTTTCGTATTTTTTTCCAACAACCACAACACATGGAAGTATTGGAAGAAGAGCTTCATGATTCTGTCTATATTCTTTTGTGGTTTGTAAAAATGCTTACAAAATGTCTACTTTGAGACTACGCTGTCGCGGTCATTATTCTATACCTACAATATCCCAAAGGCTACTTAAATTTTTAAACTCCATTTTATGACCGTATTTTTTTGTATATGGATAAATTTGCTTCTGTGGTTAATATACGTTAATTCAGGTAATGTTATATGTAGCTGCAACCATTGGACAAAGAAAACCGATTGGATCAAGACACTTTGTACCTTGGCAAGGAATGTAGGTTTTGTGTAGGAAATACGTCCAGCTCAGAATTGGGACTGTCTTACGTGCAGGAAATGACAGACTCGTCGAGTATGCAAGAAGTCAAAAATTTCAGTTACAGTTAAAACACAATACCCCTAAATTTGCGCTCCGTTAAGGGGTAGGTACCTAGTCCTCATTTTGCATCATTGATCTAATAAAGGGAGCTTATCAATAGAAGTAGATCCACAATCGACTACCTAGGGTTCTTTAGGTTTACACCATGTAATGACATACCTACCCTTATGGTTAGGCAACACACCTTACATTTGAAAGAGTCGCACTATGGCAAAATACGAAACGCTCTGTTTGCACAACAGCCATATATGAAGAAGTAAAAAGCAGAAATAGTATTGCAAAAATGAAGCCGGAGTACGATCAAGAACAAAAGTACGAAATTCTTAGAAGATCTAAAAGGCAGAGCTAATAATACCAAGAAGAATGTTTAAAATGGTAGCAGAAAAATGAATTTCAATGAAAAACTCGTTACGAATAATGAAGAATTCGATTTGAAGATAAAGTAGGTGAGATAAACGTGGAATGGATACTGGTTCTGTAATCGTACATGGAAAAGAACCATTTCGACTTTGACCGTTCTGCACCGATGCGGGGGAACAGGGATTTTCCATAACGAAGATTGACAAGGAAGTTAGCGTCAGATAAAAGTATTCGAATCCGAACTGAGTTTGAGTAACGACGCGTCTAGCGTTTGTTTAACCATTGAATTTCATGTCACAATTTGTTATTAAACTATGAACCACGTACCTATTACTTGGGTATCAGAGGTTGAACCGGAACCGGAAAGAACCGCGATATCATTTATAAGCACCTGACTTGGAACCGGAAATTAAAAAAGTTATAATAACCGGAATCGATACCGGTACCGTTATTATTGCCAAAGAACCGTATTTTTCGCTTCTCTCTCTCTTGTAATTATTTAGAATAGACACATTACGCTTTATATTGTTGCTTTTAACATTTGCTTCTGAAGTGTTGATGTTAAAAACCTTTATTAAACATTACTCAATGTGCTTAAAATCTTAAAACTACCGGTAACGGAAATGGATACCCAAAGAAATACGAACTACCGATCAAATCTCATCCATTCCTACATTAAAGCAAACCGTTACCGGTAGTTTTCAGATTGTAAGTTTTGTCGCCATTTGGTTATCAAATTTTTGTAAAGCCGAACTTTTAGGGCCTGATCATGGCTTGTTAGCCGAAACATCGCCTTAGCCTTATTTTTCATCATCAAATTTTTGAATAAATTGAATTTTATGGGGAAGGTTTTAAGTTCTTAACGTGAATTATCATAATATCGACTGAAATCGTTAATTTTTTGTTATTTTTGACATTTTCAACTAACTACATACCTATTTACCAAATTAGATGTCTCACTAGCAGGCGGGGGACACTTTCTGACCTGAAGGACCAATCTTCAAATGAGTATAACTATGACTATCGGATCAAGCATTCTTTATATTTAACTTGTGGCGCGCTGTACCTAGTGCCTATGGCGTGGGCGCCGTCCTCAGTCATATAGAATCAATATGTTAGAAAGGTCCATAATGCTTAGCTTCCGGCACGCTATCATATAGAGAGAAACACTCTAGTAACTTTTAGAAAGGGAGGTCTTGATTTTTTATTTAAACATTTTCATAAATTTGTGTTTGGGCGTAAATTTACGTTAGTGAGTTATCATCACCGCGTATGAGGTTATACATCTTTGTCATTCAATGGCATTTGGGTTAGAGGGCATATGGGTATCTAGTTTTATACAAACCGCAGGCGGTTATATAAGAATGATAGTAGTATGTTATAGCCGTTTCTAAATATGACCTTGAGATTACTAAAAGGGCATTGCCTTCGTTTCGGGTCGGTAAACTTGTGCTTAAAGTGTATTAACCTTCGTGTCGTGTCGTTTAAACTCGTGCTGCTTAAAGTGTATTAACCTCAATATGGCATTGACCTTTATTGTGGTTTAAATTGTCCGTGAGAATGACCTTTTCTATTTAAAGGTCGTTCACCTTAAAGGCACTGACCTTTTGATAAAAGGTTATTGACCTCGTTGTCTGTTCTTAAACCCTTTAGCTTAATGGTTTTGATCTCCGCTAATTGCGCATAGTGGGGCGCAGTAATTATATAGCCCACTCGTCGTGTAGATCAAATAATCATGGCATGGCTAGCGTATGCTGAGCAATCGTGGATCAAGGCGATAGATTTTGTAACAGCGGTAGAACGCCTTAAGCAAAAGTTTTCGGCGTTAGTATTTGACGCCGAACATGAAGCAATATATGGCAATGGTGAATATAGTGAGGAGGAGTGTCTGGCCATCGCTAAAAAATACGAGTTGGGCGAAGAAATATGTGAGAGTTATTTAAACAGTAAAATATGTGAAAAATGTGTAGTAGTACGCAGATTGATAAAGGCCAATTTAGAACAGTTTATTAGTGAGTTAAGTGATTGGACTGAAAATGAAGAAGAGAGTTACAATTGACGAAACACGGAATCAAGTGTACATAATGGTAGCGTGGTCGTTTGCTTACGGTAAAGCACGAAGAGGTTCGTGGGAAACAGTCGCGCTCGATAGATTTCGTTTCCGAAATAAAATCGAACAACTTAGTAGAGTTTTGTCTTCGGTATTAGAGAAAAGTCATCGGGACAAAGTCTATCGTGAACGACTCGCCTCCCCTCCACAACGTTAGCAATATAAGTGTAACTGCAGTAGTGCTTAAAATCATTCCGACAGCGTGTACGCGAACTGGTTAAAATGGATCTTGATACACTCAACAATACCACTTTCTGCAAGCCGTTCAAAAATGTAAAAGACCTGGAGGTGGGGGAGAAATATCGAATCGTCGGCATCGACACAATCAACACAAAATATGGTGACCGGGTAGTCGTGGAGACTGGAAACTTTAAATCTATGCTTCCCTTACGTTTCTACAACTACTTTAAGGAGGATAATCGTTTACAAACATTCCAAGCCTCCTTAGCCAATAAAGAGGTATACATAACAAGTGCTGGATCTGCAGGGCAAACGACTAACTTAAAGTTTATGTAAATAAAATATTTGTGTATTAGAAATGTAAATAAACATGGTATATATAAAAAGGAACGGATTCGTTTTATTTCTTTCTAGAAGGCTTCAGTAGATATTTCCGTTTCCTGTTTCAAGGTCCGAGCACACAAGGTAAACGGTTAGAGAATGGCCTATTCTGGACCACTCTTATTGATTTTTTATCGATTTTTGAAGCGCTATCCTGATTTATTGATTGATTATCGATTTCGGAGGCAACATGCAAACTCACTGTCCTTGTGTTATTGGTGATTGTCAATTTTGGGGGCATAGATATGTGTCTGTTGTGTGTTATTGATTTTAGGGCGTGTGTATAGCGGAATGGTATGTTTCCTCCTCGTGTTAATGGGAACTGAACTCGGGACATTCGCGCCATTTTAGTGGGAGTGTGTCATTGACCACTTTGACTGCAATTGTTGGAGAAGCAGGACTTCTGGAGCTAAAGTTTGATGTCTTCAAAATACGGTAGTGTAATTGACTACAATTGTGAGTTAATAGCCTGGAAAGCTAACCTTGAGCTCTCACGATGCTTACCGAATGCCTTCGGAACTTTTTGTGTTAGAGGGGCCATAGCGAATAGCTAGGGCTCTCTTGTATACCTACAGGATTTTGTTACTGTGGAAGTTCGTCGGTGTTGCAATCGGAGCTCTACGTCGCAATCTTTTAATCTGTATGAATAAGGCTGTCAACTCAGATTGGCCGCTAGTGTTGTGGGTATTGATCTAAGAGGGAAGCGACCTCTGAAATTAAAAGGTTGTTGGTCTCAAAGTATGAGACAATAGTGTTAAGTGTCATTGATCTCTATTCTGAGTCAATAGCCTCGAAAACTAAATGTCGTTATCCTCAAGTTGGATAGCATTGGCCTCTAATGGAAGTCAGTGTTCTCTAGCGCTGCAGGTGGTTAACCTTGATCGGTAGCCGTAATATGTTGGACGTCATTGAACTCTAGGTGTGAGCCACTGCCGCTAAATGTCGTTAACGTCAAAGGATCGACAGCTCAATACTATGCGGTCGATTGCAAATGTGCTAGTGGTGGGGACTGTATGTGTTAAGAATAATATTAAGAAACCGTTTGTGGATAGTATATTTCAAACAATCGCGGAGACATCAGACAAGAATCGTGCGCCGCAATCTATCGCTGCAAATATTCGAACTCTCGCAGTAGAGTTTCAAACGTAGTTACTTTAGGATCAGTCCTGACAGAGTTTCAAACCTAGTTACCTTTCTGGTGACTTTTTGATTTAGAATCGATCCTATATAACGAGAGATGGAGGACTCTCAGACTTTGCAATCGATACAAAGCTCAATTACAACACACATAAACAGTTTTCCCCAAGCATTCGATCTCCTTAAAATGAAATTAGTTGACACTAGTTTAAGTAAACTGCGAATACTAGAACATATTATAATCCAACACGACAAATTTGTGAGGAATGCTAGAGTTATATTAATTTAGCTAGTGACGTACATCCAAACTTTCCAAAAATATGATAGTGAAATCGCACTAATATAAAATCCCTAGAAAAGTTACTGGAGGACCGACTCTAAATCACACTTAACTAACGCCCTTAGAACAAAAAAGTACTAGAATTGAATGTCAAATGCCAAATGGGAGGCTAAAAAGTCATTGACAAGAACCCCAGCCTGCAATCGAAATCAAACTGGTACTTTCGAAAAATACGTTAGTGATGATTAATTTCGGACCTAGCGCAATGCATTTTCAGGTGGTCTAGAATAGAACTCACTAGTTTGATCATCATTGCAGCAGTCAGTTGGAGGGTTATAAAAACACACAAAAATGTTGTTTATTTTCAAACAAATATCCACACAAAATTTTGGAATGCTCTACCTCGTAAAGGAAATTTTCGACACACGATCCACAAGTGCCGCTTCGCAATAGTTCTGGTTCTGCAAAAACTGCTATTAGAATAAACTTTTAAAAAAATTTTCAGTCACCTTTTTATAATTATACCCAAACGTTTGCCCAAACGCGTCGGTTGCAAAAATGTTTCATTGACCGGACATACGAGGTTGAAATTTAATCCCTTATTCACCAAAAGGAGTCCGCAATTGTCCGCCCCATCGCCGCCTGGCCGTAGTTCCAAAATTCGTATTTAAACATTCTAGAAGAAAAATTAGTTAGTTAATGTGGCACGCAATTGATGATGGAGTGATGTTTAGAATGAAGGAAAATTTAAAAATGCAGATTTTCCCACCAATTAGCCCAGCCTTGAAAAATGGAGAGCTTACGTTTATAAAGCCAGTTTGAAACGCTACAGGCTACTTAGCAATTTGAAGTTTTTGTAAAATTCCCTTTCCTAGCAAATAGCCAGTTAACAGCAGATTGAAAAAAGTTCGCAATGAACATTCCATTGAAAAATGTCGGTCGCTTAATAATTTGCGTTTGGTAGTCTTTATGCAAATAAATGTCCATCGTAACTAAATTGTGAACTCCCTTACGTGATAATTATACACTTCTAAAGAAGCTGAATGTGCATACCTGGTACGTCTGTTAACGCCGTTCACACTGAAGAATTCCATAGAAAAGGCTTATGTAGGTATGGATGTTTTTTATAGGGATTCGATCCGTATATTTCCACTGGCGGCCCCTTAATAAAATCGTAGGCGTAGGTATGAAATTAGAAAAAAGAAAAATATGTAATATCGTATACAGTCCGATTTGAAGAGCTTATTTATTACCTTTGCTAATGCATGACTCCTTATTTGCCAAAAATCCCAAACGACATATTTATAATCCAAATTGTTTCACAAATGCACAAATTTATTTCGCCCATCGTATGTACTGTCGCGAGAGCGCGGTAACGACTCCTCTCTTTTTTAGATGACGCAATGAAATCTTAAGATAATGCATTGCGGTTCCACGTAATCTGCATAAATGTAGGCATTATGTGCAGTAGGAAAACTCGTAATACGAGGGATGTCCAAATTTTTACAAACAGCGCGAGCCATGCCTGCAATTAACTAACTAATTGGCCACTTTCCGCTGTCGATACAAAGATACTGCATTGAACCGTACATCTAAAGTTAAGGGATCCCAAATTGCGCATTTTTCCTAATTCATAATAACACACGAGTACATTTTTTCGATATTTCAGTATGTACCTAAGCATACCTACGTATTAGGTACACCACCATGATTTTCGTGTTTGAACCGTTGGATAAGTGGTTTCTCGAATGGCAGGATAAATTTATGGTAGACCTCTTTTTTTGCAAACACACGCTGCTAAAAAGTACCTCTAGTGTTCACCCTTCGCCCCGTAAGCTGAACCAACTAAATTACTAAACAATTGCATCAGTTGACGTTGACATCATACGCGGTACCTTAAAAGTGGGGATAAAACGTATGGGTTATGTATCTGTGTATCCCACATGAAGAGGGTACCTACCTACAAAAGTATCATATGCCGAAAAACCGATAGTAAAATGCACGATATCTTTTATATCGAAGTTGGGATACATTAGTGCCGTATATGTATGTGCATTTATTGTATGCGGATCGTTCGATACAGTATACATTTTTTTTTTCTAAGTGTAAGCTTAATTTATGGCATTCAACGTTACTAATCATGTTTTCACGTATTAGTCACGGCCAAACTTCAAATTACGGTTGATGGGAACTTTTACGGTAAAGTTTTATAAATCGTATCGAAATAACAGTGGAGGCATGCTATTTAAAGAACTGGAAACGGAAGAGGTAACAGGTGAAGAGATTGAGGCTGTGGCAATACATGAGCTCTTAATTTTTGAAAGCTGTGATAATTCCATCAACACTTCCGAGGGCTTCTTTTTGCGTAGAGGAACCCGCGCCACCTGATTTTGTTGGCGTTGATGCAAGTCCTTTGGAAAATATTGTAAATATCTGAGGTAGTTCCCATATAACCAGCGCCAATCATCGCGGTCTACCGCTTTCAACGTAGGAGTTGGAAATATAGGCTGTAGCGATGCTTTCTATCAGTCCAGTAGTAGTTCTCGAAACAGTTGGTGAATCAGTAGCAGAAAACTGGTTATCGATATTGAGGTTCAAGGATTTAAAACATACAAAACGTCATTTACTCCAAAGGATTTAGCGGTATTTAATGGGCACCAACTTGCAGATTTTATGTTCAAACCTCCGTTTTCATTTAGCAGCTTAGATGTGAGCTACCAGAGAGAGAGAGAAGCAATCTGGCCGATTAAATGGGAAGAAGGACATACGCAGGCACACTTATTTTCAACTATAGTGCGCCTGCTGGTATCACCAATGGACGCTACATATGTCAAGGGAAAGGAGAAGGTAGAATTTATACGAAAAACCTTATCGCAGGATGTCCTCGAGATCAACGAGAAACCTGCACTACCTAAATTACAATCCAACTGTTTATATCATTCCCATTCTCAATGTCATTGTGCATTGTCAAACGTGTACTACATACATAACAATCTTACAATGACATAATTTTTTACTAAATAAAGCGGAAAAAGTATATAACATTTATTCTTTCTCTTAATACCTGTAACCGACAGCAAACCTTAAGAATTACAGTTTTTTGGGCAGCAGAGTTCTTAGTGACCATCGGCCTCCCAAGAAGAGAGAGATAAGCATCTTTTTTGAGACGGAAGCGTGTTAAGTTTGATCCAGGTAAAATCCTGGTTTGCTGCAATTATGGGGATTTAGTGAGCAACCCGTTCAATTTATATTAATTCTGTTTTACCAGGTAATGAAGACCTAGTTAACTATGTACAATCCCTTATCGACTGTTGTTCTTGCCGCTTACACTACGAACACTTCGAAATCTAGTTCAAGAAATTTTTGACGTTTGACTGCTTTCCTTTTAAGCCCTGTACCTATGACTCCGTTGACTTGAATTTTAAAAAGTCTTTAAAATCAACAATATACTTACGTGATGCTATATGAGAATGATTGTAACTCTTTGCTAGTACTCACTAATTATTTATAGACGAGTGCATAAATGATTGTAGGCTATATATATATCAGGGTTCAGTGGAAGAACAATCTCTGGAGATTGAACTGCGCCCTGAGGTTATCTTATAGCAAGTAAGATAATAAAGGCCATTATTATTATTATTCTTATTATTTAAATTTTGATCACTCTTTTACAGGATGTTTTAGCTGTTAAGCTGGATTCACATGCATACGAAATCCGACGATACTGTTTTCCGAAAGGCGTATGATTGGTCAACAATTTCAAATGTCATGAGGGGAGCGAAAGCCGCATGACAGACTCATTCGACGATGCCGAGGGAAAATTCTCAGTAGAAGAAGTACAAATCCAGTCGCACGTCACGATCGTCCACATCGCACCACAGCAGGAAAACTGCCTGTGATAAATACAAAGACTTCGTGATGGCAGTTCCGGCCAAGCACGTATAACCTGATTAACCCGGACATTCATCTTAGCGGGGAGGAGTGATATAAACCATTGAAATAAAAGACTAAGGAAGGAGCTTATGTAGCATTAGCCAGGACCCTATAGGCTTCTCAATATGGCGGACGTTCCTACGCACAGTGGCGTAAATACATAAATAATAAAATAATTTAGTATATTTAATTTTTTTGGCGGATAGTACTGAAATTACATACATTTTACTACATACAGATTCATTACTTCTTTGATAAACAAAATCCATCTCGCCATTCACTGTCTAAAGGAAATGTGAAAAATAGATGTACCTATTTCAATATGTTGTTTTACGCCTATTCCTACGGCAATGTATCACAACCAGTAAAATGAATGAAATTAAGTATCGTGAAAGAAGACCATTTAAGAAATACTAACATAGTTATCACCTATGAAATGTCATTTTCGTTTCTTCTATAGCTTTTGACTTTGTTATATTACACGATTTACAGCTAACCATTGTGTTTCATTTTATCGTAAATGTCAATTAATTGTCAAATTCGGCCATATTGAGAAGCCTAATTGAATCCCGACAAGCATACGTTATATGAATGTAACCCTCCTTCCTTAGTCTTTTATTTCAATGATATAAACACACGGTAACACAAGGCGGCTTTGATTTTGGCAGACAGTTCTATTTTTATGTCAAACGTTTAAACACGCATTTTCGTTTTTCTTAAATAATAAAGTATTCTAAACTATCTTAATTTACGAATACTTCAAGTTTCAGCACATTAGTTCTTGAATCTCAACTTGTTAGAGAAATTAATTTTGATCAAGTGCTAACAACCTTTGCTAATATAAGAAAATCCGAAGAGTTAAATTGTAATGTGTTTTTGGTGAACTGGAACAGGTAGTTGGGTAACAGGTAACAGGTAAACTGGTGTAACTGGTTAACAGGTAACAGGTTTCTCAATAAAAGCTCTTTAGATTAACAGCTGTTCAATTAGAAAGCTGTTTCATTTGAAAAACGGAAACAATAAATACGTTTTCACTGCATCATAAAATATATAATGATCTTTTCTGAAACGACCATTTTGCACTTACAAATCTTCGCGACAGATAACCGTAAGGTATTGACGATCCATCTGGAGCAAAACATCTTTTTGTAGAATTTGCGCGGTAGATTTCAGTAAATGTCGTTTGTTAAAACATTGTTTTCTCAACTTTGACGATATCAATAGGGGCTTTATCACCTTTCCAGTGCTTATTGTTTCCGTTTTTCAAATGAAACAGCTTTCTAATTGAACAGCTGTTAATCTAAAGAGCTTTTATTGAGAAACCTGTTACCTGTTAACCAGTTACACCAGTTTACCTGTTACCTGTTACCCAACTACCTGTTCCAGTTCACCAAAAACACATTACAATTTAACTCTTCGGATTTTCTTATATTAGCAAAGGTTGTTAGCACTTGATCAAAATTAATTTCTCTAACAAGTTGAGATTCAAGAACTAATGTGCTGAAACTTGAAGTATTCGTAAATTAAGATAGTTTAGAATACTTTATTATTTAAGAAAAACGAAAATGCGTGTTTAAACGTTTGACATAAAAATAGAACTGTCTGCCAAAATCAAAGCCGCCTTGTGTTACCGTGTGTTTATATCATTGAAATAAAAGACTAAGGAAGGAGGGTTACATTCATATAACGTATGCTTGTCGGGATTCAATTAGGCTTCTCAATATGGCCGAATTTGACAATTAATTGACATTTACGATAAAATGAAACACAATGGTTAGCTGTAAATCGTGTAATATAACAAAGTCAAAAGCTATAGAAGAAACGAAAATGACATTTCATAGGTGATAACTATGTTAGTATTTCTTAAATGGTCTTCTTTCACGATACTTAATTTCATTCATTTTACTGGTTGTGATACATTGCCGTAGGAATAGGCGTAAAACAACATATTGAAATAGGTACATCTATTTTTCACATTTCCTTTAGACAGTGAATGGCGAGATGGATTTTGTTTATCAAAGAAGTAATGAATCTGTATGTAGTAAAATGTATGTAATTTCAGTACTATCCGCCAAAAAAATTAAATATACTAAATTATTTTATTATTTATGTATTTACGCCACTGTGCGTAGGAACGTCCGCCATATTGAGAAGCCTATAGGGTCCTGGCTAATGCTACATAAGCTCCTTCCTTAGTCTTTTATTTCAATGGTTTATATCACTCCTCCCCGCTAAGATGAATGTCCGGGTTAATCAGGTTATACGTGCTTGGCCGGAACTGCCATCACGAAGTCTTTGTATTTATCACAGGCAGTTTTCCTGCTGTGGTGCGATGTGGACGATCGTGACGTGCGACTGGATTTGTACTTCTTCTACTGAGAATTTTCCCTCGGCATCGTCGAATGAGTCTGTCATGCGGCTTTCGCTCCCCTCATGACATTTGAAATTGTTGACCAATCATACGCCTTTCGGAAAACAGTATCGTCGGATTTCGTATGCATGTGAATCCAGCTTAACAGCTAAAACATCCTGTAAAAGAGTGATCAAAATTTAAATAATAAGAATAATAATAATAATGGCCTTTATTATCTTACTTGCTATAAGATAACCTCAGGGCGCAGTTCAATCTCCAGAGATTGTTCTTCCACTGAACCCTGATATATATATAGCCTACAATCATTTATGCACTCGTCTATAAATAATTAGTGAGTACTAGCAAAGAGTTACAATCATTCTCATATAGCATCACGTAAGTATATTGTTGATTTTAAAGACTTTTTAAAATTCAAGTCAACGGAGTCATAGGTACAGGGCTTAAAAGGAAAGCAGTCAAACGTCAAAAATTTCTTGAACTAGATTTCGAAGTGTTCGTAGTGTAAGCGGCAAGAACAACAGTCGATAAGGGATTGTACATAGTTAACTAGGTCTTCATTACCTGGTAAAACAGAATTAATATAAATTGAACGGGTTGCTCACTAAATCCCCATAATTGCAGCAAACCAGGATTTTACCTGGATCAAACTTAACACGCTTCCGTCTCAAAAAAGATGCTTATCTCTCTCTTCTTGGGAGGCCGATGGTCACTAAGAACTCTGCTGCCCAAAAAACTGTAATTCTTAAGGTTTGCTGTCGGTTACAGGTATTAAGAGAAAGAATAAATGTTATATACTTTTTCCGCTTTATTTAGTAAAAAATTATGTCATTGTAAGATTGTTATGTATGTAGTACACGTTTGACAATGCACAATGACATTGAGAATGGGAATGATATAAACAGTTGGATTGTAATTTAGGTAGTGCAGGTTTCTCGTTGATCTCGAGGACATCCTGCGATAAGGTTTTTCGTATAAATTCTACCTTCTCCTTTCCCTTGACATATGTAGCGTCCATTGGTGATACCAGCAGGCGCACTATAGTTGAAAATAAGTGTGCCTGCGTATGTCCTTCTTCCCATTTAATCGGCCAGATTGCTTCTCTCTCTCTCTGGTAGCTCACATCTAAGCTGCTAAATGAAAACGGAGGTTTGAACATAAAATCTGCAAGTTGGTGCCCATTAAATACCGCTAAATCCTTTGGAGTAAATGACGTTTTGTATGTTTTAAATCCTTGAACCTCAATATCGATAACCAGTTTTCTGCTACTGATTCACCAACTGTTTCGAGAACTACTACTGGACTGATAGAAAGCATCGCTACAGCCTATATTTCCAACTCCTACGTTGAAAGCGGTAGACCGCGATGATTGGCGCTGGTTATATGGGAACTACCTCAGATATTTACAATATTTTCCAAAGGACTTGCATCAACGCCAACAAAATCAGGTGGCGCGGGTTCCTCTACGCAAAAAGAAGCCCTCGGAAGTGTTGATGGAATTATCACAGCTTTCAAAAATTAAGAGCTCATGTATTGCCACAGCCTCAATCTCTTCACCTGTTACCTCTTCCGTTTCCAGTTCTTTAAATAGCATGCCTCCACTGTTATTTCGATACGATTTATAAAACTTTACCGTAAAAGTTCCCATCAACCGTAATTTGAAGTTTGGCCGTGACTAATACGTGAAAACATGATTAGTAACGTTGAATGCCATAAATTAAGCTTACACTTAGAAAAAAAAAATGTATACTGTATCGAACGATCCGCATACAATAAATGCACATACATATACGGCACTAATGTATCCCAACTTCGATATAAAAGATATCGTGCATTTTACTATCGGTTTTTCGGCATATGATACTTTTGTAGGTAGGTACCCTCTTCATGTGGGATACACAGATACATAACCCATACGTTTTATCCCCACTTTTAAGGTACATACAACCGCGTATGATGTCAACGTCAACTGATGCAATTGTTTAGTAATTTAGTTGGTTCAGCTTACGGGGCGAAGGGTGAACACTAGAGGTACTTTTTAGCAGCGTGTGTTTGCAAAAAAAGAGGTCTACCATAAATTTATCCTGCCATTCGAGAAACCACTTATCCAACGGTTCAAACACGAAAATCATGGTGGTGTACCTAATACGTATAGGTATGCTTAGGTACATACTGAAATATCGAAAAAATGTACTCGTATGTTATTATGAATTAGGAAAAATGCGCAATTTGGGATCCCTTAACTTTAGATGTACGGTTCAATGCAGTATCTTTGTATCGACAGCGGAAAGTGGCCAATTAGTTAGTTAATTGCAGGCATGGCTCGCGCTGTTTGTAAAAATTTGGACATCCCTCGTATTACGAGTTTTCCTACTGCACATAATGCCTACATTTATGCAGATTACGTGGAACCGCAATGCATTATCTTAAGATTTCATTGCGTCATCTAAAAAAGAGAGGAGTCGTTACCGCGCTCTCGCGACAGTACATACGATGGGCGAAATAAATTTGTGCATTTGTGAAACAATTTGGATTATAAATATGTCGTTTGGGATTTTTGGCAAATAAGGAGTCATGCATTAGCAAAGGTAATAAATAAGCTCTTCAAATCGGACTGTATACGATATTACATATTTTTCTTTTTTCTAATTTCATACCTACGCCTACGATTTTATTAAGGGGCCGCCAGTGGAAATATACGGATCGAATCCCTATAAAAAACATCCATACCTACATAAGCCTTTTCTATGGAATTCTTCAGTGTGAACGGCGTTAACAGACGTACCAGGTATGCACATTCAGCTTCTTTAGAAGTGTATAATTATCACGTAAGGGAGTTCACAATTTAGTTACGATGGACATTTATTTGCATAAAGACTACCAAACGCAAATTATTAAGCGACCGACATTTTTCAATGGAATGTTCATTGCGAACTTTTTTCAATCTGCTGTTAACTGGCTATTTGCTAGGAAAGGGAATTTTACAAAAACTTCAAATTGCTAAGTAGCCTGTAGCGTTTCAAACTGGCTTTATAAACGTAAGCTCTCCATTTTTCAAGGCTGGGCTAATTGGTGGGAAAATCTGCATTTTTAAATTTTCCTTCATTCTAAACATCACTCCATCATCAATTGCGTGCCACATTAACTAACTAATTTTTCTTCTAGAATGTTTAAATACGAATTTTGGAACTACGGCCAGGCGGCGATGGGGCGGACAATTGCGGACTCCTTTTGGTGAATAAGGGATTAAATTTCAACCTCGTATGTCCGGTCAATGAAACATTTTTGCAACCGACGCGTTTGGGCAAACGTTTGGGTATAATTATAAAAAGGTGACTGAAAATTTTTTTAAAAGTTTATTCTAATAGCAGTTTTTGCAGAACCAGAACTATTGCGAAGCGGCACTTGTGGATCGTGTGTCGAAAATTTCCTTTACGAGGTAGAGCATTCCAAAATTTTGTGTGGATATTTGTTTGAAAATAAACAACATTTTTGTGTGTTTTTATAACCCTCCAACTGACTGCTGCAATGATGATCAAACTAGTGAGTTCTATTCTAGACCACCTGAAAATGCATTGCGCTAGGTCCGAAATTAATCATCACTAACGTATTTTTCGAAAGTACCAGTTTGATTTCGATTGCAGGCTGGGGTTCTTGTCAATGACTTTTTAGCCTCCCATTTGGCATTTGACATTCAATTCTAGTACTTTTTTGTTCTAAGGGCGTTAGTTAAGTGTGATTTAGAGTCGGTCCTCCAGTAACTTTTCTAGGGATTTTATATTAGTGCGATTTCACTATCATATTTTTGGAAAGTTTGGATGTACGTCACTAGCTAAATTAATATAACTCTAGCATTCCTCACAAATTTGTCGTGTTGGATTATAATATGTTCTAGTATTCGCAGTTTACTTAAACTAGCGTCAACTAATTTCATTTTAAGGAGATCGAATGCTTGGGGAAAACTGTTTATGTGTGTTGTAATTGAGCTTTGTATCGATTGCAAAGTCTGAGAGTCCTCCATCTCTCGTTATATAGGATCGATTCTAAATCAAAAAGTCACCAGAAAGGTAACTAGGTTTGAAACTCTGTCAGGACTGATCCTAAAGTAACTACGTTTGAAACTCTACTGCGAGAGTTCGAATATTTGCAGCGATAGATTGCGGCGCACGATTCTTGTCTGATGTCTCCGCGATTGTTTGAAATATACTATCCACAAACGGTTTCTTAATATTATTCTTAACACATACAGTCCCCACCACTAGCACATTTGCAATCGACCGCATAGTATTGAGCTGTCGATCCTTTGACGTTAACGACATTTAGCGGCAGTGGCTCACACCTAGAGTTCAATGACGTCCAACATATTACGGCTACCGATCAAGGTTAACCACCTGCAGCGCTAGAGAACACTGACTTCCATTAGAGGCCAATGCTATCCAACTTGAGGATAACGACATTTAGTTTTCGAGGCTATTGACTCAGAATAGAGATCAATGACACTTAACACTATTGTCTCATACTTTGAGACCAACAACCTTTTAATTTCAGAGGTCGCTTCCCTCTTAGATCAATACCCACAACACTAGCGGCCAATCTGAGTTGACAGCCTTATTCATACAGATTAAAAGATTGCGACGTAGAGCTCCGATTGCAACACCGACGAACTTCCACAGTAACAAAATCCTGTAGGTATACAAGAGAGCCCTAGCTATTCGCTATGGCCCCTCTAACACAAAAAGTTCCGAAGGCATTCGGTAAGCATCGTGAGAGCTCAAGGTTAGCTTTCCAGGCTATTAACTCACAATTGTAGTCAATTACACTACCGTATTTTGAAGACATCAAACTTTAGCTCCAGAAGTCCTGCTTCTCCAACAATTGCAGTCAAAGTGGTCAATGACACACTCCCACTAAAATGGCGCGAATGTCCCGAGTTCAGTTCCCATTAACACGAGGAGGAAACATACCATTCCGCTATACACACGCCCTAAAATCAATAACACACAACAGACACATATCTATGCCCCCAAAATTGACAATCACCAATAACACAAGGACAGTGAGTTTGCATGTTGCCTCCGAAATCGATAATCAATCAATAAATCAGGATAGCGCTTCAAAAATCGATAAAAAATCAATAAGAGTGGTCCAGAATAGGCCATTCTCTAACCGTTTACCTTGTGTGCTCGGACCTTGAAACAGGAAACGGAAATATCTACTGAAGCCTTCTAGAAAGAAATAAAACGAATCCGTTCCTTTTTATATATACCATGTTTATTTACATTTCTAATACACAAATATTTTATTTACATAAACTTTAAGTTAGTCGTTTGCCCTGCAGATCCGGCACTTGTTATGTATACCTCTTTATTGGCTAAGGAGGCTTGGAATGTTTGTAAACGATTATCCTCCTTAAAGTAGTTGTAGAAACGTAAGGGAAGCATAGATTTAAAGTTTCCAGTCTCCACGACTACCCGGTCACCATATTTTGTGTTGATTGTGTCGATGCCGACGATTCGATATTTCTCCCCCACCTCCAGGTCTTTTACATTTTTGAACGGCTTGCAGAAAGTGGTATTGTTGAGTGTATCAAGATCCATTTTAACCAGTTCGCGTACACGCTGTCGGAATGATTTTAAGCACTACTGCAGTTACACTTATATTGCTAACGTTGTGGAGGGGAGGCGAGTCGTTCACGATAGACTTTGTCCCGATGACTTTTCTCTAATACCGAAGACAAAACTCTACTAAGTTGTTCGATTTTATTTCGGAAACGAAATCTATCGAGCGCGACTGTTTCCCACGAACCTCTTCGTGCTTTACCGTAAGCAAACGACCACGCTACCATTATGTACACTTGATTCCGTGTTTCGTCAATTGTAACTCTCTTCTTCATTTTCAGTCCAATCACTTAACTCACTAATAAACTGTTCTAAATTGGCCTTTATCAATCTGCGTACTACTACACATTTTTCACATATTTTACTGTTTAAATAACTCTCACATATTTCTTCGCCCAACTCGTATTTTTTAGCGATGGCCAGACACTCCTCCTCACTATATTCACCATTGCCATATATTGCTTCATGTTCGGCGTCAAATACTAACGCCGAAAACTTTTGCTTAAGGCGTTCTACCGCTGTTACAAAATCTATCGCCTTGATCCACGATTGCTCAGCATACGCTAGCCATGCCATGATTATTTGATCTACACGACGAGTGGGCTATATAATTACTGCGCCCCACTATGCGCAATTAGCGGAGATCAAAACCATTAAGCTAAAGGGTTTAAGAACAGACAACGAGGTCAATAACCTTTTATCAAAAGGTCAGTGCCTTTAAGGTGAACGACCTTTAAATAGAAAAGGTCATTCTCACGGACAATTTAAACCACAATAAAGGTCAATGCCATATTGAGGTTAATACACTTTAAGCAGCACGAGTTTAAACGACACGACACGAAGCACAAGTTTACCGACCCGAAACGAAGGCAATGCCCTTTTAGTAATCTCAAGGTCATATTTAGAAACGGCTATAACATACTACTAA